>NC_056741.1:1910949721-1911264721 GCF_019279795.1 Protopterus annectens | reverse complement strand
TGGATTGGAGACAGTGGCATTGACAAAAAGGCAAGAGTTTGAGCTGGATGTGGCAGAGTTAAAGATGTTAAGATTTGCAATGGGTGTGACGAGGGTGGACAGGATTAGGAATAAGTATATTACAGGGTCAGCCCAGGTTGGAAGGTTTGGAGACAAAGCCAGAGAGGCAAGATTACATCAGTTTGGACATGTGCTGAGGAGGGATGCTGAGTATATTGAGAAAAAGATGCTAAGGATGAAGCTACCAGGTAACAGGAAAAGAGGAAGGCCTAAGATAAGGTTTATGGATGTGGTGAGAGAGGATATGCAGGTGGTTGGTGTGACAGAGCAAGATGCAGAGGACAGGAAGAAATAGAAACAGGTAATCCGCTGTGGCGAACCCTAACGGGAACAGCCGAAAGAAGATGATGATTACTGTACCGGCATCTCTATTCAAAAAAGTTTGAAGTTTCAAAACTACGATCATATGAATTTCAAAGTTTTGAAACTTTGATAATCTGATAGGGTTGCTTGTCAGGTATGGAAATACTGAACATTAATTTTGACTTTAATCACACAAAATGGAAATGAATCTTCCCAGCAAACTCCAACAAAAAATAAAAAATAAGCCAGGAGCTCCAAAGGCCTGTAGTAAAACTTTTGATAAACTGTGTCCTGGTCCTTTGTAGCACCTGGATTGTTTTTTATTTTTAATTTTGACTTTAAGTTATATTGAATGTGATTTGGTTGACCTTTTTGTGTAGTGTTTTGTTGTTTACTTTGTGATCTTTTTGGGAGGAGAGTGCATGGATTTCTTTTTTTTTTTTTTTTTTTATTTGCAAGGGGAATATACTGTTGGTTGAATGGTAGACAGCATGCAGGAAGTGCTGTTATTGAATAAGGGCATTTTTCCTTCCTTTCTGTTTGTGCAACTGTGGAGTTGGTTTGGGAGGCTTGCCCCCACATGGAGGGTACAGGAGAGCTTCCCCCCTGTAAAATACCCTTGTTTTCGTTGTTTGATTATTTGAGAATCAGGTTCTTCTCCATTCTGCACTTTCTTCTGACAATGTGTTTCTTTTGGTAATGTGAGGGTTAATATTTATGTAGTTCAAGGTTTTCTGATTTTATATTATATATACAGACACATATCTATATATCTGTATCTATATATGTATGTGTATGGGTCTACTTTTAAAGCTCGAAGTTTCAAAACTTTGAATTTCTTATGGTCAAGACCATAAGATCAAAGTTTTGAAACTTCAAAAAAGAAAAAGAAAACATTTTTTTTGTACTTGCAGGGGCCAAGCCCCCCCCCCCCCCACATCTCCTGCTAATTAAATATACCAACTCCGAGATCGCACTACTATGAGGAAAATGGTAGATTCCCCATTCCTCTCAGTATGGTGATCTCCATTTAAGCAGTTTGAAGTTTCAAAACGTTGATCTTATGGTCTTGACCATAAGAAATTCGAATTTTTGAAACTTCAAGCTTTAAAATGTATATATATAAAATTCACTCATATGTGTATACACATACACAGATGTAAGTAGTACAGTATGGTCGAGTCTTAACCCAGAGACGTGTTAAAAATTATGTTGTGTAAATATTGTAAATAAAATAACACATCATAATCATAGTACTAATTATTTATTTGTATTTGTTTACTGGGAAAGTCAGTCTTGGCCTTGCGGGAACATTTTCATTAATAGAAAACAAATCAATGAAGATACATTTTATTTATTGCATTTCCCTACCAGGAGTGTCCAACTGGGCCATGGAAGCCCCTCTTTTCAGCAAAGGAGAAAAGCTCCATAACAAACAGAAAAACATTTATATAGTACATCACAGCTGAGTTAGCATGGCAGTTAGGCAAAGGATGTGAGAAGTAAAATACCATATAGTTACATACAGACATAGATAATATACACATCTTACAATGAAGGAAAAATGTTACATTATATGTCAGGTTAGTAAATATGTCTAAAGCAGTTTTTAATATTTGACAGTTCCAAGTTAGTAGCATGTGGTTGGAAGCATTTTTGAAGGAATGGACTTGAAAAGTAAATAAAAAGGGAGTAAGTAGAATAGTCATATATGATAGTAAGAACAGAGGCATATATAATCAGAAATATAGATAGGATAGTATAGTAGTTAGTTGATCAGGTGTGATAGAGCACTGACAACCAAGTATTTAGGAGGAAAATAGATGTTTATTTTAAAGTTATGTTTATTGTCCATTTCCCCTAAGTGGGATGGGTATGATATTCTGTTTGTTGGAAATGTAGTTGGAGTAAAAAGCATCTCCTCGTGAGTGCTGGTATTTAGATTGTTGAGCTAGTGATTTATCATTAGAACTGAAAGGTCTGCAGTGGTTACACCATTGCAGGAGAGAGTTCAGGAAAGCGCACTCATCTGGGTAGAAGTATGGAATTAGTTTTTAACTGAAGGAATTTAATATAGTTCAGGAATTCTGTCCAGTTTATTTTTGAAAGTGCAAGGCAGCCATGGAATCTGTTAAACACATTTGCAGTGAATTTGGCAATTATACTGTAGCATTGTTTAAGTTTGGTTAGAAGGCTGTAACAATTTATTGGAGTAAGAGAAGGAGATAAATACATGCAGCTGATTTACAGCTTAGGCCAGTGAGAAATGTCTTGCCTCTATATAGACCTCCAAGCCTTTGGTAAGTATTCTTTATGACATTACTTATATGAATATCAAACTTGAGCTTATCATCAACTGTTAAACAAAGTAGCTTGGTGCTGGAAACTTATCAAGTTTAAAGTTTTGAGCAATATAGTAAAACTACTTGAATTTTGGGGAATTCGTTTTAGAAAGCAAAAACATTTTTTAAGCATTAAATGTAAGATGAACATTCTCTATGCCCTGTTCTACTGGTTCTACTGCTGGGTGGGATTTCCCGGCAACGACCTGTAGCTGTTCCAAGGAAGGGGCTAAAGAAATGGTCATAGCATCAATTAATTCTGAATCATTGTTGCTAGACATGTGTCAAGTATAAAGTTTATTTATTATATATGCTGAACAGCAGGGGTCCAAAAATGGACACTTGAGGACCCTATAGAGACTGGTAGGTCAGAGAAAAAAGTGTTTTGCCACCTTACTGCTTCGGTGTGATTAATAGCTCTTGAACCATAATACTCTGTGAGAGACATTGAATTCTGTTGGTCTCTGTATCATTTCTGAGTGTCGAATATCATCCTGAAGATGTCCAGTAAACAGCAGAGATTTGTTTTCACGTATTACTATGTAACAAAACTTTAAGCTAGGTTGACATTGTCTAGAAATGATAGCAGACTGGTAGTGGTACTATTGTGGAGGCAGAAATCATGGGTCAGTAGTTACTCACTTCAGTGGAGTTTCCTTCCTTATGTACTTGTAGCATGTACAATTGTTTCCCTGCTGCAGAGACATATAACTCACACTGGATTTACTTAAGAAATGAAGTCTGGAAATGTTTTGACGTATTCTGCTGACAAGTTATCAGCTGCTATATTAGTTGACTTCAATCTATGTAGTACTTTTTGATGGATGTGGTAGATATGTATTTTAATGTAAAGGTGTCAGTTTGAGTTGGATTTTTAGAGTGTTGAAAGCAGGGTTAAGAACCTATGGAATTACTGAGGATGGTTGCTCAATCAATGAAGTGGGAATTAGAGGAGATTGCTATGTTGCTGTCACTGTCATTTGTAATAGGACCAGATTGGGTTGTGACAATAAAATTGTTGTATTAGAACTATATTTCCTAAAGCCACACTTGGCATATGGATGCTAATTCTCTTTTGCCTTTCAGTTTAACTTTGTAAAGGTTATGGAGCTTTTCTCTCCAGAATCCAGTGAAATGACTTGTGCCCATTTGGACTTCCTAGTTAATGAAAGTAAATAAATAAATATTTACATACATACCACCCATCTTTAATTCACAACAATTCAGGAAAATCTAGTACATGGAAGTACTCTACGAAAAAAATACAAAATCGTTATGATAATAACCATGACACTCCTGTAACATACCACTTCTAGTTTTATTACTTAACTGTTGTACAGCTAGAACAAATGATGGTACAGTGTAACTTCCTTCAGACATTCAGGAATGAAACTGTTTAAGAATAAGGTGGTAAAGTATGAGGAAAGAACATGAGTTAAGGAATAATATAAACAATAAGATGTCTGAGTGTACACAGTGGTAAAGTAAATGTGGACAGTAGCAGATCAGAGAACCTAGCAACATACAGTTACCCAAAATGTTGCACAGAATCAGTGAGTTTTACAGTGGGAAAAAAATGACAGAGTGAATGAATTCAGTCTTAATTTTGCTTTCTAAAGCTGTCTCCTTTCAGGGAAAGGCCAGACTATTATGTAGTACAGAGATACAAGTGCACATACATACACACACACACACACACACACACACACACACACACACACACACACACACACACACACACACACACACACACACCACACACACACTGAGTGGCCTGGCGTGAGATTAGAACACCTATCTATCTAGTCTTACACACTACAGATCATAGTATTTATCACACAAGCAAATGCTCTTGTGGGTCATTTTTTAAGCCTAGTCAGTTACCCCATGTGAGAATCAAACCCTGCACCTTGTATCTGTAAGGTAAAGACCTTAACAATTATGCCAACATCCCATATTATTTCATCAGACTTTTAACAAGGGAGTGTATTTGCCTTATGGCCATTCTAAATACCCTTTCACATCCATTTCCTTGGGCTGACATCCGTTATTTGCAATTATTTAAAAACTATAATGTAAGATAAACTGATAAGAGAGGCAGTTTCTTTAGATTATACAACATAATCGACCTCAAAACCTGTGCCATGCTCATTGCACAATACTACTTCCAATCAGTTTGTCCATTTTCCATAACACTGACAGTTTTTACAAGTTTCAACTTTGTTCACACCTAAAAGACAATTTATGGAGGAAAGAGGGAAGAAGTTGCATCCCAGATTATTTAGGTTGACCAGAAAGGATGGGATGTAGAAACCATTTCTCAATGTGTATATTCTGAAATTCATAAAACCAGTAAAGTTCAGAGTGTTACCTATACAGTCATTAATGTCACTTGGGTCTCAAAAAGGCTTGGATGGTCACTTTGACTTTAGAAGTTCCATGACTGCATGTTCCATTAAAAATACAAACATGACATTTATGGGGACTTCAGTAGAAGATCAACATGACAGTTTATCTCCTTGTCATTTGGTCTTCTACTGTCCCAAAGTTTAACAAATACCTAGTTTAAAATGTTATCTAATAATTCAGACTTCAGATACATCTAGCTAAATGCATTATTTATCTGTGTTCCTATGTCAAGAAGATCCTGATTCTTTTAAGTTGGTAAGGTTTGCCTCTCATCGTAGGAATCTCAGATTTACAACAATTTCAGATCAAACTTTATTTGCTGTCATTATGAATTCAGCATTGCAAAAGTTTTTTCTTTCATAAGTAGAACACTTGCAATAGCTTTAGGGGCCACCTTTTTCAGCCATTCTTGTCAGCCAGGACATTCATGTCTTAGCCATTCTTATGGGACTAGATGCTAGGCCCCACACAGGAATAATTCAGTGATACGTCATGAATCTTTGAGATAGGTCATAAGATCCTTTACAGAGATCTTGCCTAGTTATATCCTCCCTGGTAATGGAATTAAACTGGTGTAGTGGTGTATTGTACAAATTCAACTAAATGGCATCACCAACACAATCTTTTTAACAAATACTTTAGACCTAGTTTGTGGAGCTCATTTGTCAAACCTAGCATACAATATCCTCATCTCCAGTGAAAATACACATTGACATAAAAGAAATGTTGGCATTTTCATGCAGTCTTACAGTCTTTTTAGTCTGTAGAGAAACCATGTGTTTTTCAGTTTACCATACACAACACCACAATGATATAGTATCTGAAAAAAGGGAGGAAACTATTTTATCCATTACACATGTAGGCTAACAATAATTCGAGAGCTGGATATTACTCTATGCAAGTCTGATCAAGCTGTTTATTATATCCCTATCTTGTATGGAATTTTGCCAGAGTTCTTTATTTCACTAACGAGAGCTCAGTAGTAATATTTTTACTCAGATTACATGAATGTGAGGGCAGCCAAAGAAAAATCAGTTTGCATTTCCTCTGAATCACATATTATCAATGCTGTGTCCTGTATCCCCACTACAAAGTTTTGGCTACAAATGCCTTGTTCTCATGCTGGAGTCACTGTCTGCTTTATGCATTCCCCCTCAGACCCTGCTCACTCATAAAGTATTACTGAAAACAAACCAAGAAAAACAAATCTTTTTCTAACAGCCCACTTTTGGCAAAGACATTCATAGTTTACCAGCAAATGACATATTATCATATGTTCTCATCCCCAGTACATCAGACGTTATTAACTGTGGAGAAAAGTGCAGTCTTTCATCATAATTTGAAATATCTGGGGTTGATAGCTTAAAGTATTACAACTAATGCTTAGCAATCCTTTTAATGAATATCTCTAGACACAGTTGTTGTTCATAGTATATGTTTGCCAGTTTATGTGCAGATAACTGAAATCACCCATAGGAAAGGTATTTAGTTTAATTGTAACTTTCTAACCACTTAAGGTATTCTGCAGTTCTGAAAGGGTCACAGATAGGGATCTATAATTGTCTATAATGTGATAATTTTACTGAGAACAACAAGGACTTCAATCAGATCCAGATATACATCATGCATAATCTGATGACAGACATTAGGGTCATGAATAAGCACAGATACTCTTTCACAGTTTCAGCTGAACCTCAACATGATTGTCACTGTACCTTGGAATGCAGGGAGTATTATCACTAGAGTGGAACCAGGTTTCTGTAATACCATAAATACTGATATCTCCAAGGATTAAGGAAGGCCTCAAGTTCAGATATTTTGTTGTTTAGGTTTCCTGATAGTCAGCAGTGCTATCTTGATATTACCCATATTGGAGTTTGTGGTGTTGGGATATCCATTAGGTGAACTCTGTATAAAAAGGCAATAGGAGTGCAAAAAAAAAAGTTTTATCCAGTATGTGAAAACCAAAGAGTGAAAGATACAGGTCATCCTTGACAAAACAGGTGGTTCTATTGACCATTTCATCTCATGCAGGCACACACTGGACACCTCTAGAATGACATCAATTTACTAGTCATCCATCCATCTTTGGTAGTAGCTCTGGCCATCCATAGATCTTTGGGGCTGGATATTCCATTCACCCAGCTTAAAGACTTGCTAAGTAATCCATCCATCTTAAGAATTGGCTATGATTATCCATCCATCTTTGGGCAGGTTATGCCATCCCTTCACCACTGTGACAAAGACCATCCATCCATTTTTTAGACCAGGTATGACATCTTGTGATGTCCATCCTCTGGGCCAGTAATCAAGGAGCCTGAATCCTCACCACTGACACCAGTGAGGGATGTTCATTTGGAACAAAGATAGATACACACAGTATTTCCAGATACAGGTCTCTGCACCAAACACAATTTCCCTTAAGAACACACAGAAACCAACTCAGTCCAGAGTCTGGGTTTCCCTCTCTCTCTCTCTCTCTCTCTGTCCAAGCCCCTAACAAGAGTCTCCACTGGCACAGCTACATAGTTCAGTCCTCAGCCAAGTGTTCCAAGCCAAGTCCTCTACCACTTTCTCTGTGAAACCAGTGCTCTATGTCCCTGCTCCAAACAGCTCACACACACTCTATTTGATTTTCACACACACACACACACACACACACACACACACACACACACACACACACACACACACCCACACACATAGATTTGCCAGCTATGTCCCTCTGCCCAGACTATAAGGTAGTTATACCACCACCAGAACACTCCACAGCCAGATACTATAAGGCTCTTACAAGGGTACCCAATTTTACTGAGTGAAATTATTACTAATACAAATGGTACTGTTTGCTCAATGCAGTAAAGCTTTCAGGAGTGACCACAGTGTACACTCAAAGGTTAAAATATTTTCTAAACCACCAGCCACAATGAGAAGTTTGAATATATTTAATAATAAATAATAAAAGAACATGAAAATATTAAATATCTATTTACAATAAACATGAGTTACAATCACAGGAAATATTAAAAATTAACACAGGTGGAGTGGTTCACACAGTTAAAGAAAAACAATACTTAACTAATTTCACTATGTTTTCTTGACTAATACAAAGAGCTATTATTCCCTGGTTACTTACTAAAGCAAGGCAATATGAAGTAGGTGAGTGATCCTTCTATGGCAGGCTTCAAAAACAGACTGCGCTGAGACTTCAGTCTCACCTAGTATTAAAACGTAATTTTTGCCCTGGATTACACAATGACATCATATACATCTGGTCATCTGACTTCTGGTTCCCATACTATCCCCTTTACTTAAGACTGCCAGAATTTAGCACAGATGTGTTAATAATACAATTACATAGAGCTTTGCTAAGGTCTGTTTCAGCTTCTGGAAGTTATAAAACAATTTCAAACTTCCACCCTTCCAGAGTAACAATTAGTTCACTGCTAAAGTCAAAACAGGTGGCTTCCTAGTACAGACGTTTTGTCTCTGGCTGTATTGAGACATGTGAGATACAATCTTTATAGCTTAAATTAAGTAATTTAATTTCAAAGTATTTTCCAAAAGTTATCTGGACTGAGATTAACCTCTTCTCTAATAACCTCTGTTACAATATATTCATTTCAATAGTTACCATACAGTCTGACATACAGGTATACTTCTTTTTCTGTCCAGCAGGACCCACTGTTGGTACATTTTTTTTAATAAAAGCAACTTTACAAATACATTTTCAACACAAGCAATTGTACAAATCAGTTTCATATACAAATGTCATATAATTTTTTACAAAACTCCAGCTAGCTATGCCGGCATATGTTACACATCCACTGCCCTACTTCTCTTGGTATAACTGGCAATACTTCTCATTGTCACACATCCTTCAATCTATTTTTGCAACTTACTATAGTCATTGATCCATATTTTTGACCTGCTATGGTCATTCTTCCTTGGGAATTCTTAAGAATTGGCTAGGGTCATCAATTCATCCGTGGATGATACAACTTTTGGTAGTTGGGCACAATAGATCTGATCAGTATGGTACTTCCCACTTCAGTGGTATAAATGGTGAGCATCGATCTTGAAACCATATTGCCTGGTCACCATTTCTTAGCTCTGTTGTGAAATGCTAATGCACTAACTAGTAGAAAAGCTGCCATCTGCACTACCATTCATGTGTGCAAATTATTTGTTGTACATTCTATTGCGAACATCAAGTTTCAGCAGGTACTATTATTACCTCAGGTTTCAAGTCAAAAAGCATTTCTGGTGTGAGGTCTGAGACTCCATGTACTTCATTTCTCTGTGTTAGTGGAAGCTGGTCCATTCTGAGTTGTAACTGTTTGTATTAAGAGCTCATTGCTTTGATTGTCTTCTTGAATGTTTAACTGCTTAACTAATATATTTAGAATTGGGGGCTGAAATACTTTATATCATTAAGCTTTATAAAAATATTAAACTCTTCTGAAGAAGACTATGGTCTACTTGTGGCAGGTCATTCTGCAAAAAATGCCCCAACAATGTTAGCATTTTCAATTATGTAGTTCAATGAATAAAGAGAATTTCTAATGATTTAGAGAGAGTGCTCACAGTAATGAAGAAACATGAGCTCATAAATGGCCTGCAGAAACAAAGTGAATGTGGTATTATAACAGAAAAGGTCATCTCTTAGTATAAAAGTGCTTGTGCTGATGAGCCATTAGGTAGTTGTCAGCTGGTGCCTCAAATTATTAGTTCTAGGCCACAACACAAAGATGAGACAAAAGCATCATTTTACCAGTCCTCAAGTGCTCTGATGTATTGAGTTCCCTAATCTAATGTGCAACTGTGGAAAGATTGCTACTCATCATCTGTACAGCATTATTTCTTCACATATGAAAAGCTGTTACTTCAGTAACTAGATAATGAAGTGACCTGCCAGAATGAAAGCCCATTTCTTTAAAATAATAATAACCTATCCTGAGGTTCTGCAACTATGAGTAGGTTATGTTAAATAGCAAGATGCAAGGAGCAAAGCCCCCTGCATGCAAGGTGTGGTGCTTCATGTCTCCCCTACACCCCTCACCACCTGATCTGTAGCTTTTTTTTTCAAAACTTTGCTGAATGAGGATGTTACTCTAGCAGTGTTTTTATGGAACCACACTTATGTCTTTGGCTACAAATGTAGGACA
Source organism: Protopterus annectens (assembly GCF_019279795.1). NCBI lineage: Eukaryota > Metazoa > Chordata > Ceratodontiformes > Protopteridae > Protopterus > Protopterus annectens. Next base: position 1,911,254,439 of record NC_056741.1, on the reverse strand, counting down.
ATCATGATCTCCTTTAAGCCACCCTTTATACCAGTATCACACATTTCTGACAGAACCAATGTCACTCCTTGTTTCCTTTTTTATTAGTTTATTGGTCACTTGTTTATTTAGGTTTTGCCACAGTAATATCAGTATTCCAGCAAATGATCTAAAGTAGAATCAATACATAACTCAAATGAGAAGTCATTATTGAGTGAGCATGATGCATACATACTCATTGCTGTGAATACATTTGATCATAGCACCATCATCAGTGATGACTATGAAGTTAAGAAACAATGTGAAATGAAAGAGGATCAATTTTTATTAGCAGCTAAGGTTTTTTGAATCAGTACTACATAATCCCTCTTGAAGCTTCTGCTCAATTACAAAAGAACAATTGTGTTTGTATAATTGTGCTGTATTATCAGTGTATTAAACCTCAGTGGGATCTAGACATTGAAGGGAATGGGAACTGATATATGCTGCTAAAGAACAGGCTCAGAATTGACTCCTGTGGTACACACATCTTTATCAAACAGAGATACATGTAAGATAACTGGAGAACATTCAGTTTTATTTTTGTTACTAAAGTTATTGTGAAGCTAGTTAAATGTATGTTCATAGGTAAGTACTGGGCAGTCTATAGACCATTACATGCAGAGACAAAAAATCCTATTTAAAAGTTGTATCTAGTCTCAAGGAAGACAAGACAGGATCAACCGGAGGAGAACTTCAGGCTGCTCATCTAATTATCTCGCTTTACCGTGAAGATGGTATGAGGGGAAAGGGTGCTACTATGCCTGACATGTAGTGGAAGTTTGTACCAGAGGTGAGGGATATGTTGGGATATGAATTCATCATGCCAACATGTCTTATCTGCTCATGAAGACTTAGTTCCTTGAACCAACTATTTGAGGTATCAGTAATTCTGTGAAGGAATAGGAGATCAAATAGGGTTGGATATCTCATGGCTCAAAAGTTTAGACACCGATCTCCAAGTAAGAGTGTGGAAGAGACAGACTACAGAGAAAAGGCTGCCAGTCTTCCCTGAAAGCTAAGAATTTTGAAGCCACTGATCTTTTTAGTTATGGATCTCTGTAGTCTATCAAACTGTATGACAAGTTGTATGTTTAGACAAATACATGTCAAAAGATGCATTATATTCCATAACTGACTTGGTAAGGTATGAGTGAATGGGAATTAGGACTTCTCTAGATTAACTGGAGATGATTCTGGAAATTAGATGAGCCAGATAAAAATAGGGAAGGAGGGCAGCCTGATGGTTAAGGTGTTTGCTTTAGAAACGCAAGGTGCTGGGTTTGAGTCTCACAAGGGATAACTGGCTAGGCTTAAAATGGCTCACAAGGGTAGTTAGCCTAGTACTAATCTATGAACCTATGAACCTAAAAGGCTTTCTAAACTTCTGTGGAGGCATGACAGTCAAATGATAAGGAATTAGTGCCTAGATACCTTACAACAGTACCTGATTGGAGGTGTGCCTCATCTGTATGGCAAGTGAAACTGTTTTGTTTACTAAAATGAACAATGCAGCCTTTGTTACATTTAATTTGAGACCATTGTCCTTGCACCAATGTCATTTGTGGGTGACAATTTCAAAACCATGGAAAGGTCCAGGGTAATTCATCCACTGTTTTAACTGGAGACAGGTAACAGCATGGTATCAACAGGACAACAGTATCTGAAACAATACTGTTAGTTACTGAACATAGGGTTAAAGTCAACATAGAGTCCACAATTAAAATCTATTCAACTGGAGTCAAGGGGCTGTGTAAAAATACTCTTTTCATAAGAACAACTACACCTTGGCATTAAGCTTTCAAGGTTAAAACTCAATAGAAAAAAGGGAAATAAATATAGTCATAATTTTCAAAACACCAAATCAAAAATAAGAAACAAGATGACATCACTAATGACATGATAGAAAAATTAAACTAACATTCATTATTTAAACCTACAATGCTGTAAAGTATTTAACAAAGATATATTTAGCTTCCAATTATATAAAAATGTTCTTTTATCCAATAACATACCGATGTTTGGATTTGCATATAACAGGAAAAATATCACCTAATAATATAATATTTCTTGCATTATTAAAAGAAAATCATTGTATAGGATTTGAGTATATTGAAGGTCTTCCCTAAAACATGATATCAGAAGTCTGCCTCTTTAATGATCCATTTTGCCTGTTCTGGCACATTTTGTCTCTTCTCTCAATTTTTTTTTTTTACTTTTCAAATATATTTGAATGAATTCCATTGAATTTATACATAACATCTTAAATAACTATGTGCACTATTTACATTAGCCTGACACTATAACAGATCTTAATGTATACAGTTACTTTATAAGTATGTCCAATCCATTATCAAAGTGTCAGAGAATTATTGTATAGTGTCAATCAATGATAAGACTTTTCCCCAAGGGTTGTTGATAAATGGCTTTGGATAAATTCTTAGTTCTTTAATTTTAATTTCCAATAATGCTGTGGTCTTCAGTAGGCTGTAGAAGTCTTCCAAAATCGGTATTGCGTTTGTATTCCATCTTCTTGTTATACACTTCCTTGAAATTGCAAGTATAGTCCATACTCGATACATGTTTGATCTATTCAAATGAGGACCTTCATTCACATTTAACAATACAAGAGCTTTAGTTAAATAAAATGATTCATTAAATAAAGCTTGTAGAAAGTTATTAATACCATTCCAAAATGGCTTACTTTTAATACAATCAAAGAAAATGTGGTTCCAATCTGCATTGTGTACTTGCCCACATCTCCAACATATTCCTTTTATGGAAGAACTAATTTTACTGATTCTCTCTGGGGTTAAGAATGATCTGTGCAAGCATTTCCAATTAAAAACTTTCCAGTATTTTGAAAAGCGTGTATATTTTATCAATAAGATATTTGTTTTAATATCTTCAGTTAACCGTATTGAGTGTCCTTTTGTTATATATTTCCAATAAGAGGTTTTGGGTGTTTTATAGTTTATCAATATTTTGTAAAATTTTGAAATAATGTTTCCCATGTCAAAGTCATTATATATGATTTCATATATGTATTTCGTAAACTTAGGTATTTTTTTAAATGAAGAATTGTTAAGTGTTCTACTTAAATCTTGCAAATATGACAGAATACTCTGTAAAGTTAGCCAGTCCTGTTGTAGAATTTTGTATGTTGTTTTTATTACTTGCATATCTAAAACTTTTAGGAATTTTGTATGTTGTTTTTATTACTTGCATATCTAAAACTTTTAGTTCTCTGATACATTGGAGCCAACAAACAAATCCTTTCTGTTCCCAGGAATTAATAATGTCTCTATATATTTTATGTAGAAAGTTCTTTGTGACTATAAATGGCATTAAAAGATCAAACTAGATTTTTAAATCTATATTTGCATTCATAATATTCCTAAATGAGTGAATGTAATAAGTAATCGTACGAGTTTTAGTGGGTTTAGTTATGTTATATTGCATACTAATACATATGTGCCATGGCAAACTGTTTTTATCTATTTGAATTTTTTTTGTAAATCAAATTAATTTATTGATATTACGGTTAGTAATTCTTTCCAATTTGCAGAGTAATTTGGACTTTTCCAGTCTTAGACAGTTTTAGATATTGATGCTTTTATATATGTTTTTATATCAGGAAAGTTTAATCCTCCCTGTTTCCATGGTCTGATATGATGTATTAAAGCTATTCTGTTTCTTTTGGGAAACCATAAAAATTTTATTAGGCATGAATTTATTTCTTTAAGTATATTCCTTTCTGGTAACAGTTGTATTGCCAAGGCTATATATATATATATATATATATATATATATATATATATATATATATATATAGGATCTTGGGCAGTAAAACCATTTTTATTAACTGTAGTCTATCTTCAAATGTTAATATTATTTTGTTACATTTTTCCACAGAGATTTTAATTGTGTTGATGATATTATTGTAGTTTTGAGACTAATTCATTATTATCCTTGCATAACTCAATTCCTAGATATTTTAAGGTAGATTCTTGTTTCCCTATGATGTGATCCCTTTAGTCTACAGTTCATTTTTATTAAAAAATTTTGATTTATTGAAATGGAGTCCTGAAGTCATGTGAAATTTGTCAATTAATATATCTAATTCTTCTAATATCTCTTTTGTATTAGATAATGTTAGTCATATGTCATTAGCAAATAGCATTACTTTAGAATTGTATTGTTCATAAACATCTATTCCTTTGATTTTTATATTGTTACAAATTGAATCTGCCAATAGTTCAATAGTCAGAGCAAACAGAATCAGTGACATAGGACATCCTTATTTAGTGCCTTTGTTATATGTATAGATTCAGAGGTAAAAGGACCTAACTTGACATACACAAATATATATATATATATATATATATATATATATATATATATACATATATATTCTTTAGGAGATGAACAAAGGATGCAGGAAATTCAAACAGCATGATGATTTTGAATAAATAGTACCAATTTAGGGAATCAAGGGCTTTCTGTATATCTAAGCCAATTATGAGTGTTTCTTTATTTTCCTTATTAACATAATCAATAAGAAAATTTATCCTTTTAATATTGCCATGTGTGTGTCTATGATATATAAATCCAGTTTATCATTATTTATTGTTTGGATAGTGGCATTTTCATTCTGTTAGTTAATATTGTCATAAATATTTTATAGTCATTATTTAATAATGATATAGATCTATAGGAGGCTTGGGGATTTGTTTTCCTTTAGGACTGGTGTGATTAAGGAATATCTCCAAGAGGGTGGTATTAAAGCTTGTGACTGGATTTCTAATAGAGTTTTATGGAAGAGGGATAGTATCTTTGAAGGAAAAAGTTTATATATTTCCATAATTGTGCCATCTATACCTGAAGCTTTATTATTTTTACCCTCTTTTATTATATCTGTAATTTCTTTGTAGGATATGGGTGCTTGCAGATCTAGTTTTAATTTTTCTGGTATTTTTTTATATTAAAACATTTTTCATCTAGATTTAATTGATCGATATGTATATTTCCTTTTTGGAAATGTTCCATATGGTGATTTTTATAGGCATCATGAATGTCACCTATATCCGAGACATTTTTCCCTTTCTTTTCATGGAAGATACTTTTAATGTTATTAGCTTTTGATTATATTTTGATTCTTGTGGATAAATTATGTAGGTATTTGGGAGAAGTGGCCAAGGTATTAATTTTTAGTTTTTCTAAAGCTAAACTAGTTTTATGTGTTAATACTTCTACTTTCTTTTTCATCTTGAAAAGATTTTGATTTTTTCAGCTTTTACTGACAAAAGTTTGGATTGTAGATCTAGGGTTTTACCATATATGTAAGCTTTTAATGAGTCCCATATCATTATTTTATTTATCTCTGTGGTGTAATTAATATCTAAGAAGAAGTGTAATTCAGATAATAACCAGGGTTTGAACTCTTTAATTTTAGTTATATATGCTGGAATTCTGGAGTTAAAGATCAATGGTTTGAACCCATTTTGAAGTTTCAATATCAATGAACTGTGGTGGGCAGCCACGGTGGTGCAGGGGTTAGTGTTGCCACCTCACAGTAAGAGGTTCTCCGTTTCAATTCACGGCTGGGGTGCTTTCTGTGCAGAGTCTGCATGTCCTCCCTGTGGTTTCATGGGTTTCCTCCAGGTGCTCTGGTTTCCTCCCACATCCCAAAGACATGCAATAGGTGGATTGGACACTCTAAATTGGCCCTAGGTGTGAGAGTGTGTGTGTGTGTGCCTTCTGTGGAAGGTTGGGTGCCGGGCTGGCAACTTGACACTAAAAACTCCACTGCCAATCATGAGTGGACAGATGATCTGCTGTGGTGACCTCTAACTGGGAAAAGCCAAAAGAAGAAGACGTATCAATGAACTGTGTCTGAAAAGTGGCAGGGAGTGATTGAGAAATTAATGATTTTAGAGTTTAAGTCATGGACAGCAAATATTTTATCTATTCTAGTTTGGGTACCAAATCTATGATTTTCATGGGAAAACAACTAAGATTTATCTCCTTTAAATTTGAAAGTATATACAAGATGAAATGAGTCTACCCACTTGTTTAAAGCTTTAGATACAGCAGATGTGTGCAGCGGTCTTTTATTTGCAGTTTTAGAAATATCAGCTATACAGTTAAAATCTTATCCCAATATTAAGCTGCCTTTATAATTATTGAAAGTGAAATCCAAGTGTTTTTTAACAGTTCATGTTCCAATGTCTGGGAACCAGTATAGATTGGCTAAGGTCCATATTCTGTTATTATATTTAACTATTACTAATGCCATAAGCCCTTCTTTATCTTCATACTCATAAATGATTTATGGGTTAATCACATTTGTTTTTCATAAAATTGTTATCCCTTTTGTCTTATAAGTGGATTGCACCAATATCATATATTCTTAAGGCTTCCATTTGTAATTGTCATTTGTTTTGAAATGAGTTTCTTGAAGGAAGACAATTTCTGCTTTGTTCAGTTTTAAATATTTCAGCACATTTGATCTCTTGCTAGGATTGTTTAAGCCATTGGCATTTAAAGATAAATCCAAATCCACCTTAGGTTATTTAGACTATGTATTTTTTGTTTTAACGACTATTAAACATTTTCCTCTGATAACTATAAAGTATATTTTTGAGCTTTTAAAGGAAATTACCAGTTTTATACTTTGAGTGTTTACCAATAAAGTAATGTTTTGGTCAGGCATACTAAAAATGTTTTTGTGACATAACAAATTTAAATGAATAAATGTTAACAAAACTAAGATCTGTACTAGCCATGGAATGAAAATCATTCCTAATCTGATGGATAAACCTAAGCCCATCAGATTATCACTCATACCTTGACAATCCAGAACATCTGAGTTCCATAAATTGAATTATTATATGGAGCAAATTTGTAATAGGAATAATCAATATTTATATTATTTTGAACAGATACAGTACTACTGTAGATTAGACAGAATTCTAGTACAATATAAATGTATACTTATTGTATAAGCAATTAATATTAACATGAAAGATAGATGACAAGCAATTCAATCATAGTAAAGAAGGATGTATCACATATAAAACCTCAGTAAAACACAGCACACAGTTATTTAACATATTCACCCTTACTGATGAAGTCTTTCAAAACATATTACTTAATATAAATAGATGGTAATAATATTTATATCCAATATTTATAATATAATGTATTTTACCAGCTATATCAGAAGTTATATTTCATTGTTTGCCAGCATTTAAGTAATCACTTTGTTGCTAACTTACTTAAAGCATCAAGTTTGTTTTATGTGAACATTGAGGAAAGTTAGTGCATTTTAATTATCAGTGTGTCCCTCTTCCCCCCATTTCCTACACATAAGGATTTTCATATCTGTCATTTCTTATGACAAAATGAGTGAAAATATAGGTTAAAAACAAAAAATTCACTTATTGTGATTAATTATTACAAATCCCCTTTCCATATTTATAAATTGCCATTTTATGGCATATACTGAAAGTTTTTAGATTTAAATGGCAACATTCTGTTTTGTATAATCAGCAAAGGTTAAACTGAGTGATTATTTTGTTCAGGATGTGATTGTTACATTCTATGACATTCCTAGTTCAGGCTTCTATTGTTTCCCTTGAACACCTTTGTCAGTTTGATGTCATGTATAATGTATGGTCAAGATGGGTTACAAAACCACAATTCAAGTTAAAGCAATTATATGACTTGTTATGCATATTTGATTATATGAGAAAATCATCATGCTTCCCCTTGATGTTCAATATAGTGTAAGTCATTTATGACAAGTTAAAACAGTAGTGTTATTATACACAAGCACATGTTATTAAACTGAGTGTAGTCAGTTTAATACTATTTGTTCAGAATATGATTGTTACATTCTGTGGCATTTCAAGTTCAGGCTTTTATTGTTTCTCTTGAACAACTTTGTCAGTTTGATGTCATGTATAAAGCATTAGTTACCTTGGTAACTGCTTAAGTATTATATATGGTCAAAATGGGTTACAAAAACTACAATACAAGTTAAAGCAATTACATGACTTGTTATGCATATTTACTTATATAAGAAAATCATAATGCTTCCCTTGATGTTCAATGTAGTGTATGTCATTTATGAAAGTTAAGACAGTAGTATTATTATATACAAGCCCATGTTATTAAAACCTGTCTTTAATATCTAAATTCAGCAGACTGCTTCATCTTATATGACGATTATACATTTTTTGTCTAGATTTACTAAAATCATACTTTACATAACTATTTTGTGTTTTATTTTTTTTGACTGTTGCTTAGTTATTTGAGAGACCACAAGCTGCAATGCTTATTCTTATTATTAGCTCCTTCCAAGCATGTTTATACAGTCCATAGACTTTAAATTATGAGACCCTTCTCATTTATTTGTTATAAGTATATTTCCATCCTTACATACACACATATCAGTACTTCAAGCACGGGCATCCAGTTTTGCTAGAATACCATTCACTAGTTCATGTGGTGCATTTCCAGGCTGTTCTTAAAATATCCAAACCAATATATGTCCTGTTCCATTTTACCAGCCTGTTCCATGCAGTGGCCACTCTGCCAGTGAACCACTCAACACACCTTCCAATCCTACAGATATTTCCACAAAGGAAATCTGATGACTCTCTACCACTTCCTGGCAACCCCAAACACCCCTAGGATCAGCTATCCCTATGTGCCCAACACGTCCGAGCAAGCTCACCTCCCAGACCACTGCAAAGGGTACTGCACAAGACCATGTGCTCTTAGTCTTTCACAATAACTCAGACTTTCACTCTTATGTAAGTCCTTAATGTGTTTGGACTAAAATACATCTTAAATATGAAATTATGATTTTGTTTTTTTTTTGGTTTTTATTAAGAATCAACTTGATGAGCTAAACAAAGTGTTGGGAGACCATCAATATGTGTACATGTGGTTTAAAATAGCTCTTTTTACATTTTTATATATATATATATATATATATATATATATATATATATATATATTTTTTTTAACCAAAAACTTCATTGCCGAGAATCATCTCGGAGGCTCCTCAGAGCCTTTAAGCATTATTGTCACTCTGTCTCCATTACCACAGCAACCTGGGAGCATCTGTTTCTGGTCTGTGTAGTGCATACCAGAGTCTCGTGATGCACCTGAAGCAAAGCTTCATTTCACTGCAACTTTAAGGCTAAATTCCCTGCTTTTCAGTAAGGCAGGAGCCAGGAAAAGAATGGACAGCAAACAGATAGAAAATAAATAAATAAATAGAACCCCCCAACAAGTCACCACAACAAGAGATAACACATTCTTCCAGCCTTCCCACCTCTCACTCAGCAGATGTATAAACAAACTATTCTCTTCCAAACTATCCCAAATCATAGTTTTATCCACCTCCTTCCCCTGGATCCAGGCTAAAACACCAAATGTCTCTTCCTAATACACAAGCATCAGTAAATCTCGATCACAAGCAGCAACCCACAGCTTCCCAGAGATGAAAACGGCAACATACAACAGCTGCCAGACGCAGCTGCATCCACACACACCATGTCAGGCTTAGTCAAAACAGAACTCAAAGCTACAATACCTGCCATAATTGATATTAACTATGTTTGGACAGAATAATGACATTTGTACTAGCTGCCAGACACGGCTGCATCCACACACACCATATCAGGATTGATCAAACAGCAATCGAGGCTATGATATCTGCCATAATTGATATTAACTATATTTAGACAGAATAATGATGACATTTGTACTAATAGCTTGCTACTATTATTTAACCAGGATATACATGATATTTCTAAATCATACTTTAACTGAAGAAGGCATTAGTCTCCATGACAGCATTTTTATTTTCAAAACGCTCAACTGTTACTGCTATTATATATGATGTTAATTTGTTACATTTGAGTCTGAAGTCTGATGAATGGTACCTTGTTTAATTAGTTAATTACTTAAATTATAAGCAAAATCAATGAAAAATGAAGATTAAGTATTCCAAACAAAAAAAAAAACAAAACACAAAAAAATGAAAAAACAACAGAAGCAGCCAAATAATGACAAATTTCTTTCTAAACACACACACAATACAAACACACAATTAACATTCAGCTTTATTTTTATCATTATCCACAACTTTATCAAGACAAGTTACCATATATATATATACCAGCAAAGTTTATAAGCTTTAATTAAAAAAAACAATCAACAATTTCAATTATTTCAATTAATTAAAATTAATTAAAATAAAGCCTTGATTATTAATCAGCAAAAGTGCTTGTCTGTCTTGTTGTGTTAAAAGAGAGTTTTTTCAGATGAATTAAAATTTGTGGATTATTTGGCTGCTTCTATTGTTGTGGTTTTAAGAAGATTAAGTATTCATTGAGTTCAAGTAGGGGAATAGAAACTTCTATGATTACATTATATGTTGCTTTGTTTGGCTTATATATAATGTAAATAGTAACCCATCTTGACCTACCTTTGTTTGTGAAGAATTATTGGACTCTTTGAACATTCTGAATAAATTATGGTTTCTCAGTAGTTTAAAAAAACCCTCCTTTTTTAAATAAAAATGGATGACAAGTGATGTACCATATCAGCTGATACTTTGACAGATGTAGTTGTAAGACTTATTTTTGGGACAGCTATCTTGGAATCGGTTTTTTTGTTTCTTCTTTCTAGCATCAGTCCAAAGATTTGTTTCTTTTACTTTTTTAAGAGTAGGGGCCATCCATTCCATTTCTTCTGGGATAGACACTATGTTGTTGTTCTTGATGAATATAGTAGCTTCTTCGAAGTCATTAAAGGTTTTCATCTCGTTGGCAAAAAGTATTTTTTATCTTGGCTGGAAAGGCCAGCTGTGCTTTAATGTTATTTTGTTTCAACAGCTTTATTATTAGCCAGACTTTTCCTTTGTTCTAGTATTCTAGAAGAATAATCATTGTCAAACCTCATCAGGCTTTGATTGTATTTTAAGGGTGATTTTCTCCAAGCAGATTTTAATATTAGTTCCTTGTCCAGAAATGAAAGAAATTTTATAACTATAGATCTAGGTGGAGTATTGTTGAGTTAGAAGCAGGTTTCCTCAGTGCTCTATGCGCCCTTTCGATTCCAAATGAAAGTCCCTCTTTCAAGTCTAAAAATTCAGGAATCCAGGTTAAGAATGAAATAATGTTTTAATTTTCAGTGTTTTCAGGCAGACCAAATATCCTTATGTTGTTTCTCCTTTCCCTGTTTTCTCAGTCATATATTTTGTTAAGCAGCCATGTATTCTGTTTAAGCAGAAATTACTCTTTGAGTCTCCCTTCAATGTCATTTAGAGAAGTGTCTATATTTGTTATTTTTGTATGGTGTTGCTGTAATAGTTCCTTAAGAGGTATCATTCTGTTTTTGAGAATTTAATTTGAGGTTTTCTAAGTCATTTTTAAAGCCACCCATCTTCAAAGATAGTTCCTGTAAGGCAGATGTCATCACCTACAGTTCTTTTTTCAAAACAGCATCTGGATGAGAATTCATTGAATTGTTCATATTCAGTGACTCAATATATCTCCACCAAAATTGATATTTATGTACTTTAGTAGGTCATCTATAGATTTTTGACATTTTAAACTTGAAAATAATACAATTTCCAATATTATTATACTAGTTTATGGAGCTCTCAAAATTCACTGCTCTCAGTTGGCCATCTAGGCTCCGCTCACATTTTCTGTCTCTTGAGAACGATCGTTTCTTTTTTCAATGTAAGTGATGTTCTGTATATCCCTATTGGGATCACTCAAAAACCCAGTATATTAATGGGAATAAGGAGGTGGTTTCTAATGCTGAGGATCAATAGTAGATGCTCGTGTAATAAATATGTAGATCAAGGACATCAAAGACAGTAATGAAGAGAATCGTTGAAAATCCTAACAGATACTAAGAATGCTTCTATAACAAGTTCAGTAGTACAGCATTTCCTAGAGGATCTAAATTCTGATCAGTTAGGTTTGAGATCTGTTCTATTACATGCTTATCCAAACAATGGCATGTTATTGGATAAAATTACATTGATAGCATTTTTGTAAATTAAATATATCTATGTCAAATACTTGGCAGCCTTATGGTTTAAATAATTAATTGCAGTATAAATATTTAACTTAATCTTACTAACATGTCATTAGCAATGGCATCTTGTTTCTTATATTTGACTGATTGTTTCGAAAACTGCAAGCTTATATATTTCCTTTTTTCTACTTTCTACTGAGTGTTAACCTTGCTAATGCCATGGCACTGACTGTTCTAATAGAGAGCTTTTTATGCAGCCACTTGACTCCAACTGTATATATTTTATTGATTTTCAGTGGTATTACTTGGAGTCAAAACAGTTTTTTTAAAAAAAAAAAACTCTCTCCTTATAGAGAATCGAATTACTTTTGACATACTGGGACAGCTGAAGATGAACCACCCACTGCAACACCATAGCCAAGATGGTAAATTTAGAAATATGTATGCAACTATTTCAGAGGGATAATTTCCACAAAGAGTAATTAGAGAAAATATATTTCTGTGGAAGGGAAATAAATCTTTCTAGATGCTCCTGTTAATGGTGTGCTTGAGTGGTAGCAAAGCAAAAGCCGAAAAATTTAGTTAAGCAGCATTAGTTCTTGTTGACCTAGATCCTTCCAGTCCAGTCAACAGTCTTCTCACTTGGCATATGCTTATTTCACCAAAGTACATTTTTTTGTAGAAATAGATCCTGCTTTAGAAGAAGTGATGTAATGCTAAGCCATGGGTGAAAGTACAACCGATTCAAAATAAATCGTAAATGCAATGGTAATTTTCAGTCTGGTTTGCTTGTGGAAGAAAATTTACTGTGGTGTGGTAGCTCGCCGATCCCTTTCCAGAAGCTTTTGGTAAAACATGACCACACTGCAATGATTTTTGCTTTCTGTTCTTTTGACAGCAGAAGTTTAAACTGTAAAGTGTAAATTTACAATTATAACTATAGTAAGTGTAGACTTTGTAAGGCAGAGTTCTGTGACTTCTCCTGTGGCAGTTATGACAGCTGCAGAGAGTGTGGTATTATAAAAAGGCACCTGACATGGCGATCATGCACCAGTGATGCTGCCATTAGCAATACCACCATACTTGGAATGAAAATAGAAACCAGTAGTTAGTTGGTAATCAACTAGTGTTGGAACCTCTTAGTGCATGGTTACATTTCTTTACTCCATGGAGCAGGCTAAGTTTTTTTTGTCACTCTGGGCACAACTAAATTCATCAATGATTTTCAAGTGATATGATAAACCTCCCCATATATCATTCACAAACATATGCAACACAACATCTATGCATTGCAATGAAACATCACATCCTAAAATAAAAGGTGAGGAGGAACTGAATTGTGTTTACACTCTTGTCCAATGTTATAATTTTCTTGGTCACCTGAAAGACTCAGACAAGTCAGTTTATCCCCATGCAACTCCCTCTTGTTAATGCATTTAGTGGATACAGCACCATTAAAAGTTTCAGGAAAAAAATGTTGTAGTTTATCAGTCCTAAGTATGGCCACAAATGTGAGATATTCTGTAGGAGGGAAACCTTTAGCAATCCCTATGGTTTGTATTTTAATGGTGCAGTCCCAGAGACAGATCCAGCATTAGGTGACCAAGGAAGTTGCTTACGGACTACTAGCTAGGGAGGGGGGCCCACTGGCCAAAGGGCTGCCACAAACTTACATTTCTTCTTTATTGATGCATGCAGTGTGTGTCCTTAGTTGCCGCTGTGCTTGTGTCACTGGAGCATGAGATTTTTTAAGCAAGGAGGGGAATGAAGTGGGCAACATGTCTGGATGAATGTTATGAGGTTAGATGAGGATGAGGGTGTGTGTGCAGGATGAATGTTATGAGGTTAGATGAGGATGAGGGTGTGTGTGCATGCATGTAAAGTGCTCTAGATAGGGGTGACAGATTAGTTAATTTACCAGACTCAAGCTCAAACCCAGTACCTTAGTTACAGGAGACAAGAGCCTGAATCCTCAACACCAACTACCAGACTACTAGTTCAGTACATTTTCAAGGAACTATGAGCTTCAAGGGAAGAGAACTTTACTGCTGCTCAAGCTATTTCTGTTTTCAATGTGCAACTGTTCTATGTAGCAAATGGTCATTACAGTTTCTGCTAGATAATTTGAAAGCAGTGTTAGTAGTACCACAGGTAGTATACTTACTTTTAATGCAGAAGTCTGTGGGTGTTGCTCCCATACCATGTAGATGGATTGCTGATACTGTTTTGTTCTTTAAGGGGGGAAGGATGCTGCAGTCCTGAGTGTGACCTCCTTTGGATGCCTTGTAACTATAAACCTGTTGCCAGTTTGCCATCCATTTCCTATTGCAATATTAACAGTTTACCATTTTTTTTAATGTAATATAGGCAATTTATTGTTTGAGGGCAGCAGGCACTAAATTTGTCGATGAAACACTGAAATGTAAAGTTGTTTGCTAGTAGCAACTTCTTCATTAGTTACAGATCTCTCTAATGTGGAATTATTCGAATGACTTTTACCTCTGCAGAGATTGTGCATATTGACTGATACTGTTGGATTTTGATGAAAGACGTTTTAGGGACCTTTTATGGTTGAAATGTTCTGAAATGAAAGTTTTGTCAGTATTAGTTCATATATTTTGTTTCATTGCTTACAGTAAAAATGTTCAACACTATAAATTTAAAACACACTCTACAAGTGGTACTGTATACAATCGGGAAGATGAATCAAAGAGCATGTGCATGTGTGCATGGCCCTAAATGCATGCAAGGGGCTTATGTTTTGAAAATGGTTCAAAGGTATACTTAAGCTGCCACTGGCAAGATGCATTTTCTTTGAATGTGTGTTTCACTGCCATTTCAATGAATGTGAGTTTCAAGGGCAGAGAAGTTTAATGTTAATGCTAAGTATGTTTTTATTGTGAGACTGTATTGTTTTGCTTAGCAAATATCTCCCGGTGTTTGTGCTACAAAATTTTAAACAAAAGTTTTAAATTAAATCCAAATATCTGTAATCATTGCAGAAGTAAAGAAGAAAATAGCATGCACACTGATGGGTTTGAACAGTGTTTAAATTAAGGAGAAATAGCCGAGGAATGGCTGGGGGGCTGCTAGGGTGGGCCCAATCCATTACCCTGCCTAGAGACCAATTTGACTATGATCCATCTCTGTGCAGTCCGTCTACATCAATGACATCCTGCAGAAAGCAATTTTTTTTCTTTTTAATGACCACACATTAGGTTTTGTGTATAGATCATAGTGCCTTTGACTGTCCAGGACTATCAATAAATTATTCACAGGATCTTCATTTCTACCCACCATCTGGAGATCATAACAATATGTGCCCAGAATTCCTTGTAGAACTTGAAACACTGTCCTCTGGCCCAAACTGGGTACAGACAGCATGCCAAAGTCTATTAAACTGAAACAATTAATTCAGCAAGTTAAAATTCAATAAAGCACTTAAATGTTTCATCCACCTCCAGCTGCAGAAATGCTTGGGTTAACTGTCATCACCATCCAAAAATGAAAACATACATTTATCTACCTTAACAGACAATGCACTACAGGCAACAATGGGTTAACCTTTATAAAACTCTGACAAACCCAGAGATCTTCTACTTCACCTTTTTTGAATGTTTTTTTCCAGACTCTGCAGCCATACATGTCAAGTGTACTTCATTATGAGAAATGTTTCTCATTTTAACTCGGTCTGTGTTCCTCACATGTCTACATTGAAAGGATTGGTCACACATTCAGAGTTAAGATTTTTTTTTAAATGATATCCATGGTAAATAATACTGAATCCATTTGATCTAGGAAAAGAATGTTTGTAAGTATAAAATAACATATTTAACCGTCCTGTTAGCTTCCTAGTTGAAGTTGTTAGTGAGTGTTCCACTCTTTGCCCATTTATTCCACACTCCATTCCACATTTTTGAGATGGAAGGTTGAAAGCTATATCTTTAGCTCCAGTGCCATTTTTGGACCATGCGCCTATAAGAATACTTGAGCTTCGTAGAGTTTCAGTATAGCACATTCAGTATCTTTATTTCCTTACAAAACAGTTGCTGTGTCTTTGCTATTAACTGTGATTTTTTTTTCTGTTTTACATTTACTGTCTTCATCTTGTGGTGTCATCACCTTTAGAGTCAGCTTTAGTATCCATTTTCTGCCAAACTGTGGTGGCCCTCTCATACAAAACTAATACATATACTTCCCCATTATAATTCAAAGGCACATGAATATTGTTTTCAGGAACAGCTTTTCTCACGCCTATATTTAGTTAATAATGCCTTTGGTATCTTAATGACACATCAAAGATCATTTCTTGATGGTCAGGGACAAAAATAACAGATAAGTCTATGTCTTTAGCTAGTTCAATCTTTAATTTCATTTGTGACACATTGATAATGATTCCATATAGTTTGATGGTCATTTTCAGTCATATTACTCATTAGTGTAATCACTTGCACCTAGCTTTTGCATGAACTTGTTTCTTTGTTTTTTTTTAGTCAGGTAGACTAGTCCCTGGATCCTTTTTAACTATGACCCTGGCAAAAAGACACATTCAAATATGTACAAATATATATTAAAATTAGGATAGACTATCATAATGTTAAACAGTAGATACAGATTTCTAAAGATTATTTTAGCCCATGTGATTGCCAAGTATCACTGAATATCAAGGCTGCATTGTGATTCTGTCCCAGTTAAATTAATGAAAACCAGTCATGTCATGTCATGTCTCATCTATGCAGCCAATAAGAGATTTTTTTTTCTGTGCCCTAGCCCAACTCCTGGTAGTTGATACAAACACTTGCATGTTCAAATGCTTGCTATGCCTTCCCCTGTGAGTGTGTGGATTCTACACACTTTCTGTATCAATGCTACCATTTGGAAATTTTGTAACAATATACTCACCTACTTCATGGTTTAACTTCATAGCATTCTTTATATCTGTCTCCACAGACATCATGACATTTAGTGCCTTTTTTTCTACTACTAAATATTTTACGATAACATTTTCCATATATTATAATCATATATGCCTTGTCTGGACCCTTTCCAAACTGGCAGTGCTATAATAACCTGTGCAATTTTGCCATATATTAATACAGTATATGCTCCTTGGAACACAGACCAATGTACAATTACTCAGTGTATTGTATAACTGGTATTAATGAACAATTTAGTAACCCCCCCATTAATAAACCATTTAGCAACCAATACATTTTGGTACTTACTGCATTAAACAAAATGAAGTGTGTTTCTGGGTGCATTTAGTGTTAACAATTTTGTACTAAACTTCTACTCCATCAGTGCATCTTGCTCATTCTTCCACAGTAATATTAAAGTGTTCTGTAATTCCCATAATAAACCACAACTCCCTAAGAAACTAAAAAGTTGATTAAAACTAGATGAAGACTTAGTTCCTTCCAAATCACCAAAAATGTTTCTTGTGGGGAGACAAGCCCCTATACCCACTCTACACTCCTTTCACTTACACATTCTATTACTATCATTATTTCTCAAAAAAAAATCTCAACTAATGCTATCAAAGACTTTTCTGCATTAAGGCTTACTATTAATGTGAAATTTTCCCTGTACCAGAGAAACTGGAAGGCACAGACTGAGCACAAATAAGCAACTGTATGAATGTTCCACTGCAGAATTTGTTAATTTAAAGGGCACATTGAATGTATGCACCAAATCTGGCCAGGAGAAAGCAGCCAAGGCCTATACTAGTAAAGATGAAATTCTACCAACAAAGAGAGTTTGTAGTTCTATCACAACTTTGCCAGGATCAAGTATTAAAAATTGGAGTCAGAGTGTTTGTAGAAAATGATTATTCACTGTACACCAGGAAGAAGAGAAGCAAATTTATTACAGCAATCAGCGGATGTTGAGAGGCAGACATGAGATTCATGCTGCTGTATCCAGCTCTCTTCAGAGTGTTTTTTTTGGGAGGATCAGTCATTTTTTTGATGCAGAACATGTTAAGGAGGAGGAAATAGTTTATCCAACAAAAAGCAAGTCAACAAGCAGAAGGGGACTCTGCTTCTCATTCTTATAATGTAAGGTTCATAGACAGACTTTGCCAGTGAAACCCTTTCCATTGTTCCAAAGAAAATGCTTGAGAGAAAAAAAGCACAGGTGTTGACCAGAAGAATCAGCAGTACCTTTCCCAACTCTGATGTTGGGAAATGGAAATGAACAGGAAAAAAAACAGCAACTCTGTAATTCATGAACAAATGGAAGATGATGAAGCATCTTGTGAAATATGATTTTGCATGAGAAAGTGGCCGGAAAACATTGGACTTTTGTTGACTTTGCTAAACTTGTGGGTGGACTGTAAAACATAAACCCTACTTTATATAATTAATGTTTAAAGGGACACTAAAAGGGGAAAACTAACTAAGCAAAACTATTTTTGTTCTTATTTGTATAAAACGTTTCAATTACATACACTGCATGTTATATACAGTAAAACAGCTTTTGTAGTGTGTGGGCAGGGGTATTTTAAAAGTGGTGGGAGCCTTTTCAGTGATTGCTGTATGTGTTAAAGATATTAAAGCAAACAAGTACTTTTTAGTTGTAAGAAATGTAGGTTTTTCAGTATAACAAGAGAAAATGGCTGGACAAAAACAAATTTAACGTTATTTATTTTATTGCATTTGTTTAAGCTCCAACAAGAACATAGATTAAACATTAATTGATACAGAGGTAGAAACAGTGTTACATACAGTGATTAAAGCAATATATACATAATATATACATAAAAGCAGGAATTTTGTTTGATTACAGCAAAATATACAGAATATATACATAAAAGCAGGAATCTAGTTGGTTGGATTGCAATATATACAGAAAATATACATTAAAGCAGGAATTTAGTTGGTTGCCAAATTAATTCAATCAACCAGAGAGGTATAAACAGAGATATATTAATCAGTATTATTGTGCCAGTATCAACAAGTGATGAAAAAAAATAATAAATATGGAGAAAGCATCATCAGTCACTAGTAGCAAAAAGCATAGAAGTTTAGTTATTATATAAGGAGAAGGAAGAGGTTAGGTTATAGAGCAAGGTCATAGCCAGGAAGAGTTGAGATGATTTTTCAGAATTTGTCTGAAGGTGGTGGTGCTGCTTGTGTTTCCTATAAAAGGTGGAAGTGAGTTCCATAGTTTGGCGACAGTGAAGGAGTACAGGAGTTGACCAGTAGGAAAGATGGGCTTTTCTACATTCAGAAGTAGATGATTTTCAGATCTTAGTTGCCTGCTGGGTTGGTATTTTCAAGCAGAGTTGAGAGAGCAGGACAGTCTGTGGGTCTGTAGATTATTTTGTGTGCTGTAGTTAGTTGGGTGAATGAGAGATGGTGGGAGAGTTCCAGCACCATAATTGCTTCAGTGAGTTACAGTGGTGGGATAAGAATTTGGCCTTGGTGGCAAAATTGGCTATTCTGTTGTAACACACATCAAGTTTGGATTTTATAGAATTTTGGATATTAGTGAGGAAAAGGGCATGGGTGGCCACGGTAGTGCAGCTGTTAGCATTGCCACCTGACAGCAAGTGGTTCTCCGGTTTGATTCTCGACTGGGGTGCCTTCTGTGTGGAGTCTGCATGTCCTCCCTGTGGTTGCGTGGGTTTCCTCTGGGTGCTCCTGTTTCCTCCCACATCCCAAAGACATGCTGTAGGTGGATTGGACACTCCAAATTGGCCCTAGGTGTGTGTGTGTGTGTGTGTGTGTGTGTGCACCTTCTGTGGAAGGTTGGGCACCGGGCTGGCACCTCGGTACCATAAAACTCCACTGCCAGTCATGAGCAGACTGATGATCCCCTGTAGCGACCCCTAACTGGGAAAAAGCCGAAAGAAGAAGTGAGGAGAAGGGCACCATAAAGAAGAGAGGGTAATAAAAAGGTAATTGCAAGGGTTGTCTAGTAGAGAGGCTAGAAAGTGCTGGTGCCTGTAGATCAGACAAAGCTTTTGGTGTGTGTGTGTTTTTTTTTTTGATGTTATTGTTTATGTGTAAGGTCAAAGTTAAGGTTTCCATTTTATAATAATGTCTAGTAATTTAGTGTGTGGGACAACTTCTATAGTGGTATTGTCTTGGGCTTGTATAGTGAAGAGTTTTTTTTTTTTTTTTTTTTTATCTAGGAGAGTGGTTTTTCTAGGGGTAAAAATTACTAGTTTAGTTTTTTTTTTTTTTGGATTTAGCATCCAATATTCAGTAGAGGTGAGGGGATTCTGGGTGATTTGCTGGAGTTCAGAGCTGAAATTTGCAGTGCATATTACTAGAGAGTCATCAGCATATTGGAACACTGGGCATTGTGGGAGAGTGGAGAGAAGGTTGTTAATAAAGATGCAAAATAAGAGAGGACCATGTATGGAGCCTTGGGGTACCCCTATGGAAGTATTGAGGAAGGGAGAGTAAGATTTTTGCCATTTGGTAGACTGCTGCCTATTGGAGAGATAGCTATTGAACCACTGTAGGGTAGGTGGGGAAATGTGCAGGGTGGATAGTTTAGAGAGGAGGATAGTGTGGGAAATGGTATCAAAAGCTTTGGAGAGGTTGAGGAAAAGCGAAGTGATTATTTTACCAGAATCCCATGCCCGGTTAACTGTATCAAGGAAGGATAGGAAGACAGTAGTGGTGCTGTGTGCTAGTATGAAACCATGCTGAGTGGGTGATAGAATTTGATTTTCAAGCAAGTGGTTGAGGAGTTGGGCATGGATGCATTTTTTCCAGTATTTTTCAGAGGAGTGAGAAAAGTGCTATGGGTCAAAAGTTTGTGGTGTCTGTGTTGGTGCCGCCTTTGTGTAAGGGAAGAATGAATGATTTTTTCCAGATGTCTGGGACAAGGGATTCCTTACTTGATCTGTTAATGAGTATGCTGATGGGATAAGCTATAGAGTTTGCAGCTAGCTGCAGGAAGTGTGGGGGGTAGATTGTCAGGGGCCTGAGTACATGGTTATAGCTTAGTAAAAGTTTTTTTTATTGTGGTGGTAGGTATGGGGGAGAATTTTAGGTTAAAACTGAGGGTAGGATTGTTTTCTGGGATGATGTGGTCATCAGCTGTCTTGGTGGTGGTGGTGTTACTTGTAGGAAAGGTGGTGGTTATGGTGTCATGAGGTAGAAATTGAAGAGGGTTGCAAGTTTGATAGGGGTTTTATGTGGGTCAGGGGATGGGTTGCTTTGAGAGCCTGGGTGAAATGGTTATTGGAGGAACAGAATTTTTTGCAATTATTTTTGTGTTATGTTATTTTTATGTTGCCTTTGTAAGTGAAGATAGTACGCTTTTTTTATCACTGGTTATTAGACATTTTGCCTGGTTACGGAGTTGCTTGTGATGTAGTAGAGTTGAGGGGTCTTTGTTTTTCTGCCATAATTTTCAGACTTTATCCCTTGTGGACATTACTTCTTTGGTGGATTTTGAGAGCCAGCTTGCATGGTTATGTTTTATTCATCTGTTCATATGTTGAAATTTTGTGCTGCTGGGGTGGAGGTGGAGTGTAAATGTTCACTGATTATATTATATGTAGAATTAGAATATTTTCTCTTTTTATTTTACAAATGTGAATGTCTGGATTACTACCTTTAGCCCAGGCTGTAAATATGTGTTTCTGTAAGTATGTAGGCTTTAACAATAAAGACAAAATGATGAAAGCCATGAAAATGCCAAGTTTGTTACAAATGCAAAGATATTAGTTTGTCTGATTTTCATTAGCAAATGCTCAGTGGCAGCTGTGGATTCTGTTCTGTGTGAAATTTACAAAGACTCATTACTGAGACACTTCTATGGAGACAGGTTGTCTGCAGGTGCAAGCAGTTAATTTTGAGAATTCTGAGTACTGTTTGCTGAAGGAAATGCAAAATTTAAAGGCACAATGGCATGCTGTTCATTGAAAAAATAAGTCTGAAATTATGGGAAGTTAATAAGAGATTATATCCTCCTAGCAGCCTTACTACTTTAATGCAGTTAATAGAACAGTGTACAATTTATTCCTAAATATAGCCAGTGCAAATTTTCTTTAGTGTTAACAGTTAATGCATACAAGCTGCTTTTTTTCATATTTGGGAGGGGAAGAGAGATGAGAAAAGAACAGACAGCAATCCATGTAAGTGGAAGCACAGGCTATAGTATGCACCATAGCATGGGCAACCTTAAGTTTAGGTTAGATTATGCCTGTTAGTGCAGCTATCAATTTGGAGCAATCCTTATGAAGGATTAAACTTTATATTTTGAAGATGTGTGCTTTTTCAAAGTTAATAGGGGATGGGGGTGTATTTAGTTTTTTTGCTTGAGGGATTTTATTAAAACAAAGTCTTGAAAATGTGATATAGGTTCAAATGGAGACAAGAAGACAACTGTACAAAAGATCAACCTGCCAAACATTAATGTATGCATGTAACATAAAAGCTGGAAATACACATTCAAAAAAACTGGGAACAATATATATATATATATATTTTTGCATTATAGCTATGCGAAATGTATTATCCTGGAACATAAATAGCTTTACAGGTATAGATAAAAGGAAAGAGTATTGAATTATATTAAGAAATGCAGAGTGCAAATAGCAATGCTACAGGAGACCCATATGGAAAGAAACAAGCTTGAATATTCAGCAGAATATCAGGGACAGAGGAAATGGGGAGTAATTATACTAATTGCTAGAAGGGGCTACAATAGTGATACATTAGGAAACGAATGACAACAATGGTAGATTTGTGGTAGTAACAGCCTATTGGCAAGGGATAAGGATTACAATGGCATTTATATTCCACTGCAAACTGCTATTATGGATCTTAAGAAAATCTGGGGAGAATATCCACTTTCAGGAGGGATTATTATTTACAGGTGGGAAATGGAATTTGATTTACAATATCAAGACTGCAGTTAAGGAACTATTTTTAATAACTCCAGAACACAAGAACTTTTAGCACAACAACTATCGGGGGACCTAGAATGGGCAAGACAACAAGAGAGGGTAGACTTCTGAAGAAATTTATGAAAATATTTGGTATGGAAGATGTGCATTCAGTAGTTGGAACCCTCGACAGAATTTTCAGGCTATTTTCCACAGTACAATAACTGGGCTAGACTAGGAAGAAATTATATTTCACAGGAATATGTGCATTTAATTAAAAGCTTTGACATATATCTAATACCTATTTCTGATCATGCACTATTAAGAACTAAGATTAAAATGCAGGGTAATGAAGTAAAAATAAGACACTGGTACTTTCTCACCTAACTGTTAAAAATGGAGGAATTTAAGGAATTAGCAGTGGAAATTATTCCAGAGTTATTAGGGAAGATAGAAATATCTTCAGAAGTTATAGCTAATGACTGGAATACACTGAAAATGGAATTTAAAAAAGGGTTGAAATAAAAGAGAAAGAGATAGGTTAAGAAATAATAGAAATTACTTAGAGGGGCTGACAAAGGTTAAAGTATTACAGAATAAGGGAATCCCACAGAACAAGGAGGATGAGCAAATTCAGAGTGGCAAAGAGAAAACAAGGGAGTATCTGGATAATATGCATGCGTTTAGAAAGACTGCAGTTAAGCAACTATTTTTGATAACTCCAGAACACAAGAACTTTTAACATGATGACTTTGGCAACAGATATTTAAAATGGTTGTCACCAAACGTAGGGAATCTATGAGAAGAAAATTAACCAGAGATCCTATAGAGGTTTTAGAGATATTCTGGAAATTTTATGAAAATTTGTATAAAGCAGAGAAATGTGGAAATCAATAAAGAGTACAAATGGAAATATTTATGGAAGATTGAGTTATGCCAGGGTTAGAGGTAGAGGAGGATCAACTATTAACAGTTAAGACAGAAGGTAACGAGATAAAAAAAACAGTGATATATAATCAATCTTCAGGAATGTCTCTAGAACAGATTGTATTCCTGTGGAAGTTTGGAAAGATCTTTCACAAAGATCAGGAAAATGTTGTTTAACAGTATTTTGCAGGGAGGGGTAACACCAACATCTTAGAAAAATGCTGTGGTGGCTGTGTTACCTAAAGATGACAAAGACCCTTCAGAGCCAACTTTATACAGACCCATTTCAATTTTAAATTACAATTATAAAGTGTTTATGTCTATACTAGCTAAAAGAATGGCAAAGGTGTTGCCAAGATTGATAGATACGGATCAGTGCGGTTTGTGGTGGGGGGGGCAAACTTTTGACACCAATACATCAATGCTGATCCAGAGGAAAGTGCAATGTAAGAAAATACATCTGATGTTGGTGGGTCTTGATGCAGAGAAAGCATTTGACAGAGTAAGATGGGATTTTATGAGTAGGGCATTTGATGCATTTGCATTCCCTGATACAATCATAAGATTAATTAGAAGGCTATATGAAGGATCAAAGGCAAAAAATAAAGTGGGATGATTCCTCTCAGATAAATGTATTTGAACAGAGGAATCAGGTAGTGGTGTCCTCTTTACACTTTATTTGATTGATATTTACAGTCATTAGCAAAGAAAACAAGGACCTCAAATATAATAATATATTTAATATGGTAAAAAAGTTGTCTTTATTTGCAGATATTATTTTCTACCTGATAAATCCAGAAAATGACATCAGTGTTGTGAAACATTTCGAGACAGTTTCAAGTGTTTTCGGGATATAAAATTAATAAGATAAAACAAAGGCTATAGCCGTAAATTATGTACCTATACATGAATTGGATCAGCAACACCCATATTTATGGGAACATGATAAGATGAAATATTTAGGATAACATTTCTGTTATGGCAGCTAAGGATACGTGAGAAGAGACTAAACAAAAGATAATACAAAAATTGAGAAAATTGAAACTCTAATTTAGGGATATGAATAGCAAAATGCAAGCAGTGAAAATGTTTTTTGTCCCTTTAGTCTTGTACGTGGGTCAAGCATACTTTTATCAACCGGAGAAGTTGTGGACAATAATTAAGCACTGAAGGAATTTGAGTGGGCAAGAGTTAAGTGGGATAAGCTGATCCTTCCAACAAAACAAGGTAGTTCAGTTTTACCTGATTTGAAGGGATATTTTAGAGCTACACAGTTAAGACTCATATACATAACACAAGCAGAAGGGATGGTGATGATGAAGCAAGGAAGAAGTTCAAGAAACAGAGATGGGGGATTTTGGATGCAGATCCTTAAGGAGAATAATAAAGGTGCAGATTATTATATTCATAAAGTAGCAGAAAGTATTCCAAGAACTAAGCCAATATGAGAAAGAAGAAAGGAGATTTTGCCAATAGGGATGACTGCAAATAGGGGTACAGAGAATAGGTAAGAGGGGGCTGGAATTTACTGGAGAAACTTGGCAAAAGAACCAAGATTTTGGGAGCAAATAACTCAAGCTGGAATGGTAAAAGAATGAGATGAGGCCAAAAAGACATTTGGATTGCAGGCTAGAGCCTGCCTTCCCTACCAGGGCTTGTTCTTAAGAGTACATGCAAAGAAATGGATAGGGGAATTTTAAGTGAAATACCTGCTTCGGTAGAGTTTTTAGTTGGATCTAGAAGAGATGCAGCTGTTTAAAAAAGGAATAATTAGTAGGGCATATAAAATATTGCATAACTAAAACAATCAGAGAAGGATGGAGAAGACTGGGAGGAGAAACTGGAAAGCCAATTTACAAGAAAACAATGGGAAGACATAAGTATGGCTCCAGGGTATGTGACCAGGCCCTTTTGCAAAGGTATTTTTATACCCCAAGCAGACTAAAGAATTGTTGCTTAGGTAGGTAGCAAGATATGACGGAGAAAAAAAGTAACTAGGAACATATGTTTTGGGAGTCTGAGTTACCAGATTTAAAAAATTCCATACAGAGTACTCTATCAGAAATATTTGGTGAGTAAATGGTTATAAGTAAGGAAATTATTATTTTTTGGGACACAGGAAATGAATTGCCTAGACATAGTAAGGCCTTAAGTTTAATTCTGTTGGCTGCAAAAACTACTAGAAAATGGAAATCAAAAGTTTACACCAACTGTATTTGAGGTATTGAATATTATAAAAGAAATAAAAGAACCAGAAGTGGGATCTTTAAAAAAGGAAAGGAGCCCATAGCATAGAAGTAAATGGAAATTGTAGGAGCAATACCTGCATATTAATATTCAGGAGGAGTGAGGTTTAAGGGAAGACAGAAATTCAGCATTTTTTGTAATGTTGTACTGATGATAGGAGCAAAGAAAATATATGTGATGTGTATTGGATTTAAATGGAAAGAATGTTAAAATGGTTTTCTTTTCTGTTAATAGATGTTTGTCCATGTTTTAAATGATAATTTAGTAAAGGTGTTTAAACACAGGCTTACTGTTAATAATTGTCTCCTTTGCTCACTAGCCTCTTATCACAAATACAGCTGTTTTAACTAAGTTATCAAATGTTGATCTTCCCCCAGTAAGTCTACACTGGCAGGGATCAAACAGGCAGGGCAATATCCCTGCCATTCTTGTAGCTAACATTTCCATAAATGTTTTACAGTTTTGATTTATTTAGTACTGAAATTGGTCTTAGTAAAACAGATTCATAGAATTCTTCCCCACTGTTGGAATAATGCATTATGGCTTCTTTTTTTTGGGACTGAGGGACTTTAATAAACCCTCATGCAGCTATTAATTTTGTTCCCCTAGTTTAAAACACAACACTGGGATTCCAACATCATCTAGTAACATACCAGACTACAGTTTACTTAGCTGTACTTTAATTTCCTCTGCTGCTAGAGGTAGAAAAAAAAGAAGTTATGTACTCACCATAACGTTCCATCTGAGTAGTTGTTCATTTGTCTTCAACCTATGGGTATACGGATCCATATTGGATCTGACTCGGCTGCATATCCAGCATCTGATACAAGCTCAAAGCTCCTCCCCTTACCCATAATTCCCCTGCCTCCTTCCTCCCTTCATATCGAGTTTGCTGCCCAATCAAATACTCACACCCAACCCAACAGGACTTTGTCACTACCAGAAAAAAAATTCCTGAACAAGAGAAGGACACAAGGGCACCCTAAAAGTGTCCACCTTCTATACTTATATAGTTACCAAACAGCTCTGACAAGGCCAGGGGAAGGAAGGGGGGTTTGGTTGAAGACAAATGAAGAACTATCCAGATGGAACATTATGGGGAGTACATAACTTCTTTATCTGAAGTAGTTGTCTTCATTTGATCTTCAAAAAGTGGGACAGAGTCCCCAGCTACTACTGGGAGGCCCTCATGGAACCGGAGCACTGTGAAGCCAAAGGATGCCCTGTTCCTGGATACAATGTCCAACTTAAAATGTGAAATGAAGATATGAGATGAGGACCAAGTAGCTGCAGAACAAATATCATCCAACAAAACTCTGGACCAAAAAGCTGCAGAATTGGCCATATATCTGGTAGAATGTGCTTCACCTGACCTGGTGGGGAAATCCCCCTGACAGAATACGCCCGAATAATACACTGAGAAATCCAATGGGCAATAGTAACTTTGGAGATTTGGAGTAAGAAACGAAAAGCTGGTCAGACTTACGAAATGCTTTTATAGAAACATGACTGTCTGTGTACATCCAACAAGTACAATTTATATTCTCCCTTATTTTGAAAATTTGGAAAGAAGACGGAGGGATTAATCATCTGATTAATGTTTGCCTCTGAAGCTACTTTGGGAAGAAAAGATGGATTAGTGCACAAAGACACCCTGTCTTTATGAAAAATCATATAAGGGACTTTGACCGATAGGGCTCGAAGTTCCAAAACTCTCCTGGCAGAAGTAATGGCAACTAAGAATGTAGTCTTCCAGGACAGAAATTGCTGATACACTGAAGCTGCAGGTACATAGGGGTGGGGTGACACTAAATCACTTACTAATGTAAGATCCCACGGTAGCAGAGGATCCTTCACTGGGGGTCTCAGAAGAAAGGTACCTTTAAGGAAACTCTTGCAAAGCTTTGAAGATACCAAGGAAAGTACAGTTGTGTACACTTACCATAAATGTAGATGTTTGAGTGTATTCACTGTTGCAGTCATTACATTTGGGATAATCTGCTGGCAGGTTGCCCTCAGTCGGCCTGCTTAACAAAGTCTTGGGTCATGCATCAGTTGCTGTCCCTTCTTCCATGTCAGGTCGTCAGGGGTATAAAACATGCAGCCGATGCCATTACATCAGTTTTTCTTGCCCCAGATGTCAGGTGCCCCCCAAATGGGGAGCAAAATATATATATATATATATATATATATATATATATATATATATATATATATATATAAAATTTAAAACACAAAAAATATACCTTCAAACAAAAAGCAAATACACCAAAAAGGCTTTTAAGCATAGTAAAAGAAAGGAGAGGTATAGTAAGAGAAAAGCAGGGGGCTGGAGGGTGGGTAAACAGGACTGCAACTTTGAATACACTAGAGCATCTACATTTATGGTAAGTGTACACAACTGTACTATGTTCTTCGTGTTTCACTATTGCAGTCATTACATTTGGGTAGAATCCCAAAGCTATGGTTGGGAGGATGGATTTATACAGCATTAGGAGCAGCTATAAGGCCCTGCAGGACAGCAGTGGCAAAGCCAGCTCTGGATTTAGAGGAGAGAGGTAAATAGTAATGTTTGGTGAACGTATGAACTGAGCTCCAGGTAGCAGCTTCTAGAATGTCTCTGGTAGGAACCGTTCTGAGAAAGGCTGCAGAAATAGATGCAGCCCTGGTGGAATGAGATCTGATCCCCTTGGGGAAAGGTTGAATATGGTGCATATAGCAGAAATGAATACAATGGCTTATCCATTTGGAAATAGTCTGCTTTGAAATAGTCCTTCCCTCTGCCCCTGCAGCAAATGCCACCAATAGTTGTTCAGATTTTCTTAGAGATTTTGTCCTGTTTAAGTGGAATCTAAGTTGTCTGTGTACATCCAATGAATGCAGAATCTGCTCACCCTTGTTCTGTGGATCGGGAAAGAAAGTTGGCAAATGAATGGTCTGATTAAGAGCCATACTGGATACCACCTTAGGCATGAAAGTTGGATTGGTCCTGAGAGACACCTTGTCCAGATGAAAAATAATGAAAGGTTCCACTGCCATAAGAGCCTGTAATTCTGAAATCCTTCCAGCTGAAGTGACTGCTAAAAGGAAAGCTGTTTTCCAGGAGAGAAATTTTACGTCTGTAGTAGCAGCTGGCTCAAAAGGAGGTAGAGTGAGTTTTTCCAAAACAAAATTGAGGTCTCATGCAGGAGTTGGCGCTCTCCTGGGAGGTCTTAAATTTTTACCCCACCCCGAGATACTGCTTTAGCAGAGGAAGAGAGAAGAGGGGAGGTTCTGTGTTGTAATGAGCTGAAATGGCAGAGGCATGGATTTTTATGGGAGACAAAGATAGGCCCTTGTGAAACATCTCAGTTAAGTATTGCAGAATCTTGCAGAATATTGGGCATTGCTGTGCTTATTCCTTGTGATTGGTTCCAGGCACAGAATCTTTTCCATTTGTCAGCATAAGATTTTCTAGTACTAGGCCTTCTAGCCTCCAAAATGACATGCATCACAGGTTTGCTGAGGGATGCCAAGGGTGAAATTAGTTGATTAGCCCCAATGCAAGATTCAAAGTTTGGAGCAGAGTGTGCAGAATTTGGTGGTTCTGCTGAGACAGTAGGCAAGGTGTCTGAGGCAGGTGGCACGGAGGAAGGTGTGACACATTGTGCAGGAGTGGGTACCAGTGTTGGCGAGGCCAGTCTGGAGCAATCAGAATAATTTTTGGTTTGTCCTGTCTGACTTTTAGTAGAATTTTGGAGAGCAGAGGCAGAGGGGAAAAAACATAGACCAATAGGTTTTTCCAGCTGAATGATAGAGCATCCACTTTCCAAGCTCTTTTTGCGATGAATTCTTGTGCAGAATTTGTCCAACTGATAGTTCTGGGGTGAGGCAAAAAGATCTATGTCTGGACTCCCCCATTTGTTTGCCAACATGTTGAAAACTTGTGGTTCCAGTTTCCATTTGTGTGGGTCCATACAATTTCTGCTTAGTTCGTCTGCCAGAGTATTTAGCTTTCCTGGCAGGAATTGTGCTTGCAGTTGTATTTGGTAGGTCAAGGCTGCTTTCCACAATGCCATGGCTAGTCTGCAATGGGGGTAGGAATGTGTACCCCCCTGCTTGTTTATGTACCACATAACTGTGGTGGTGTCTGTCTATCATTAGTTGTCCTGGATGAAGGTAGTCCTTGAAGGCTGTCAGTGCATTCTGTACAGCTAGCATCTCTTTCTGATTGATATGTAGGTGCATTTGATTTGGGCTCCATTTGCACTGAATGCACTTTCCAGCCAGATGAGCCCCCAAGCATAGTCTGATGTGTCTGTAGTTAGGGTTTGGGCGGCGGGGGAGGAGTGAATGGCAGTCCCTTGTTTTGGTGGCAGGCCTCTGCCCACCATAGGAACTCTTGTTGCAAGCAAGGTATAAGAGGAATCATTGTTTTCAGGCTGTGACAATGTTGGCTCCATAAACTTTTAAGTACCACTGAAGTTTCCTCATATGCAGTCTTGCATATGGAATTAGAAGAATGCAGGAGGCCATGAACCCCAAGGCTTGCAGAATTTGTCTTGCAGATAGCAGGATTTTTGTGGCCACCTCTCTGAGGTAAGTCACCAATTTTATTTGCTTTCTGGCATACGGTAAGTCATCTGGGCAGTTGTATTCAAGCTTGCGCCCAGGAATGTAATTTTTTGAGAGGGTACCAGTTGTGATTTATTTTCATTTATGGTGTACCCTAGACAAGTTAGAACCCTTTTTACAAATACCAGATGCTTTAGAAGAATGTCCTTGTTTTCTGCCTGAATTAGACAATCGTCCAGGTATGGATATATTTGAATATTTCTTTGCCTGCACAATGCAATTGCTGGAGTCAGGTACTTTGTGAAGACCCTGGGTGCAGTAGATAAGCCAAAGGGCACTCAGAGAACTGGTAATGCAAGTAGCCTGCTTTGAAGCAGAGGTACCTTCTGCAAGATTCTCTGATTGGGATATGCAGATAAGCCTCTTTTAAGTCTAGAGTTGCCAATCAGGCATCTTTGCCTAGCATACGTAGTAACTGTTGAAGAGTCAGCATCTTGAATTTTGGAATGTCCAGAAATGTGTTTAGAGTGGATAAATCCAGAATTGGATGCCATGATTTGTCTTTTCTGGGTACCAGGAAAAGTCTTGAATAGAAACCTTGTCCCTTTTCCTCTTCTGGTACTGGTTGGATAGCCCCCATGTTCAAGAGGGACAGAACTTATTTTTGGGCCTTTGCCCACTGATTTGGGAGCAGATCTGGCCATCCATTTGGGATTGGCAACATGTGTATATCTGTATCCCTGGGATACTATATTTAGAACCCATTTGTCCTGGGTAATAAGTTGCCAGTTTCGTGCATGAAGTGCCAGTTTTCCCCCCAAAGGGGCAGCTAAAAAGTAAGTGCTTGGTGACTGTAAAGGGAAGTCATTGAGACTGTTTACCATAGGGAGGTGCCTTGTTGTTTCCAGATTTGGAGGTGGAGGCACCCCATTGTTTTGTTCTAAAAGTTCCTTGTGACTGAAACCTGGAGTCTTTGGAATGTCTGGATTTGACTTGAGTGGCTTTCAAAGGGACTGGAAAGGACCAGTTCTTAGTAGGCCAGTGCCTACTAAATCTTGGAGGCTGCACTTGTAAGAAATCTTTCACAGTTTGCATAGATTTAGCTTTATCTTCCATCTCTTTTAACACTTATTCAGCCTTATTATCAAAGACACTGTCCTGTTGTAAAGGAGCATCCAACAATTTTGCTTTAACATGGTCAGGCAGAGTTTGCTCTGAGCCAAGCATGCCTCCTTAGCACAGATCCAGTTACAGCAGCCCTGCAAGGAATCAAAACCACATTGCAAAGTATGTTTCCCAACTTGTTCAGCTGAATGTAATAAATCCTGCAAATCTTTATTTTCCACACAGTCAGAGATTAACATCATTTTCTGTTTAGGTAGTCCCATGATACGCTGTTGATATGTAAGCATATGAAATTGACAGTTTAATGCCCTGATTGCTAAGGTTGCAGAAGTGTAAACCTTCTTACCCAATCTATCCAGTGCCCTAGAATCTCTATCAGAAGGGGTAGGATTTTTAGCAGTAGAGGCCTTAATGCCCTTGGGAACTTGAGAAATGGTTTCAGGATCAGCAATAGGATTTTTGAAAAGAAATTTGTGGGAGTCAGGAACTCTGTAGTATCTGTCTGGCTTACAAGGAGCCGGAGGCAGAGAATCAGGAGCCATACTAAATTCTGAAAAAACATCATCAACAATGTCTAGAACAGGAGGTATAGCCAAAGGCCTATGCTGAGGAAAAAGAAGAAAATCCCGAAGTCTCTTTTTAAATTCAGAAAAATCCTGACTTTCCCAGTGGAAATGTTCCCTTTAGGTATGTAAAGATTCCCCAAAAGAAAAATCCTCAGGGGGAGAAGCAGAAGGAATGGAATCTTCTGCATCAGAGTCCTCATAAGTAGGAATAGACAAATCATGTTCATTAGAAGAGTCAGAAGAAATAGAATCCTGTTCAGAAGATTCATAATTAATGTCTTGGCTAGGCCTCTTAGAAGGAGGGGGTTGGCTACCCCTGATCAGAGTAATTAAATCTTCAGCCATTTTGATCATTTTTTTTTTTAGGCATAGGGGCCTGTACATGTGGCCCAGGAGTCAGTTTTTTAGACATAGATTTAGATTTTGGCCTTAGTTTTGAAGATGGCATCGGTCTAATATACAAATCCGTAGGCCTGAAAACACCCTCAGAAGCCGGTGCCTGCACAGCGGCTCCGGACCCATCTAAGGTAGAGACATCCGTGGGTTCCATAATTGAAGCATCTCGCGGCATACTGGACTCCAAATGGGTCTCAGTAGAGGTCTGCTAATAAGAAGTAGCAGGTATCAGGGGCTGCGAAAGTGCCTCACTGAGTACCGGCGAACTGGCGACTGGCTTAGGAGAAGTGTCGTCATCAGTTTTGGACCTCGACGGTCTGTCTTTTTCTTTGCATTTTTTAGGTATTCCGGTAGCAAAAATATACCGACGTTTAATAGTGTGTTGATTAAATTTAGCACAAAATCGACAGCAAGGCACATTGTGGTCAGGGCCTCGGCAAGGAATACAGTACAAATGAAAATCCTTATGAGGTATTTGCTTCCCATAAGTAATGCAATTATTAACTTTTACTGACAATGGTATGGAGCAAGAAAAAGTTTCCCCAATGGGGTACTTAGCTTTTAGTTGAAGACTTCGGTTCTGAAACTTGAAAATGAAAATTTCAGGAGTCGGCCGACCGGCACTTGCAAACTGCTTCTGCTTCGGGCACCGCGCGGCAAGAAAGACTGATGTAATGGTGTCGGCTGCATGTTTTATACCCCTGATGACCTGACATGGAAAAAAGGACAGCAACCGACGCAGGACCCAAGACTTTGTTAATCAGGCTGACTGAGGGCAACCTGCCAGCAGATTACCCCAAATGTAATGACTGCAACAGTGAAACATGAAGAACATGCCATATTCTCCCCCACATGAAAATTAGAAATTGCAGCCAGTTGGAACTTTGACTGTGGACGAACTGGCGCCTTGTTGAAAAATCCCCAATAAGAATTCCAACACCACAGAAACTGGGGCAGTAAAGGGATCTAATGCACGCTGCGAAGCCCATATAGAAAAATGTTTCCACTTGCTATAGTATATCTTCCTGGTAGACTTATGAGCCGCTACCAGAATTTGTTTAATGGGAGAAGATAAACTGGGAGTCCAGTCTGGATGGGGAATCCCTGAGGGATGAGAAATGAAATCCGGAACTGGATCCAACATCCATGGTGGAGCCACCAGATAAGACCACAGGGAGGGAAATCAGACTTGGCGAGACCAGAATGGGGCAATGAGGACCACGAAGCACCCCAGCCTGTGAGCTTACTGAAGAAATTTTGGTATCAAGGGTAGAGGAGGATAAGCATACAGAAGCACGAGAGCCAAGCATAAGTCAGAGCATCTCTGGGAGTTTACTCCTGAGGGGGATTCAGAGCGAAGAACTCTCTGTATTTCACGTTGGAAGGAGAGGCAAATAGATCACAGCAAGGCTGACCCACACTTGTGAAAGATCTGTTCCACTACTGAAGGATTCAGAGAACACTCATAAGGCATCAGGAGAGATCTGCTGAGCCTGTCCGCTAGAATGTTGGACTGTCCTGGAATGTGCATTGCCACAAGAAAACAGCCAGTGGAGATCACCCATTCCCACACTCTCATGGCTTTGCGACAAAGGGGATAAAATCTGGTTCTCTCCTGTTTGTTGATGTATCAGACCACCGACATATTGTCTGTCTGTATAGCAATCGTTCCTGAGGGAAGATGGGCATGGAGAGCCTACAACGCGAGAAGCACCGCCCTCATCTCCAGGACATTGCTATGCAAACTGGTCTCATAGGGGGACCATGTGCCTCAAACTGTCCTTCCCAAGCAATGCCCCCCCACCCCAGTTGGGAGGCATCCACAGTCACAGTGGCCTTGGGAAATGATGGAAGAAAAGGACATCCCCAGACCACATCCGGGGAATGAATCCACCACCAGAGCGAATCCCTGCACACTCAAGAGATTCGAACAGTGTGAGACAAGGAGAGATCTAACAGAGACCACTGTACAGAAAGGGTCCACTGAAGGATCTGCATGTGAAGGCGTGCCAAGGGTAAAAGATTGATTGTGGTAGTCATGGACCCCAATGCCCGTAGTACCACTTCTGCTGGAGAGTGAGTTTGAAGAACATAAAGAACATGTAGCTTCAGACTGTGTATCCTGACTAGAGTAAGGAAAACTCTTGTCCAAATTGTGTCTGACCAAGCCCCAGGGAAGTCTAAGGTCTGAACTGGGGCCAGAGATGATTTTCTGAGATTGATGGTGATGCCTAACCTCTGGGCTAGTAGTAGAAAGAAATCCCTTGCTTGACAAAGTTGATGCCTGGAAGGGGCAGAGAGGAGCCAATCTTCCAGGAAGGGAAATACCTGAATGCCCTGGAGTCTCAGGTGAGCAGTTACTACTGACATCACTTTGGTAAACACCCTGGGAGCTGTAGTGAGACCAAAGGGGAGTGCTCTAAACTGATAATGATTGGCTTCTAGCTGGAAATGGAGGAACCTCCGGAGCATCTGTCCATCTTGATATGATGGAACTCATCCTGGAGGTCAGTCGCACACATCCATTCATTCTCTTTCAGGAAGGGCAGGATAGACTGAAGGGTGACCATCCGGAATGTTGTCTTGGCCACTGACAGGTTCAAGGTGGATAGATCCAGAATTGGTCTTAGGTCCCCCCCCCATCTTCTTTGGCACTAAAAAGAACCTGGAATAAATGCCTAATCCAGACTGGTCTTGGGGGACATGTTGGATTACCCGTTTCTCTAGAAACTTCGCGGTTTTCAGTGCTGCATCCTCCCTGTGCATGGGTGGAATGTCTGGGAGGTGTTTCGGTGTTGGAGGTGGTTCGAGGAATGAGACTGAATAACCTCTGGATATTATCTGCAACACCCAATGGTCTGTTGTGATGGACTCCCACTCCATTAGGTGTAGTGATAACTGACCCCCCGAGTGCCTCCAGAGACGAGCAGTTGGGCAACCTTTCAGGGCTGCTATGTGGGCCTGTCCAAGAAAGGTTCTCGAGATCCATAATTTCTCGAACCCCTCTGCCTCTGGGGCAACATCTATCATATCCCTCACTGCCCCTGGGGGAAGGCAAGTCCTGAGTGGCTTGGGGAAAAGTCTGAGATTTCCAGAACCACATCTTCTTAGTCCCTCGCTGGTTCCCAGAAAAGGATAGTTGAGGGGCAGAGAAGCAGATCCCGATGGCAGAGTCTTCTGTCCTTCTCACTCTGAACTAAAGTCTCATGTACCGACTTTCTAACAGGGAGGAAACATTGTACGGGGCACTGATGAATCACGCCTTAAAAAGGTTCAAAGAACTGACAGAGTTGGAGCCAGGTGTTTCACCTGATGGCAACGCATGTACCAGCTGCTGTAGCGGCTCCTTGGTTGCATGGGAGAGGAGACGCATAGACATGTTCGCAACTGACTTTAGAGGGGCCATACGAGTAGAAAACTTCTTCTTGTCCTCTGCCGACATGGACTCAGGGATCAACTCAGCAATCTCTTCAGTAGGTCTCGCTGCAGCCAAATCACATGTGCCATGTAATTCAGCACTCTTACACAAAAAGTCGCTGAAGCGTACACCTGCTTCCCAAAGTGGTCCAACGCCCTGGACTCTCAGTCCGGAGGATGAACCATAGAGCTCTCCTGAGCAAGCTCTTTCCTAGTGGCAGCTGCCACCAACCATTGCATCAACCAGAGACCCCTTATTCCAGTGTGATCTATCTGAAGGGGGGCTCAAAACATTATCCGGAAGTTTGGGGATGGGCTCCACCATGACCAGTTCCTTCCACACCCGAGATGTTATCAGGTCCACTAAAGGATCTGCGGGAAGGGACACCCAGGAATTAGAGGGTCCTGTGCCAAATGTCTCAAGGAACATTGATTCGTTCGAGGTGGTTTCTGGGAGGACCACCCCCATCGGTGGAGGAGTTTCATGATGTCTCCAAAGGAGACATCCTCGGGGGGGGGTGTTACATGATGTCTCCAAAGGAGACATCCTCGGGGGGGGGTAACAAAGGGAACCTTCCCCTTCCTCCAAATCAGTGTCTTCAGTGAAAGATTCCAGTGGAGAGTTTAATTGCCTCCTTTTGCATGCACATTTGCAAGGGATCTCCTCAGTGGGAATCTCTAGGGAGGACTCGCCAACATCTTGCTGCTCCTAAGTGGAAGCTTCCTGAGGCAAAGTGGTGGCAGGCTGTCCCTGATATGGTAGGTAGGATGGCCGGAACTATACCCGAAACAGAGGAGTCAGGGTGGAGTCGAGGACAAGATGGTCAAGTATCTCGAAATCGAGAGAACCCTCTCCACCACATCGAAAGCCAAAGGGGAACAGACATCCTGAGAAAGGCCAATAGGAGCCATCACCCTCTGACCCGATGGGGGAGCCAGAGCTGAGCCTCCAAGTGCAGAGATACCGAGAGGAAGGCTGTGCTCTGACACACTCGGAGCAGACACCAACCCCTCAGATTTGACACCGAGGCTATGGCTCCAAGAGCTTGTTGGATCCAACCCAATTGGATCCGACCTGCTCAAAGTCATAGCCAGCATAGAGGTAGAAGGCACCGTAAGTGCCGACCCCTCAACCCCGAGAGTCCTTGGATCCAAGGGCTCTGAAACCAAAGGTTGGATCAGAGAAGGAGTAATCAAGGTGAAAAAGGGCTACATGCTACCCAGTCCAGAGGGAGAGGGTGCAGGCAAGTCTCCCATCTGAATCTAGGTGCGGATAAATTTCCACATCATCCTGTCCATCTCCGCTTCACTAAGGCTCAGAATGGAGATGGAGGAGGAGGTGACCGACACTGGCCTGGGAGGGCAGTGAGGAGAAGCCTGCATTGGCTACCTGATCCAAAGATTGCTTTCTCAGCCTATCTTTCCTGGATGACTTATCCCCATTCTCGGGCCTCTTAGAGGGAGTTTGAGTCCCAGAGGCTGGGGAGGAGGTAGATGCAGAAGGTGGGGGTGCAGGGACTTGAGTCCCAGAAGAGGGAAGAAGGCCCTTAAGTATTAATTTATCCCTCCTGTCCTTCAGTGCCCGGGGACCTGGCACAGATGGAGCAGGAGGTCTGAAGGTGGGCCACCCCCAGACACAGAACACACAGAGTGTGGCCATCGGCTGGGGAAAGCTTATGGCCACACTGTACACTTTCTGAACCCTGGCTTGGGAGTGTCTAACATTTCCCCAAGACAGGCCCAGCACACACAGAAGCACTCAAACACACATGCTAACAGAAGAGATAGGAAAGAGAAAGAAGAGATTTTTTTTTTTTTTTACCGGTGGCCATGCGAAAGGGGAGGTAGAAAGGATATATATATATATATATATATATATATATATATCTACATATATATATATATATATATATACATACATATATACACACACGCACACACACACGCACACACACACACGCTCACACATGCACACACACACACACTAGGGAGAGAGAGAGAGAGTTAACCCCAAAAAACACATAACACACTTACAATGCAGATAGCTCAAACCACGATGCAGACTTTACAGGCGGCAAACGAGATCTGAAGGGAGGAAGGAGACAGGGGCATTATGGGTAAGAGGTAGAGCTTTGAGCTCAGATCAGATGCTGGATATGCGGCAGAGTCAGATCTGATACAGATCTGTAAACCCACAGGTTGAAGATCAAATGAAGACAACTACTTCAGATCAACTGGTTAGCTTTTCTATCTTGGATTCTCAGTAGAGGAATTCCTTCTAAATAACTATATTTGAATTCAGTAATAAATTCATGCATGCTTTTATATAACTCTTTTTAAATGTATTTAAAAATCTCCAGGAAAAAAAGAAGTTCCCAAGTTTCAATCCTAGCAGTTTCTGACAGAATATAAAATAATGTGGGTTGCCATTGAAAGGAAAATTAGTGGTGCATATAAAACATATATGTGAGAAACAAGAGCAAGCTGACAGGTTAAAAAAACTAGGAAAGGAAAATCAGTGTAAATCTAGAATAGGAAAAATGAAAGATTCATCTAGCTTCTAGAAATGCTACCAAGACAAGAAAGTATTTTTATACACATATTAGCTGGTACAGCGGTAGCATTGTTGCTTCACAGCAAGAGGTTCTCCTGTTCGATTCTCGGCTGAAGTACCTTCTGTGTGGGGTCTGCATGTCCTCCCCATGGTCGAGTGGCCTCCGAAAGACATGTGTGAATAGGCGTGCCTTTGCTGAAGGTTGGGCGTCGGGTTGACGACTACATTAAACTATAAATGACTCACATGGTAATATACATGTTGGACAAATGGAGATAACCAAACAAGATGTTGGGAACACATTGTGGGCAAACTAAAAGGTCTCAGTCACTCCAGAATATGCTCAAAGTAGTTTTCAACAGACATACTGATTTCATAAAGGGTTTATTTGTGCTTAGCTAGGAGTTGGATATGTGGTTCCTAAGCATGAAAAAGCACTATCAAATTTGTTACTGATAGCAGCCAAAACTACTGCAACACAATGGTGGACTCAGAGAACAGAATCTACATGTTAGGATGCCATCATGATAATGGATGAAATTTCAGACATAGAAAGTAGAATTATGGAGGTAAATTCCTGTCAGCATTACATGAATAACTTGTTACCCTGGTTACAATACAAAAGCAAGTTGGTGGTCCCATTAGCGGAATGCTACATTAAGAATCTATAGAAAAAGGATAGCACTCTCATGTGTCAATGAGATGGAAGGGGATAATAACTATTTAAGTTTAACAGCATACATTATACTGAAAGAAGGATTTTATGTTTAATATGATTGAGAGTTATGTCAGCTTATAAGAATATGTATTAATGTTTTTTCCCTTTACTAAAATTTTAGGCAATGTCTGTTAAATGTTAAATTATCCCAAATTAAATTATAAAGAATTTTATGAGTTTGTGTAGTAAATATGATTAAAGTAATGAAATAAAAATATTAAAAAAAGTAAAAGTTATTTTTCATTTGGATCTGCGCGATTCCTAGAAACTATTACATAGTAGGTGGGCTGGTATAAAAATAAGCAAGTTTTAAGTTTTACCTGTTGTAGTCACCCAATATAAATATAAATTTTGGTAGCACAGGAATTTGTAATTAATTTGGAGTACCTAGCAGAGTATTTCCAGCGTTTATCTTACCCAGCCAAATGATAGTAGCCAGCAGATGTTTTCCTAACTGTTTAAAAAATGGAACATGGTGGGAGTTTGCTATGGTACAACCTTGGCACAGTAAATGAGCACACAACAGACATAACAGCAATAAAGTGAATTAAGATGTTAAATGAAATAGAAATAACCCATTCCTTGGTCTTAATGGGGCTGGTTAAAAATCAAATCTGCTAGAGTGAGTAAACCAAGAGCACTAATGCTCTAGCCAGAGCTCACTTCAAATAACTTGTGATTAAACGATGCATTGCTCCTTACCACTGTCCAGCTCTGTGTAGCTCAGCCAAGGGTAGCTCTGTTGTGTGCATGTCACAATTCAAACAAGACAAATTAAACAACCTATCTGTAACAGATCTGGAATTTGCCTGGGGTTTGATTTTGAGCAGGACACAGCTAAGCTCCTTTTGCTCATAAACCAAACTTCGTTAAGAAACAGCAGTTATATTAATAGAGGGACTTCAAGCAATTTGATAAACTGAAGCACAGTAAATTACATTAATAAATGTTACTTCCCTGGTGGTAGAGGGATCAGTAAACAGACGGAGTCAGTAGTAGACAATTACAGCAAAAGTCCCGCTGTACAGCTGTGTAGCAAAGCCAAGTGGAGTGTGCATGTCCATGCAATTTATATAACAAGTTAGATATCTAGTATAACAGTTCTGTACTTTTCCTGGGATTGGGATTTTAGCCAGAACACAACCAGGTTCTCTTATCTCACAAATCAGTTATGTTATAAAACAGAAAAATTAGTTATGTTATAAAACAGCAGTTATGCCAGCAGGCAAACATCTTGGAGTTTGATAAGTAAAAGCAATTTATATTAAGTAATATTAAAGTTCCCTGTGGCAGAAGGATTGGTAAATAGGTAAAGTCTGTTAATAAGCAATCACATCAGGAGACTTACTCCATAGCTCTGTGTAGACAAGCCAAGTGAAGCACGCAGGCATGCAGGATGCAGCAATTAATTTTTTTTTAAAAATCAAGTTAAACAGCCAATCAATACCAGTTTCTTCACTTCTCTTGGAGACTGAAATTAAGGCCAGGATACAGCTAAGTTCCATTGTCTCACAAAACAAATATATGTTATGAAACGGTTACACCAGTATCAGAACCTCTTGCAGCTTGATAAGAAAAAATGCAAAGTAAATTAAATAAATACATTACTTCTTTGGTGGTGGAGGGATTTGTAAATTGCTCAAGTATGGTACCAAGGAATTATAAGTGACCTGTTACTCTGTGTAGGCCAGCCAAAAGAAGCACAGAGGTGTTACAGGTTACATAGATTTTAACAAGACAAGTTAAACAAGACATTTCTTTAGTGGTAGCAGATCAGCAAATTGATCAAATCTGGTAGGGAGGAATCACAATAAGAGATCAACTATGCAGCTGTATACAGCTCAAAACCATGCAAGCATTAGTGGCCTTAGGTCAGCTGGTGCCCTAGGTAAAAGGACTCCACAGCGCCCCTCACCACACCACCCGGTGCTCCCATCCTGATCTACCTACACCAAATAAATACTGGAAAGCACCCCTGCTACAGTGGTGCCCTAGGTGGCCGTCTAGTTGGCCTATGCCCAAGGCCGGCTATGTATGCAATGTACAGCACCTTAAACAGCAAGCCAAGTTAAACAGCCTGGTGACTGAGATTTCAAAGAAGACATAACCAAGATCCTCTCTCTCAAAAAGTAACTTTTTTTCTACTTTTTGCTCCTGATGCCAATCATCAATCCCTCCTAGCCAACAGATCTATTTTTTTTTTATCACAGGGGTGAGGGTGTACCTTAAGGGTCATGTTTCAGACAGTCATCACAGATGGCTTTAAACTGTTTTCACAGCTGCCTGTGCAGTTCTAGATAAACTTGCAAAGGAAACCATACAATGGGCTACCCACTATCATTGCCCCTTACGTCTGCAAGGGATACTGCCAGGAAGTAGTCCTTTATCCACCCCTAAAGCATGGGACATATTTACCTGGTTTCCATCAGGGAGACTGCACTTCCTTGTGTGCTTCTCAAGTTCCCACCATCACCCTCTCTCCCAGAAGGGAAAAAAGCAGGTCATGACCATTCACTCTTCTCCCTCTCTACCTGCATCATCCAGTGCTGGCTGCTAACTGAATCTCAGTTGCTGAGGTCACAAACAGGATTCCATCACTCTGTGCTACACAGCCAAGCTATCAAAAAGCAATCTTAGTTATTTTATGAAACAGCATTTATATCAGCATCTGAACCTCCTACGGTTTTATAAATCAAAACACAGTAAATTAAGTAAATAAATAAGTAACTTCTCTGGTGGTAGAGCGATTGGTAAATTGGTCATGTTGGTATAACCTAGCCAAGTGGTGCACAGAGGCATGCAAGTTACAGCAATTTTAAACTACAAGTCAATTTAAACAGCTCTGCACATTTCCCTGGGAATCAAGATTTCACCCAGGATATATCTAAGCTCATTCCTCTTACAAAGCACATTTATTTCATGAGTGGCAGCAATTCCCTGGTGGTAGTGAAATCTGTAAATTGGTCAAGTCTGGTAGCAAGTAATCACAGCAGGAGACAAGTTCTGCAGATTTATTAAGCCCAGCCCCACACAGTACAGAAGCATGCAGTTCACAGCAATTTAAATAAGACAAGTTAAACAGTCAGTCAATAACAGCACTGCACTTCTCCTTGGGATTCACATTTCATCCAGGACACAGCTAAGGTCCTTTCTCAAACAAAGCAAACTTAATTATGTTATGAAACAGCAGCTGTACTAGCAGTCAAACACCCTGCAGTTTAATAGAACAGTAAATAAGTAAAAAAAAATTCCATTTCCTTGGTGGTAGTTGGGTTGCTAATTTAGTCACATCTAGTGGCAAGCAATCACAGCAGGAGACCAGTTGCATAGCTCTGTGCAGCCCAGCCAAGTATAGAGCAGAGATCTGCAGGATAAAAGACAAGTTAAACACCCAGTCACTAACAGCTCTGTACTTCTATGGATTGGGATTTCATCCAGGGCACAACAAAATTCATTTTCCTCACAAAGCAAACTTACTTGTTATAAAACAGGGGTTGTATCAACAGTTGATCCTCTTTCAATATGCTAAATCAATTCACAGCGCATTAAGTTAATAAGTTACTTCCCTGGTGGTACAGGGATTGGTAAATTGATAAAGTCTGATAGAAATAACACAGCTCTATATAGCCTAGTCACACAGGTTGCAGCAATTTAAACAAGACAAATTAAACAGCAAATTAGTAAGAGCTTTGCACTTCTAAAGATTATAAGTTTACTCTGCACACAGACAAGTTTCTTTTCCTCATAAAGCAATCGTATTTGTGCTATATAACAGCAGTTGTATCAGCAGCTATCCTTCTTGCAGTTTGACAAATACAGGCAAAGAAAATTAAGAAACTAAAGTCACTTCCTTAGTGGTAAAGGGACAGGTAAATTGGTGAAGTCTGGTAGCAAGCAATCAATAGACAAGCTGAAAAGGTCTGTGTAGCCCTTACACAATCTGTTAGCCTATTAACACTAGGCACCCCAAGGTAATGCACAAACTGCTTCATGCTTAAAGAGAACCAATTACTTCTGTCTCAAGCTGATTTTCTATTAGGGAGGTGTAAATGTCTACCAAATCTGGTGGTTAGCCTCTTATTTAAACATTGCTAGTGCTCATCA
The DNA here is from genome assembly GCF_019279795.1 of Protopterus annectens. Classification (NCBI taxonomy): domain Eukaryota; kingdom Metazoa; phylum Chordata; order Ceratodontiformes; family Protopteridae; genus Protopterus; species Protopterus annectens. The sequence continues at coordinate 1,911,210,889 of NC_056741.1, read as the reverse complement.
GGTTCTAAAGAACCCACTATGCTAGTCACAAAAAAACCTTCTTCTGAGATACTTAAGAAATTTCTCTGAAAGTCTTGAAGGCCTCCAAGTCAAATTTGGAAAAATGTCCTCACCAGTAAAATGATACTTCACCACCTGCATATAGGACATCACCCAACATAAACACGATTAATAGGTAGTCACTAAGCTGATGCTTCTGAGGCCTCAAGGCTTTTCCAAGCAGCCATTACACATGTAAATGTCATAGTCATAGGTGACTCCATAATGAGACACACAGATGCAACACTCACTAGGATGAGCACTGAAAGAGCGACATTGAGCTGCCTCTCCAGTACTACGGTATGACATGTTACTAGAGCACTGAAGTCCCTTCACCCCAGTTGCACATACAGTGTTCTCATTGTTCATGTGGTTAGGAATTAACTAAGACACATAACCATGAGTTATATGAAGTGAGGAATGGAAGATCTCCAAGTGGGCAGCTGAAGCTAGTATGCAACTACTCTCAAGGAACATCCTACTTTCATGAAGGATAATGCCACAATGTAAACAAAAATAATTGTCTTTAATAACCAAGTTCTTAGTGTCAGTTTTGGAGGGTCCAATTTGTGTCTGCCTGGAAGGAAATGGCTGACAGTACTAACTGCCTTGCAAGAGATGGCCTACATCTCTCTCCCCTAGGATTTCCCTACAGTGAAAAAATAGCTCTTAGGGGAGTGACAATTTGCTAGGAAGCTTCTTTGTTAATATGAAATACTGTCTAAAAGGCCCACTCCAGAAAATGCTTAACATCAACCTTTCATGTGGCTTTGTGCCAGAGGCATGGAGAACATCTGCTGCCACCACTTCATAATAATACACCTTAGTAACCTTGTCTGCAAGACAATGGAAGACATCATCAGAGGATTCAAAAACAAAGATATCAGTAGCTTAAAATGTCGACACAAATTAGTTTGTGTTTGTGAAGGGGAGATACTGCCTGCTTACTCTAGTGAACTTCTTTGAAATAGTCATTAAGACACTGGATGCAGACAAGAGAGTCCATGTAGCATATACCTTGATCTGGTCAAGGCCTTTATCACCATACCTTAGACAGGCATTACAGATAGACTAATCAAACTAAATGTATATGCATACGCAACCTGCTAACTAGCAAAGTGGCTCACAGACAGAACACATCAGATCAGGATTGACGACCACTCTCCACAGGTAGGCTTATTACCTGTGGAGTCACATGGGGGTTTACAGAAGAGACTGCTTCTATCTGGCATCTATTTTTCTGATGTACAAGCTGATGTTATGGGTCCCTGGCAGATCAAGTCTGCAGACGACTGAAAACTTAGAGCTATCATTAGCTCTCCTGAGGACTCCCAAATTCTACAAGATGATCTATCACATACAAGCATATGATGTCAGGGCAATGGCTAAGGCTAATTGCAGAAAAGTGTAGTATTGTACCCTTTGGAAAACGAGGGTATCCTAGCACCTACCATACACAAGACACCCCCTCTAAATCTATGCATCTCTTAGGGATCTGGGCATTGTCATAGACAATAAGCCATCCTTTGACCACCATGTCTTTATGGTAGTTACTTCTACCTAACCCAAGTTATTATCCTGCTTTATTAGAATCATAGATTTTTCAAGGCACCTGAGTCTTATAACCGTATATGAAATGTTGCCAGTACCCTTCCTTAGGCCACACCTCATTACTTCAGAAGAGTCATACCAATCAGATGAAGAGTAAATTTGTGGTTACACAACCAGTCATCTAGATTTTTATTAAAGGACAGTATAGAGTCCAACTGTACAACATGCATGGGACATTTATTCCAGAGGTTTTGGAGTTGCTCAGTTCTAAACCTGTCACTACACTGTTTTATTTATCTAATGGAGAAGATTTAGGTCCCTGGTTCTAGTATTGGTGGAGAAACAGGAGGTCCAGGACAACTGTGCCTCCAATAGTGCAATAAATGATGCAAAGTCTTCTCTCAAAAGTGTACAAGACACTGAATAAAGAGACATAGCTTCTATCATCTATTGATAGCTCAAAGACTTTATGCTTGCAGTCTTTTTGGTTAGGAGCTTTTGGGGTCTAATTGTTTGATACATTTATTGAGATATGTTCCAGTAGGCTCATACTGAATATAATGATGCCTTTGGCATGTACCTGACTAAACATGATCCATCTTGAAAGACCCCAACTTTCATTCACTAAGAAAATCAAGAGTCTGCATTCCATGTCCTGTTATACAGAATGCCTTAAAGTTCAATTCCTATGTTTCATTCTCATACAGACTCCTAGGGAGAAGAGGCCTGACCAACTTACATAGTCTTAAATAACCCTATCCTGTGTGACCTTCTACATGCCCATAAAACAATATGTAGGACCACAAACAGCCTTACTTATAGAACTCATCTTCTACCACAATATAAATGGACTCTTCCAGATAATTCTCCTTCTCCTTCTCCTCAGAAAAAAAACAAACATTTGCTCTCCATATTAGCAAAGCAACTCCCTAATACTATTCAAATACACTATCTGGATGAATGGATGGGAAACTACAAATACAGCCCTTGGTAAGCCCTACAAATCCTTAAGAAATGGGTTAACACGCAGTAGATAATGCTTTGGCTGGACATAAATGACCTACCAAGATAAACTACCTAGTAATAACCTGGACATAAATGACCTACCAAGATAAACTACCTAGTAATAACCAATGAAATTCAGTCAGTCCATCTACTATTTAAACCTCTTATGTCCTAGGTTTGCCAGATCCTTGCAGAATGCAAACATCTTCACTATACCATGGATAATTAATTCAGCTACCTTATAACCTCCAGAAACCTCATTTCTGCTGCCTGTATGCACATTTATTTATATTTATATTTATTTAGTTAGATGGTTCTTTGCTTTGCTCATACATAGTGGAATTCTAAGAACAAGAATGAGGCTAACCAAGGTTAAGCATGTGTTGTTTACAATAGGCAGCAAAATGATCATTCTCACTTTCTGTTTCAGTTTCAAAGATCTTCCTGGTATGAAAAGTAGTTGAACTGACTTTTTTTATTATTTTATTTTTATTTATTTTACTTTTACCTGGTTTGTTATACTGAGTTTAGCAAAAAAAAAAAAAAAAAAAAACATTTTCAGCAGTTACACACGGAGAAAATTTCCAATATATTACAAACATTTTTAAACAGACATTCAGTAAATGCATGAACAGGTGTGACAATGTGTATTGCCAGTTGTGCCAGGAGAAATATGGCAGTGGATGTGTAACATATGCCAGCACAGCTAGCTGGAATTTTGTAAAGAATTATATGTCATTTGTATATCAAACTGATCTGTAGAGATGCGTGTGTTGAAAAATGTATTTGTAAAACTGCTTGTGTTAAAAATGTACCAACAGTGGGTCCTGACTGTATTGTAACTGATTAAATGTATTTGTTTTAACAGAGGATACTGGAAGAGAAGAGGTTAATATCAGTCCAGCTAACTTTGAATAATAGTAAGAAATTAAATTACTTAATTTAGGCCATAAAGATTGCAACTTACAGTTCTGACTGCAGCCAGAGAAAATGTCTGTACCAGAGAATGGTTTATTAGCTCCTGTAGGAAGAGTAGAAGTGTTTTATGGCTTTATAGTTTCCAGATGCTAAAGCAAAATCATGGTAACACGTGTGCTAAATTCTTGGTCAGCTTCTAGCCAATGGGGTAGCATGGGAACCAGAAGTCAGATGACCAGATATATGTCATGTCATTCTGTAATCCATCACTGAAATGATTTTTTTTTTAATACTAAATAAGACTGAGGTCTCAAAACAGTCTGTTTCTTGGAACCTGACATAGAAGAACCCATCACCTACTTCATCTTGCCTTGATCTAGTAAGTGAGCCAGGGAATAGTAATTCTTTAGAACAGTCATGAAAATATAGTGATATTAGTTAAGTACTGTTATTCTGTATCTGTGTGAATCTGTTCAGCTGTGTTATTTTAATATTTCCTGCGGCTGAAACTCTGGTGTTTATTATAAATCAATATTTAGTATTTTCATTTTCATTTATTATTAAATATATTTAAAGTGCCTTCTGTGGAAGGTTGGGCACCGGGTTGGCAACTTGACACCATAAAACTCCACTGCCAATCATGAGCGGACAGGTGATCCACTGTGGCAACCCCTAACCGGGAAAAGCCGAAAGAAGAAGAAGATTAAATATATTTAAAACTTTTCATTGTGGCTGGTCCTTTAGAGAGGACCTGCATCTATTTGGCGATACTGTGGCCACTCCTGAAAGCCTTACCGCATTGGCCAAACACTATCATTTGTATTAATATTAATTTCACTCCGTATAATTGGGTACCCTTGTAACAGCCTTAGAGCAGCTGGCTTTGGAGTGTCTGGCGGCAGTGTGACTACCTTATAGTCTGGGCAGAAGGTGGGACAGCTAGTAAATCTGTGCCAGCCTTTCTTTCCCAGGTGTGTGTGTGTGCGTGTGTGTGTCTATGTGAAAATCAAATCTCAAAGAGTGTGTGTGTCAGCTGCTTGGAACAGGGACACGAAGCACTGGCTTCACAGAGAGAGTGGTGGAAGACTTGGCTTGGACACTCATCTGAGGACTCAACAATATAGTTGTGCCAGTGGGGAGTCTTACTGGGAATCTGTAGAGAGAGGGAAAGCCAGCCCAGTGTGTTTCCTCTGTGCTTTTAAGGGAGATTGTGCTTGATACAGAGAGCTGCATCTGGAAATACTGGGTGTAAATATTTTTGTTCCAAGTGAATGTCTCTCTCCAGTGTCAGTGGTAATGATTCAGGCTCTTTGATTACTGGCCCAGAATGGGGATACCACAACAGGCATTAAGTAATATTAACAATAACACATACATTTGCAAATTTGATTACATGCATATGAAATAGTCAACTATGACATATAAAAGATATTTAAGCATTTAATAGATGCTGAAAATTGAGTATGTGAAGAGGGGTGTACTTCTAAACATTGAAGTACACAAACCTCGACTGGCTAATGATCAATCCCTAAAGATCAAAAGCCAAAACACTGAAAAAATAAAACACTTATGCATTTTTTGCAGAGGAGACAAGCCACCTTGCACACAACATGTACTCCCCCACTAATTATATATAGCAACTCCAAGAAAGGGCAAATTCCCCAATCCCCACTATGCACAATCTTGCATGGACCTAACACCAGCAAAAGCAATCAAATGAGTTTTGATAATTTCTGCCAGTGTTAAACATGTTCGAGATTGCAAAAGTTTAACTATATGGAGTGCTCTTGTGAAGAGGTATACTAGTGGATTTTTCAAACAGATAATGGAACTTGCGGTTAGGGTTTAGAAAGTCAACAAATGGAAGTCAGGAAAGGAACTTGTTAGGGCAGAAAATGTTAATATTGTAGTGAAGAGGTGTGGTATTAAGCGGATTCAGACTCCATTATATATGGCTATCCTAAGGTTTATATTAGCAGTATAGAGGTGAGGTGATGAGCAGCGTCACAAAACTTTGTATATGGCTCAGAGATGCTAATAAAAGTATTCAAGTATTGGTGAAGACTGGTTTTTGAAGCATAGAATTCTGAGTGAAGAAAAATGGTCTGATGATATAGCAAGCTTAAAATTAGTGGCATTTATCTTGGAAATATATATACAAGAGTAGATCCATTGATTCGATAGGGGAAGGTTTAGTTGCATTTCAAATTAGTTTACATTCTGTATGGTTTTTAGTAGTAGTGGGATATGGTTCCATAGTCTAGCTACATTATAGACAAATCTAATGGATAGATGCAGCTCTAAATGCTTTATCCCATGCATGGGTCCCCTCAAATTATCTGTGGTATCATTCCCGTTATCCTCGTTAGAGGTAATATATAATTATTAACTATGGGATAGGCAAGGCCGATCCATAACCAAATGGGATAGGTTATTTTGAGCACAAAAAGGGAGACTGACTAGGCTTAAAATGGCATGCAAGGGCAGCTAGTCTAGTACTCACATATCAACCTATACAGAGTCACCCTGCAGTATTAGATGATTTGGTTATAGTGATTAGTGATTTTTCTCAAGGTAGCATAAAATTCTACCGGGAAGTAGTGTTTTAAATTAAGGGCTGGGATATTTTCTTGCTTATAGAGAAGTGTGTGCATAATAGTTAGCTGAGAAATAGCTAGGCAATGTGGTAGTTCTAACCAGTTCTGAGTGCCAGGTAGTGATATGTTCTTGTTATAGTTTACTGCAAATGTGGCCATTTTATTATAACATTGCTCAAGTTTGCACAAATGAGAGACTGGAAGTTTAGTGACAATTGAGGCAGCATAGAGGAGAGGAGAGATGTTAGTAAATATATGTCTTCTGGCTATTCCAGTGAGGTAGGTTTTTACTATGTACAATGTACCTATTTTTTGAGGGTTTTTTTTTTTTAAATCACATGATGCATGGTGATTGAATTTCAAATGGTCATCTATGTTGAGACCCAGTAATTTTCTGCGGTTTACCTGATCTATGATAGTGTTTTTGGCAGTGACAATACTGAGTAATGTTATTCTGGTAGAAATGTGTTTTGGGGGTAAAGAGCAGTAATTTATTTTTTTATAGGGTTTAGAAGTAGTTGTGAATTGTTTAGCCATGTTTCAATCGATAAGGATAGATGTATGAGGTCTTGGAGTTTAGACAGTGTTTTGGCAGAGCAGATTAGGGTTGAGTCAGTGTATTAACCCAGGGTAGCATTTTCTGTGTAGAGGTCACTGATGAATATGTTGAAAAGTATTGAGCCTAGTATAGATCCTTCTTGAACAATAACAGTTACTAACAAGAAGATGGAGAAATCATTTTTCTCTTTCACTGCTTGTGCTCTGTTTAAGAGGTAGTTATGGAACTGTTGCAGAGCTGGTGAGCACCAACAATACGAGTTTATGTAAGAGTTTCTGGTGGGAGACAATCTTGACAAGTCTAGGAAAATGGTGGAGACTAGGCTTGCTGCATTTCAATGGGTGTAGGCAGTAATTCAGCAAAGCAGGAGTTGTGCTATGAAGAGGACAGAAGCCATGTGGTTGGAATACAGAAGCTGACTATTAGATTGTTGAGAAGTTGTTTATGAATACATTTTTCTAATATTTTTGATAGGGGAGATAAAAATAATTTCCTTCAAGTTTGAAAGATCTGTATTGATCCGCCCTTGTGTAGTGAAATTATGAATGTTTTTTTTTTCTCTATAGTGAGGGCATTTTATTTTCAGATATGGATTGACTTATGAGAATTTGTCCACATAGCTATTCACCAGGTAGATTGCCAGGGATAGTTGTAGTAGGCTATATATATATATTTTTTAATTATTTATTGCTAGTACCTGTGAGGAACTGCTTGAAAAGAGAAATGTTGAACAGGGTTATTAGACGTAAAGACATCCAAGAGCTTGATTAGCCACCCAGTTAATTAATGACTGTACTGTCTGTATAAAGTGGGTATTGAAAAGGCTGGCTATATTATCATCTTATTTCTGTGTGTTTGGTGTTGGCTGTGTAGCTTGTCCTGGATTTAATAATTTATTGGCTGAGACATAGAACAGTTTTGGACAAATTGGTTTATAGCCTGGATTTTGTTCCTAGATGTCAACGCTGTTTTCAGGATTAATTTAAGTCTTCCAAACTACTCCTTACTAAGTTTTATTCACATTTGTTCATGTTTTATTGTTGATCCTTCAACAATTCCCAAATATTTATACACTCCCTCTTGCTCAAGTTATTTTATATCACATGCTTGTCCCAAACGGATGTTTTCTTGGTGCTGCAGTTTTCCTGCTTTAAAGGTTGCTTTTGCACATTAATCAAGACCAAATGACATTCTTATATCATCTGAAAAAATGTTAACTTGCGGTTGTGCTTTCAGTTCCTCATCTGATGAGCTATACAGTTTCAAATTGTCGACAAAGAGTAGATGAAAAGTCTTTGCACTTTGTTGTTTTCTAGTAGCCAAATTATACTAATGACCTAAGTTGTTAAGTAGACAGCTTAATGAATTAAGGGCAAGACAGAAGAGAATGTAAGCACAGGACTCTTTTTTGAAATCAGGAATATGAGATTTTCATGCAAGGGTAGATACAATTGCAACACTTGTAGCATTATATACCTGGCCCAGTGCAAAATGTGTCCTGTCTTTTACATAGGAAAATCTGACAGAATGTACGAACACTTTATGCTATCAGGAATAAAAGGATAGATTAATGCATTGGCTAAACACATGATCAATTCACCAGAACATGTTTTTGAATTCAGAGTTATTGACACAAATATTACAGGTGGTCCCACCTCTCTGAGATTGGAGAAATGTGAATTGTTGTGGCAGCTAAGATGTGATGCATTTAGGCACCCAGGGATTAATGAAATGTGCTCCATAGGTTGCATACTTAAACCGAAGAGCTTTATACGATAAAGGCCTGTATTTTCCTTGGTATATTTTTTCAGAATTTTAGATTGTTTTAATTGATCATTTTGTACACTGAACTATGTTACCATTTTTACAAGGTATCTATATTCAAATAGATGAATTTGAACATCCTTATGGTGCATAAGAATGTTTTTAACAGTTATTTGTATCCATTTTTTATCTATTTATCTAATTTATTACTATTTATTCATTTTCTAAGCTTATAAGTGTTATTTAACATTTTTACTGGGTATTAGTGGCTACTTTTGCAATATACTTCTAATGTACACTACTGAGGTATTTTGAAATGTATTTTCTAATGATTTTGTTATATTATTCCAAGCTAGGTCTTTTATTTAATGTAATTAATGTTTAATTGACCATCTGATCGAGCTCATTAGATTTACATTCTGGGAGATTGTATATAAGGTCTTGCATTCAGTATTGTCTTGTCTGAAGAAGTACATGTACTATCCTGTATGAAAGCACTTACTTTATTTGTGAATAAATAATTCTTTTTGGAGTGTATCCAGGTCATGTTCAAACTTTTTTGTTATTTTCCAAGTTTGTTTTGTGTCTTCATAGTATCCAGTTTGTGCTTCAGTATGGATACTGACCTTGGACTTGGCACTCTTTTATTTCCTGAGGAATCCATGGAGGTGAATACTACCTAAAATACTGGTGCCTTAACCTGCCTGATACATGCCTTGAATACGAAAGTGGATGATTTGGCCATTATTGTGGTTAACAACTCTAACAAATCAGCCACATCTCCCAGTCTCAGGGAGGGTTGTTTGCCCTCCCCTACAACTGCTTCTATGCCTGATCCTGGGACTTCCAATATCTCTAGGCATGGAGAGGAGAATTCTGATGTGCAAGGGACATCACAACACTTGAATGTACCTACTACCCATGGGACTGCTAACCTGAATGGTAATGTTACTGATAATGTTTCTGCTTCACATTGCCCACTCTCATTGACTTCCAGCACAAATGTAGCTTCTCATTCCTACTCTGATACTGTGGACAGTTTGTCTAGATGGTTGCAGCATATGCCCCATTTCAACTTTAACACTACCAACTCAGCTAACATTTCTGTCTCTAATACATCACCTGATATTAGCACCAACCTTAGGACTTTGGACACATTCATTTAAAATTGAAAAAACTACAACTGGAAGTATTATACTTCCGTGAATGCATTAGTAAAGGTATTGTGCCGAAAGGCTTAAGAACATGGTGCTATCCTACTGGATTAATTCCCAATTTTCCTTTTTATTTAGAGCTCATACAGTTATTCAATCAGCAAGGCATCCAGTTGATGGAATGCTTTATTAAGAACTACAATGAACAGATTAAATATTTAGAAGAGAGTATATGTGCTTTGGATGAAACTATTAAGAATAAAACAGTGATTTTCACAGGTATAAGTTTGATTACAACCACATCTTTACTAGTATAGATGGACAAATGCACAAATTCTGTGCTATCAAGCTTAAAAAGCTTTACAGGGATGAGAATGAATATAGCAAGAGAAGTGCCTATCCCTGCCCCACTGAGTCTCAACAATGGGGATTGACAGATTGTCCATCCAATCAGATGCCTAGAATAACGAGTGATGATGATGTCATTAGATTTAACACAACCCAGGAAGGAGATGCTGCTTTACAAGCAGCTGAAGCACCCAGACGTAGTGAATGGATTCAAAATCAAAGAATAAACCATAATGGACAGAATTCTACAAACTGATTACATTGGAATAACAGCATTAATGATCAACATTTTCAGGGGAACCAGAACTCTGCACAGGGGAATTTGAATTACAGAAACAGAAAAAGGAACCGCAGGAACAAACGGCAGGTTCAGAGATAATTGACATCAGTTTATCTACTACTGGTGAGTCTATTTCTCCTTCTCCCAGGCATAATAGTAACTCTGTTCCTAATTTGGCATTTGAATCAGATTTTGTACACACTACCACTGACTGCATGAGGGACAGTAACTTACTTTACATAAGTGAGTCTGTTTCCCTTCCCTTGGATGATAATCTTAATGTACCCTGAGGAGAGACAAATGAACATAATTCACAACACAATGGGTGACTTTAAAGTTTTCAACTTTTCTTCCTTCCCTGTGGACAGTAATTTAGTCGACATTCTTGCTAAAGGAATGACTTTTGTACCCTCCAGAAGTTTAGATCTACCAAACAGCATTATTGAGTTGAAACTTTTTGTCAAAGCTGAATTTAACACTTCTTTTGGGTACACACAACGTTAACTGTAATAATGAATTTCATGCGTGTAGCACTTATAATCCTGTTCTTAATCCCATCTTAGCAGCTTTTGAACAAATTTGTCAGTCTGATTTACGGAATATTAAAATGTTTACATCTTCCATGAGCACAACTGTTATAATTTGAATGTTGATGAAAGAAACCTTATAACCAATTTAACTACAAGTGGATTAAGAATCTCTCAACCAGATAAGGGTGGAGGCATTGTGATTTTTGATTATGAATTCTATAAAATGATAATGCAATGTATGTTAGAAACAGATAGTTACAAACTAGTATCTTTGAATGAGCTCAGTGGGGCTTACAGGAAGATCGGAACATTCCTTAATGATATATTCATAGAAGCATGTATTAACTTAGAGAGGTTTCACTACCTCACAGTCCCAGCACCACAGATTCCAATCATATCTGTAACACCTAAGATTCATAAAAATGTATACAATCCTCCCATGTGCTCTATTGTTAATGGACATAATTCAATTACTTACACCATGGCCAAATTCGTGGACAATTTTCTTAAGAAATTTTTAACAGACGAAATACAAATCTGCAAGGACTGTTGGTCCTTTTTGGCTAACATCAATGGGTTGGATTATACTGAATATTATAATTTTGTTACAGTGGATGTCAAGGACTTATACACGGTGATCCCTCATGAACTAGGTATTGACTGTATTAGCCAGCTGTTAGTCCAGAAAGGCATCAGAGATGATGATCTGTACTTAATACAAGAATTTTTAGATCTAATTCTCACAAATAATTTCTTTTTGTTTGAAAAATCTTATTATTTAAAGACCAAAGGGGTCACCATAGGGTCACCGTGTGGGGCCAGTTTCTCTAATTTGGTCATGGTGTATTGGGAAAAGGAATATACTTTCAAGAACAACCCTTTCCAAGAATATATTCATTGCTACACACGTTACCTTGATGATATTTTTATCATTTTCAAGGGCAACGCATCTATTTTCACAGAATTCATGACTTTCATCAACACCACTACAGATTTTCTCAAATTCACTAGTGAATTTCACAGGGAAACCATATCCTACTTGGATATCAATTTGAGTAAAGATAATGTCAAACAATGTTATGTGGCCACTATCTTCAGAAAGGAAACTTATTCTAATTCCTTTCTGCATTATACTAGCTCTCATCCTGACCACCAGAAGAAGTAAGTAGTCAAAAGACAGCTAGTTAGGGCGGCCAGAATGGTATCCAAGTATCATGACTTTTTAAGTGAATGCCAGTTCCAAAAAGAGACATTTCTTAAGCGTGGTTACCCACAGCCCCTATTAGAGGACATCATAAAGGAGGTCACATCTAAGAGAGCAAAAGGGTTTTATAAAGCCATCTTAAAGGATTCCTTACTTGTGAATGGGAATGACCACAGCTCTTTCAGTTTACATAATAATAGACTCACTATGCATTCCTCTGTAGATCCATTTATGGATTTTTCCATCACATTTGTAAACCCATTTAGTAATGAAGCATATATTATATAACGTATAATACGCAAGAACTGGGACTTAATAGTAGCTGATACAAACTTAAGAGTTAGTTTACCAAGTAAACCTAGAATCCTATTCAAGAAGGGCATTAATCTAAAAGCCATATTGGAGCAGAGAATAGACAATCCTAGGATTAAAGGAATGTTCAAATGTGAAAACTGCCCCTACTGTAAACATGCAAGCACAGGACTCTTTTGAAATCAGGAATATGAGATTTTCATGCAAGGGTAGATACAATTGCAACACTCGTAGCATTATATACCTGGCCCAGTGCAAAATGTGTCCTGTCTTTTACATAGGAAAATCTGACAGAAGACTAAGAGACAGAATGTATGAACACCTTTATGCTATCAGGAATAAAAAGATAGAGAAAGCGTTGGCTAAGCACATTATCAATTCACCAGAACATGTTTTTGAATTCAGAGTTATTGATACAAACATTAGATGTGGTCCCACCTCTCTGAGATTGGAGAAATGTGAATTGTTGTGGCAGCTAAGATGTGATGAATTTAGGCATCCAGGGATTATATTGAAATGTGTTCCATAGGTTGCATACTTAAACTGAAGAGCCTTATAAGATAAAGGCGTATATTTTCCTTGGTATAGTTTTTCAGAATTTTAGATTGTTTTAATTGTTCATTTTGTACATCCATCTATGTTACCATATTACAAGGCATCTATAGTCAAATAGATGAATTTTAACATCCTTATGGTACATAAAGAATGTTTGTATCAGTCATTTTATCCATTTCTTATCTAATGTATTACTATTTATTCATTTTACAGTCTTATATGTGTTATTTAACATTTTCACCAGGTGTTAGTGGCTACTTTTCCAATATACTTCTAATGTACACTACTGAGGTATTTTGAAATGCATTTTTCAATGTATTTTCCAATGATTTTCTTATATTATTCCAAGCTAGGTCTTTTATTTAATGTAATCAATGTTTACTTTACCATGTGACAGAGCTCATTAGATTTACATTCTGGGAGAGTATATATAAGGTCTTGCATTCAGTATTGTCTTGTCTGAAGAAGTACAGCTACTATCCTATACGAAAGCGCTTACTTTATTTTTGAATAAATAATTATTTTTGTTGTGTATCCAGGTCATATTCATACTTTTTTGTTATTTTCCAAGTTTGTTTTGTGTTTTCATAGTATCCGGAATAGCAGTGGTGAGAGAGAGTCACCCTGGAATATCCCCCTTTGGATTTTTATCCCTGGAATAATAAGTTAAAGATCCTTTATCATGGCTTAATTGCAAAGTGGTCTGCCACTGTTTCATGGTCACTGTAATGTAGTCGATCAGTGTAGGGTATATCTTATACATTTTTAAGCACTCTTTTATCCATGAATGTGAGATACTATCAAATGCTTTTGTGTAGTCAATCCATGCCATACTTAAATTCTTCCCCTTTTTACAGTTCTCCACTATGACTTTAACAACAAATGATCCTTGGTTCCGTATGACTTTCTTTTATAGCCCTTTTATTCTATTGCCATAATTGAGTTTTCTTCTAAATGACTATAAACTCTGTCGGCATCAATTCCAGTGTATAGTTTATATGTCGATGGAAGGTAAGTTATTGGTCTATAATTTTTAGGGTCACTTGCAGGTTCACTCTCAAGTAGGAGCATTGTTTTTCCTGTTAGCCAGGTTGGTGTCTGTTTGGAGTGAGCATATAAATAACTCTTACTCATGGCTAAATGTTTGTGCAAAGATGTTAATACTTTTAACCAGAAGTTAGGTACTGCATCTGGGCCTGGGGTTTTTGCAATTATAGGCTTTTCTTAACTTTGTTTCAATATCTCTGGTTGTTACTTCATCCCATTTCATATCCTGTACCTTTAAACTTCTTATTCTTTCTTTTACTTCTTCTATCCATTTAGCATCTTTGTTATGTTCCACAGGATATTCAAAGATATTTCTCCACAATTTGTCTATTTCTTCTTTTTGTGGTGGTTTTTAAATTCATTTTTACCTTATTTCCCAAATCTCTGTAAAACTTTTTGGGCTCATCAATAATTTGCTCATTTTGTACTTTTCCTTTATATCGGTCTATGTATCTTCTAAGTTTTTTATGCCTGTGCTGAGATTTTTAGTTTACCATTTGTGATAGTGCATAATAGATCCTGATCTGTTGTAATACTGCACATTACTTTTATCACATCTATCAGAGTATTTTTGTTGATCTGTTCCCTCTTCTATACTCTTCTAATAGTGACACTTCTTGTCTTAGTTCCTTTATAGTTTTCTCTATTCGATACTTTTGTGACACTGCCAGCCCAGCTATCTGGAATTTTGTAAATAATTCTATGTCATTTGTGAATATTGATATGATTTATACAGAACTGTATGTTATGTACTGAGCTTCAAGAATGTAACCACAGCATGCCCTGCTGGAACACAGAAGATTAACTTACAAAACATGTTGAAATTAAATGCTTTACAATTTGCTATAAAAGTTAGTTAATGCAGCAAGGAGATATGATGTCTAGAGTTAGAAGTTTTTCTGTTGTCTGAAAAGAAAAGTAATTACTAGGTTTAAAATGTAAAGTGCTTGACTGCTTTATGACTTCCTAGCAGCTACACAGTTATACAAACTTCTAAGAGATATGTACTTCTCATACAGATGTTAAAATTCTGTTCGTATCTGTTTAGCCTGGGAACTGAAGTTAGGTAACAGAGTGATGTCATCCAAGCTAACTCAGCAGTAATGAAGCTAACTCAGCAGTAATGTTTGATATTAATTTAAGAACTCTCTCAGAGAGAGACTATGCATTTTGTATCTTGTCTTGGACCTAAAAACATCCGCTCAGTATTTCTGCCTGCATGTTGTCTGTAAGACTTGGGGTATAATCTCTCTCTTAGATGTGGATAGGAATATAGTAAAGATTAGTTTAGATGTTTTCTGTATTCATTTGAGACCGCCTTCCAATGTTGTTTTAAAATATTTCCTGTGAGTCTGAAGTAACTGTGTTTGTTTATTGAGTACGGTTTGTTCTTTTATTATTTATTATTAAATATATTTAACCCTATCTTTGTGGCTATTTGTGAAATATTAGTAGATATATATTGGCTGCTTAAAAAACTTCCCAAATAAAACCAACAAGTAAATGAAAACAATTAGGGAAGTATGAGGCAGAGTATATAAATGGCGCCAAGTTCAAATTGCGCTTGTAATGATTTCACAGTAGCATTAATAGTCAATGCAACACGCAAAAAAAAATCCAACTGCCAGTCTACGCTGGTATATTTTGGATCAGTATCGTTGGATTATATTGCTGGATTTTTACAGCTGGTGAAGTGAAAACTGCCGGACTGAAAAGTTTTGTTTTACTTTTAAGGTTTGACTTGCCTATATACGCTAGTGTTTTAGCGTGTGTTGCATTGACTATTAATGCTTCTGTGAAATCGTTACAAGCGCAGTTTGTACTTGGCGCCATTTATATACTCTGTCTCATACTTCCCTAATTGTTTTCATTTATTTGTGAAATAAGCTCTTACAGTACTTGCATGTGTATTTGTTGACACTGTACAGGCCATTCCTAAATAGCCTCACACGTCTTGGTCAAAACTACCATTTGGATTAATAGTAACATTATACAGTAGAATTGGACACTCTTTGTAAGGGACTTATAGTGGCTAAGTATGGTGGCTGGTGGCAGCTGGTACTACTTTATAGTCTGGGCAGAAGGGGGCATAGCTAGTAAACCTGTGTCAGTCTTTCCCAGGTGTGTGTGTGTGTGTGTGTGTATATCAATCAAATCTCAGTGTGTGTTGTGTGTCAGCTACTTGGGCAGGGACATGAAGCACTGGCTGGACATAGGGTGCTGGAGGTCTAAGCTTGGTCACTTGGCTGAGATCTTAACACAGTGGGGAGTCTTACTGGGGATCTGGAGAAAGAGGGTGAAACTAGCCACATACTGACTGTGATCTCTGTGTGCGTTTAAGGGAAATTGTACTTTATGTGTGTGTACTTGTCATCCTCCCATTGTGTATGTCCCCTCACTTTTGCCAGTGTTGAGGATTAAGGTTGCTTGATTACTGGGCCAGTGCAGGGGCATCACAACTTCCATGATGGTATTTTATTTCTCCCCTTTTTCTCCCTCACTACCTTGTGTTCTTGTGGTAGAACTTTATCAGTTAATTTAGCTGCATAGTAATCTATTCTGTTTACTTCTGTTTATTGCACGAATCTCTATGGACAGTCCTAACTATTGCATTCATTTGGTTTATCAACCTTCTGACTTTTTGGGTTTTATTGACCTTCTGCAGTCTATTTCTTTCATTGATCTTAATATATGTATCTTTCTTAAGTCAATCAACTCTTCTCTTAGCTCCTTTTTTTCTAAACTGAAGGTACATTTTTTTCTTTTCCAGCTCTACTGCATCTTCCTGTGGTACATTCTCTTCAATTTCATCCGGTGCCATCCGTTGCTTTGTCATATGGGAAATCACTAGCCTATCACTCCTCAACACTAACTGCATCAGAGTTTCCTGTTCCTTCCCTTGCTATCCAGGTTCAAGTGAATGTTTATACTGGTTTTCTGTGGAAGGCTCCAAAATATCTTCATATGGCACCTGACCAATTGCTTCCCATTCCACTGGTTTACCCTTAATTTGGAGTTCCATTGCTCTGTCCTATTCTAGTGCTTTCTGGGTTAGATTTTCTACACTGAATCCTTCACTTTGGAGGCACTTCATGACCTCAAGTCTCTATTTCTTTAACTTCTCCATTACTGATCTCCTTTTCTACTTTTCCTCTTTGTGTTATTTCTTGTATTGTAAAGTTTTCCATGTCCGGATTCCTTTACCTGTATTTCTCTTCAAATATCTTTGGTGCTGCTCTTTTTGTATTGATTAGTTTTGCTTTCTCCTTTGCATAGATATTACACTATATTAAATCTCTTTTTTTTTTTTTTTACCATGTCCATATTTCTTATTCTTTAGATGTTTCTGATCTTCCTGTTTCTCCCTACTTTGGGGACTCACTCCATCCTGTTGTGATGTAACCTGTGTTAGATCTTCTACATCAAATCCTTCACTTTGCAGGCATTTATAACTTCAACTTCTACCTTTTTAACTTCACCTTTACTAATCTTTTCTACATTCTCTTTTTGATATTTTTTATTGTGAAATTTTCCATATCTGGATGCCTTTGCCTGTATTTCTCTTCGAATATCTTTGGGGCTGCATCTTTATGTTGATTTGGCTTTCACCTTTGCATAAATATTGCACTATATTAAATTTCTTTCTTTTTTCCCATATCCATATTTCTTTTTTACACTTTACAAAAATATCTAGGGTTTGTTCTTTACATTTTTGTACTTCTTCAGACACTTCTTTTTCCAAACAGATCAAAGTTTCTTGATCTATACACTGTTTTTCAAAAATCTGTTGTATTAATGACCACAATTTTTTATTTGAAGCTTCTGACAGTTTTTCTTGTGGAAGTATTTTTTTTTCCTCTAACTTATCTCAATCTTTTTGTATATCTTGTGTCTGGAAATTCTGGGCTTTTTGCATAATAGTAGCAATACCCAATTTCTTTCTTATCCTCAATAGTCCACTCTATCGTCATTATGGCTCTTCTTTGGCCTATCAGTTTTTGTGATTTTTGTGGACTGCTACTTCCTTCTACAAAAGGGGGGATCCTCCCCATGGGCCTGGCCTAGCCCCACTGTAGGAATGTTTCCATATTTTGAGGATTCTACACTGTAATTTTCTCTAGTCTTAGCACCAGTGTGCCTACCAGGATTGGGCACTTTTTTTTATCCTGGGTCTTGTGCACCCAGCTATCTTTTTTTAGTTTTTGACCTACTTCTATCCATGATATATGCTATATAAATACAGTATATATGTCAGTGCTGCCTTGGTGAGATTTTGTGAAAAACAGGGTCCACCTCATGAACGTGCTCACCAAGATGTGAGAACGAGTTCAATTTCAGCACCACTACTCTCCTTTGCTTGCTGACTTTTCATCTCTCCATTCAGACCCAATGGTGTTATGGTGTAGATTGGTAAATGATCACTTAGGCTGTCTGAGTTCTGTGGAACATTTTGTTAGCAGAGGCCCAATTGATTGACTGCGGCTTTGTTACATCTACCTGGTGTGGTTATAAGTTGGGTGGACTTGTACAGCTTTATAGATTGGATTTTCAGACTGTATGGTTTGCCAACCAATCTATATTAACATCACCCACTATTGTGGTTTCATGAGGGATTTGTTGAGGAGGTCCAGGACAGAATATCTTCCATTGTTTTATCATTGTTACATGGGGTGTGCATATATGTGTATATTTTTCACACACGATTGCAATTGTCTTGTCAGTATTTAGATTTTGCATGTCAGTACGATTTTAAAGTTAGAGAAAGGTGGTAGGATGTGGGAGAAAGGAAAATAACACCTCAGCCAGCTTTTTTGTTAACTCTGTCTAATCTGATAATGTTATAGGAAGGAAATTTCTTCATTTTTTTCTTGTAGCAACTAAGATGTCTGGAATGTGTAGTATTATCCTAGTATGCAGGGAGTTTGTTATAAATATTATGCAAGTTGGCATGATGTATATGAAGGTCAGGGTGGGACTGTGGGTGAGGTGGTAGCGATAAAAGTGTCACTGGTGATATGCTGTCTGGTGCTTGAATATGCTGAGTTGGGCCTGGATTTGTTGAGCGGTACTGCTAAGTTATATGGCTATAGAGGTGTGATGGCACAGGTATTAGCAGTTTTGCTTGATTTTATGTTTAATATCAAATTTGTGAGTAAATGGCTGTTGCTTTGGATGAGGATACAGTAAGTTTATTTGAGGAAAGTAAAAGCTGAAATGTAGGGTCTATATTAGATAATTGAACTTTCAAAACTTCGAGTGTCATATGGTCAACACCATATGATCGAATTTTTAAAAGTTTGAACATTTTAACAGAGATCTCCATACAGCATGGAATGGGGAAATTTCCCTTTTCTGCACTGTAGTATGATCTCGGACTTGGTATATTTAAAGAGCGGGGAGCGTGGGGGTGCTGGGGGACTTGCCCCCTGCATAAAACGTTCAGGTAGGTTATTTGTGTAGTTTTTACTAAGATGTTTGAACTTTTAAAAGTTCTATCATATGGTGTCGACCATAGGACGTCGAACTTTTGAAAGTTTGATTATCTAATATAGACCTGAAATGTAGCACTAAGGTAGAACACACTGTATCCTCTAACTTCATCTGTCTGGGGAGCCATGACAGGAAATTAAAGGCTACTAAATACATCAAGGGCAAATGTCACTCATTATAAAAAAAAATATTACATAAATGGCCACAGTATGTAAACTAAACTATAATAAAAGCATAGAGAAATGCACATTGCTTCTTCTACAGGCCCATGGCTCTTTTTCTTCCAAAAGATCATTCTAAATATACCTATTGCTCCTTTAACTTTCTGCAATTTTGTTGCAAATATATGTATTCATTTTTTGACTGGAACACTTTATAAAAGAAAAAATATGATAAAGAAAAGATAACAGAAACAATTCTCTACAACCACATAATTATAACTATTTATGCTCTGTACACTACGTAAGATATTAACAACCAGCATGAAATTTTCTCCTTGTCAAATATTTAAAAAAGCTAAGACTTGCTATGTAAATATGTTACACAGTGAAAAACCTTTTAAATCCACCGATAACCAAAGTAGAATAATTCATAAAAAATTAAGTTAAAAGTGTAATGATTAAACTTGTTCAGCTAAGATCTAGATAAAGTTATTTAGGATGTGTATTAATTGTTAAAACTGTTGATAGTATTTGTGTATTATGTAAACTATGTTTATTCTTGCTTATGGGAGTGTGCCTAGATAATATTTTAAATGCCTTTAAGTATTTGGTAGACAAATTAATAAATTAAAATAACAAAAACCTCGTAAATGTGGAAAGAAAGAGATGATGGTCTTAAATTGAGCACTTTCATTCGTTTATTATTTTAAAATGTGAACTTCATCAGAAAAATAACTTCATAATGATGAGAGATATTTAACAGCATATATGAACAATTTAGCTATAGTAACAGCCTTGTATTCAAAAATGAAATGCCACCCACAATGTGGACATCATCAATTATCTAATCCAGCTTAGTAAACACTCAATGTTCAAAGCTCCATTAAGTCCTGGAGGTGTGTTGGCATGAAGTCGCACTTGCCACTAATTCCTTGACTTTCAGAAGATTACTGTCTCCATATTTCAAGTACAATGATTTTAAAACTTGAAAAACGAGGGCACATTAAACTGTGTTTAGCCAACGCATTTTTACAATCAGTGGTTCTTTTATTCTACCACTTAATCTGTGAAAAGTCTTTCCTATATAGAACTATCCACAATGGGAGCAGATAGTGATATGTACTACACTTGTGGTAGTACAGTCAAAGGAATCTTTAAAATGGAAGGAAAAACTGAGTGCTGATAAATTGAGATTATCTCCTACTAAAATATAGTGGCAAAAAATGCAGTGACCGCAAACGTTCATCCCTGTAGTACCAATGGGCTGTTTTTTCTGATATTTGTCAGATTCCAGTACAGACTTGAAAGGCATTGTTTTCTTGTAGCAAAGAGTTGGGGCAGGACATACAGATTTACTTAATTCATGATTTATGCTTCTGATACTCTAGTTCATGCAGTGCTTAATGCTAGGGGAGTCCAGTGATATTGATACAGGGAAACATGTACAGCCACTGCTGCCAGATCTTACCTTATTAGTAAAACCATATTTTAAAATATGTTGGTGCCGGGAGTGTCTGTTAGAAACTTGATTTAAACAATAGTCAATCAGCTCAAATGGATAGTTTTTCCTCTACAAAAAGCATTTTGAGAAAGACACACTCTTTAGTAAACAAATCTTCTTCACTTACAAGTCTGCTCAGACAAACTATGTTCTTCTTCATAAACACAGGATGTTGACTTAAAATCCAGGTGGTTGTTTCTGAAGGTGTCTTTACAATAGATAGTACAGCTGAAAAGTGTTCTACACATTTTCACAGGAAAGATTGATTTTCAAAAAATGAACTGTTTTACCTCTGCCTGAAATTGTGAAGTCAAGAAAATAGATGCTTTCTTTAATGTTTAATAAAAAATGATTTAGCCTAGCCATAGAAAAAATATATCATTGTTAAACTGCTTGTAAAGACAAACATGGATGAACCCTCTTAAACTAGTAAGAGTGTCAGCCTCCTAAGAGCTAAAGATTAAATTGGCATATGCAGGTGCCATTTTGGCTCCCATAGCAACACCTCTGATCTCATGGTAAAGTTTCTCATTAAAAATAAAAAAGTTATTTTTCCAGTACTATATGTAGAGGTCTACAAGCTTTGACCATCTCCATACCAACATGAGTAGTAAGATATCTTTCAGCTAAATCAATGCCATCTTTATGTGGGATGCTAGGGTAAAGAGCCACAGTGTCAAGTGTAACTAATAAAAAGCTGTCTGTGGGACCCACAAAAGTATGAGAGTCCTTCAAAAAAGTGTGGACCTCATTCAAAAATTCCCAAGAATCTTTGAGGTAAAACTGGGAGTTTTGGAATATGCGATTCAAAGTGAAGTTGAGGAATTCAGCAATAAATTATGTCTAGGTGCTTTAGAAGAAACAATGCGTCTTAAAGGAGGTTTGAGCTCATCTTTGTGAATTTTAGGAATGCCGAAAATTTTTCCAAGACAAGGATTCACTGCTTGCATAAACTCAAACTCATGACCAGTGAAGAGATCATTATTGAAAGAGATTGACTAAAATGCAGTCTATTTTTTCAAAGCTGCGCAGGACATCATCAGGCTCAACAATCTGGTAGGTGTCATTATTATTAAGTGTAATTTCCATCTTGTGAATATATGCATTATTCTCCATAACAACAATGCCTGCCCCTTTATCAACTTTCATGACTCTGATATTGGGGCCACTGCAAATCTGTCGTAGAGCTTTTTTTCTCTAGTGAGCTAATATTAAACCATTTGCAATGAGGTTTACTGGCCAACGTACTTCTAATTCCTTTTTCACAAACTATAGAGAAAATATTCAGTGTAGGATGAAGATTTGGATTGAAAACACTTTTTCTTTTAAGAATATTCTAACTAGTATCAATATTCTGTGAAAAAACTACTATAAAAACTATCCATGGATGATAAACCATGGCTCCCTGTGTTTTGGGACACACCCAAACTGTCTGAATCTGTAGGATTAGGAAAATTCCTAAAACTGCTGTTAAAATCCTCTTCATTTGTGACAAAGTTCAAATTATTGTTAAGAAACCCTTGCTTCAAGTTAAATTTCCCAACGTAAACCTTAAGATCAAGAATAACATTAGTGGCCTTTGCATGGTGTGCTGGAATGAAATTTAAACCTTTTTTCAGTACCGAAAGCATGTCATTATCTAATGGCTGTCCAGACAAGTTGAAAAATGGCGCTGGTGTTTGAGAGAGTAGCTTGGTGAAACTCTAAAATCTTCTTCTCCCTCATGAAGTGCTGTGAATTCTCACTTTTCCTCTCCCTCTCTTGGAGGTGCAAATGCCGTTGTTTAAATCCATTAAATGGCCCAGTAATAAAAACTTATCTTTGTCTCATGTCAGAAACTGGTAATTCAGAAGTAGAAACATCCACTTTTGCTTAAAAAACAGCTTTTGGTGGAGAGAGAGTATGTGGTGGGGTGACTGTCTCAGTCTGGATAGTAGGACCTCTGCTGAACTTGAGATGGTCTGCAGTATGTTGCTGATCATTAACAAATGTAGGCATTAGAGAAGTATAGAAAGAAGGATTTGTGTTCACCCAGGATAAACCTGCATAATATCTGGAAAAAAACTGCTTTATGAACGAGCTGTCTTGAGGAGTTGAAGTTTCTAATATGGATGTTAACTTCTGGTGGGGAATAAGCATTGTTGCTTTAACATTGCTGCTAGTCTCTGAACATTTTTTTTTCTTTTTATGTTGAACAATAATGTTCACATGCTAAGAAATCTTAGTATCAAGTGCAACCCAAACACTTCTGACTTGTTGAAAATGAGGATGTGAAACTATAGACTCATTAATGGTTTTAATTAGATCACTTAAGGACTGCAGCTTACCCCAATTATTGTCAATAAGAACTTTTAATCCAGCTTCATTGCAAATCTGGCAAAGAGTTCTAAATACTGCACTATTTGGTTCAATTTTATTAGGGATTTTAAGGCATTGTAAGCCTTGTGGGACTATTTTACTGGAAATGCATTTATTTAACTAAACATTTTCATATTCTATGTTTTTGCATGAAATAAGGAGTTTCTCAACTTACGAATTAAATATTAAATAAAATATTTTTAATATTTACATTAATAAATTAATCCAGTTTAGGGATTTGAAAATCAGTCCAGTTCTGAGAAATGTACAATTTGAGTAAGGAAACGCAGGTTATTAAGATAAATTGATTATTTTTCTGATCCAAAGAGGGTGGATTGTGTAGAAGAGCTAGTTGACGTGAAATATTATATATTTCAGGAATAATTGTCTTAATTTTGGTTAAGATGGACCGTATTTTTAGAATATTTACAACTCAAAAACCATGAAAAATATTTGCATTAATCCACAGTCATTGCAAGTGTGTGGGTAAAATGGGAAGTATTGAGATTTCTTAGCTGGTGTATAATAGGCTTAGTTTAAAATCATATTCTGGATCAAATAAGTTTCATAAAGGAATGCATCTTAATGAGTTTTCTGTGAATTGTTTAAAACCAGTGTATTGTGCAACTGTAGAGTCATAAGTAGATCATATCCTGGGGGCAAGATATCTGTGTTTGAATTCTGATTTTGTGTTAGTTTATAGGTCTTAGACAAAGCTTTTTTTCTTTTTTAATAAAAATAGATAAAAATCTTTGCAGGAAAATCAATATTGGCTACATTATGTTGGTTATATTTAAACCATGAATTTATTAAAAACAGCACTTGAGTAATTATTGGGAGATAACCACTGGGTAGATTCATTTTGCCTCTAACTTGTTCTGCCCCATCCCCAACTAACACATTAAGCTAAAGTTTCTGAAATAACTTCAATATTGCCTTTATTTGATTGCTAGCCTCTGTAAATAGCCTGCTTGTTTCCAACCCTTCCACCTTTCTGCTGTTGTTTTATAATGCTGTGTGTCTCTGCCCTCCACACCTTATTATTATCTGATTTTCAAAGTCCCTCTCTCCCTCTTTCATTGCTATTGACTGTTGTACAAGCTATTTATGCAGTCTTCCCATCCACTGTTTTCCACATACCCATGGTACAGAGCTCCAACCCAGCAAAACAGTATTGTTCTTGTCAAAACCTCCATTACTACACATTGTCTCCTGCTCATCTTCCTGGAGCTCAGCAGAGCTTGTAGTCCTAGCCTGCATTCCAGATGTCCAGTGCCATCCAAGCAAAGTTAAGTACCTTTGATTGCTAAACCACACTTATTTTGAATGATTGCTTTTGTTTCCTGCTTTTGTGTGTGCTTTTCATTGAATTTTTTGTAAATTAAAAAAATGCTCTTCCTCACACTGTTACTATTGTGAAAAGCTGTAAGACTGCCAGCCCAGCTATACAGAATTTTGTAGATAATTCTATGACATTGTAAATATTAATATAATCCACAGGCTGTTTTACAAATGTAAGAAAAACAGTGTTATATGTTCTGAACTTCAAAAATGTAACTACAGTGTACCCTGATGGCAGGAAGCTGATAAAGTAAAACATTTTATGACTGTTTGATCTCAAAGCTTGGAGACAAAATGTCTGGACAAATGAATTCCTTCTGTTGTTTTGAGACCAAAGTTAATTGCTAGATTTTACATGTATAATGTCTTTTATTACTGTGGCTTCCTGACCAGGTGCAATCTTACTAAGAAATGTAAATTTAGAGTTTCTGGTACCCTGGGAACCAGAGAAGTGTCAAGAATGATGTAATCTAAAATGAGTCAGCAGTGATGTATTATCAATTTAAGAGATCTCAGAGAGAAAGAGATAGCATTTTGCATTTGTCTTCAGAACTAATTTCACCAGCACTTGCTTGCTCTGTATGCAAGTAGGGTCTTAGACTTCAGTATTTCTCTTAGAAATAGATAAAAAATAGCAAGATTAGACTAGCTGTTTTCTATATTTATGTAAGACTATTCTACAGTATTGTTTTAAAGTTCTGTGTCTGAACTCTTGACTAGCACTGTGTTGAATTGACAAGATTTGTCTCATTGTTTTATTATTTATTTTTAAATATTTTTAAACTTTTCAATTGTGTGGAGATAATTTAAACTCCAGAGTACTTGCATGCATTTAGTGATACTGTTCAAGCCACTCCAATAGCCTTAAAAGTTCTGGTCACACTAATTGGATAACAGTATTATTGCACAGCGAAACTGGTCACCCTTTGGGAAGGGCCATACAGTAGCCGATAAATAGGAGTTCTGGTGGCAGTAGATTACTACCTTATGGGGGCATACCTAGTGAACCTGTACCAGCCTTCCCCAGGAGTGTCTGTATGTTTGTATATAAATCATATCTTAAAGAGTGTGTGTGTGTGTGTGTGTGTGTGTGTGTGTGTGTGTGTGTGTGTGTGTGTGTGTGTATGTATGTCAGCTACTTGGGCAGGGGCATGAAGTACTGGTTGGACAGAGGGAGTGCTGGGAGGACTTGGCTTGGAACACTGGCTATGGACTCCACTCTATAGTTGTGCCAGTGGAGAGTCTTATTGGGCATCTGGAGAGAAAGGGAGAAACCAGCCCCAGACTGACTGATCTGTGTGTGCTCTTAAGGGAAATTGTACTTTACAGTATGTGTACTTGTTATCCTCCCAATGTGCACGCCTATGACTGGTGTTAGTGGTGAGGATTGAGGCTCCTTAATTACTGGGCCAGTGCACGGGCATCGCTAATTGATTGGCAGTGGTGGGATAATCATACCACATATTAATTGTTTGGCAGTGGTGGGATATCCACATCAAATATTGTTTGATTGTGGCGAGTTAGCCACATCACATACGAATTGGCTTGTAGTGGTGTGGACACTGAATTCCTGCAGCTTGTGGAGAGTGATCATTGCAGGTGTTTTTATACTCTAAATCACCCACTCAGTGAATATTCAGAGTTCAGATCACAATTGTTTTATTTCTTTTGTTAGCTTAGTTAGTCAGGGAGAGGAGGCAATCATGTCAGCAGAGAAGTATGGCAAGCTGACAAGGAGTCAGTTGGCTGAGATGTGCTAGGTCAAGGGACTGGTCCATGGAAACCTGACTAAGGGAAACATGATTACAGCTTTGGTCACAGCTGCATCAGAAAACAGCAATCAGGAGGATGATCAGACTAGCCGTGGAGATGTACAACACTCAGGGAATGGACAACTCAACCTTTCTGCAGAGGACTTAAAAATCCATCTGGAGCTAAAGAGACTTGAATCGGAGGCCAAGCATTTGGAAATGGAAGCTAAGGAGACAGAGAGGCAGCACAAAAAGGAGATGCTGACTCTTTGTCAGAGTCATGGAGGTAATGGGGAAGGGAGTAACTAGACCCCAGAAGCACAAAAGGCCAGTAAATTTCTTCCGCAGCTTACAGAGGAGGATAATTTTGATAGTTTCATTCATATGTTGGAGAGGGTATGTAAACAGTATGATGTTTACCAAAGGCTATGGGTATGGTTACTGACCCGCTTACTCCATGCTAAATCTGTAACTGTGTTGTCTAAACTTTCTGATCATGAATTTGTTAATTATACTGCTGTTAAGGTCTGTCAGAATGTTTTAAGCTAACACCTGAAACTTCTAGGAAAAGGTTTTGAGAGCATAGACGCAAGGCAGATGAAAGTGTGTGTGAATATGCTGCTGAACTGAGCACTTACTTTCATAGGTGGGCGAGTGGATGTCAAGTCACCACTTCTGAAGGGCTGACAGACCTTCTGGTGAGGGAACAAGCCCTTAGCACTTTGCCTAAGGGCATGAGGATCTGGTTAGCTGATAGAAAATGTGCTACTTCAGATAAGTTGGGGAAAAAGGGAGAACTATACCTAGCAAGCAGGGCATCACTGCACAGGAAAGGGACACCCAGTGCTGCTCATGGGTGTAAAGGAACCCATGGTGGGCAGCTCAGACAGCCCCAATATAATCTGCCAGTAGCAGGGGAAGCCACTACTCCAGGTACATGTCCAGGACCCAGGGTTACATGTTTTGAATGCATCCAGTTGGGGTCATGTGGCATATAGATGTCCACAAAGGCAAAGTGGGGAACAAAAGGTGAGGGAGCCAGTAAGTGGGAATGACAAAATGCAAACAGTAGGTTGTCTTGAGACAACAAGTGTACCAAACTACCACCAGAGGTTATATCCTATCGTACTGAATGGCAAAGAGGCCATTGGTAAGACAAAGATAACCATTGTGAAGCCTGCAATGGTTACAGAAGAGCACTACTTGCCTGGGCAGTCTACTCCAGTCAGAGCTTTAGGAGGGACCCCATTCCAAATACCTTTGGCTAGGGTTTACCTTGACTGGGAGGGTGGAAAAGGAAGTCAGCAAGTAGGTGTGTTTGAGGATATCCCTGCAGATGTCCTGATAGGGAATTATTTTGATAATGCAGTACCATGTACTCAAGCAGTTACACACAGTCAGGCTTGGAGACAAGCATGTGAGTCTGGTAGCCTGGGGGAGACCCAGACAGACCACACACTTCCAGCCAGGATTGGTGAGGTGGTAACTTCAGGGAGGGAGCTATGCTGTAGCAGTGAGCCTGAAGGTGAGCCACAGCTGCTTGTAGGTACTGATGGTCCCTTGGACAGAGTGACTGCAAAGGCAGAGGTGAGTAGTATCCAGGCTGACAGTGAGGCACCGCTGCCAGAGGATGCCAGATTTCTTGTGGAAGGGGAGCTGGGAAGGGTTACAAAAAGAGAGTTGAGATAGGCGCACCTCTCAGACCCTACATTACAAAGCCTGAGGCAGGTAGCTAGTGAGGCACCTGATTCTCAAGGGAAGGGGGAATCTGTATACTGGGACAAAGGCTTACTGTACAGAGAGTGGACCCCTGAGGGAGGGCTAGAAGGTGAGAGAATACAGCAGCTGGTAGTGCCTAGAGACTACTGTCTGGTGCTTCTAACATAGCCCATTACATTCCTTTTGCAGGTCATATGGGCATAAAACGTACAAAGAGACGTATTATGCAGAACTTCTATTGGCCTGGAATTTCCAGAGATGTAACAGGGTACTGCAGGACCTATGAGCAGTGCCAAAAGGTAGGCAAGCCAGGAGATATGAGACCTCCTTTGAGCTTTGCCTGTGATTGAGGAGCCATTTCTGAGGATAGCTATGAATATTGTGGGGCATCTGAGTACCCCAAGTTCCACAGGGAAAAAGTGTATCCTAGTGGTAGTAGATTATGCTACAAGATACACTGAGGCAGTGGCTCTATCCTCCATTGAGGCGGAAAAGGTGGCAAATGCTTTGTTAGAGATTTCAGCAGTGTAGGTTTCCCAAAAGAAATACTGACTGACAGAGGTGCCAATTTCATGTTGGACCTGCTGGCTTGTCTGTGGAAGTACTGTGGAGTGAAGCACCTGAAGACCACCCCTTGCCATCCCCAGACTAATGATCTTGAGAGGTTAAACTCTACAATCAAGTCCCTGCTATTGGCATTTTCAGACCAGTTTAAGAGGGAGTAAGACAAATATTTGTCTCATCTATTTGCTTACAGAGAGGTTCCCCAGGAATTTGCAGGTTTTTCACCCTTTAAATTGTTGTATGGACATAGGGTGAGGGGGCCTCTATATTTAATTCAAGATGAGTGGGAAGGTGAGTGTGAATCTCACATGAATGCTCAAGCTAGAGAGTATGTAGTAGGGCAGCAGGTAGTGGTTCTCATTCCTGTGAGACAAAAAGCTGCAAGCAGCTTGGGAGGGACCCTACAAGGTGGTAAGGAAGGTCATGGATGTTAACTACATGGTAGAACTGCTAGGCAGGAGCACAAGTTACACCATGTTAACTTGATGAAGCCTTACCATGATAGGGAGGCCCTTGTGCTGAGTATTTGCAGTGGATTGCAGGAGTCTGAGGGAGATCTGGTGATTGATCTCCTCAGTGAGACTTGGACTGACACCTCAGTGGAAGGGGTAGCAATATCCCAGCAGCCATCTCCTACCCAGGTTTGAGAAATCCGGGCAGTGTTACAGAGGTTTGGGGGCATGTTCACTGGGAAACCAGGGTGCAGCACCAAGTGGATACAGGATCCCAAAGGCCTATTAGGCAGGCTCCTTACAGGGTGCCTGAGAGTCAGACTCTGAGGGAGGAGATACAGACAATGTTGGAACTAGGGGTAAGAGTCCAACAGTCCCTGGACCTCCCCAGTGGTGCTGGTGCCAAAGAAGGATGGCAGCACCAGGTTCTGTGTGGACTACGGGAAATTAAATAGTCACACAGAGTCAGATGCTTACCTCCTGCCTAGAACAGATGAGGCCCTAGAGTAGCTGGGTGGGGCTAAGTATATTACCACCAGTGATACTACCAAGGGTTACTGGCAGGTGCCCTTGACTCCCAGTACTAGAGATAGGTCAGCCTTTGTGACTCCTTTTGGCTTGTATGAGTTCACAAAGATGCCCTTTGGGATGAAAATTGCCCCAGCGACTTTCCAGAGGCTGGTAGATCATATCCTAGCAGGAGCGTTTGCCCTTGCTTACCTAGATGATATTGCCATCTACAGCCATTCCTGGCAAGAGCACCTTCAACATGTCAGGGAGGTGCTGGGCAGACTACAGAGGGTTTGGTTGACCATTAAGTCGAGCAAATGTCAGGTGGGTATGGCACAGGTCTCCTACCTGGGACATATAGTGGGGAGTTGTAAGATCAGGCCAGAACCTGCCAAAGTAGAAGCCATTCAGGCATGGCCTGCACCTGTTACCAAAAAGCAGGTGAGGGCATTTTTAGGGACAGCAGGGTACTGCAGAAAGTTCGTCCCCAGTTATAGTACCATAGCTGCTCTCCTCACATACCCGACAAGGATAAACAGGCCAGAGAAGGTAGTGCGGACCACAGCATGTGAGCAGGCATTCCAGAAGCTTAAAGTAGCTTTGGGAGGACCCCCTGTGTTAGCCAGTCCAGATTACAGCAAAGAATTTCTTGTGCAGGCGCATACTTTGAACCATGGGGTGGGGACTGTACTTAGACAGATTTCTTCAGACTGAGAAGAGCAGCCAGTGGTTTATCTTGGTCATAGGCTCCAACCCAGGTAGGAATACTATGCAGCTGTAGAAAATGAATGTCTAGCCATAGTGTGGGCACTGCAGAAACGTCAGCCTTATCTGTATGGATAGAAATTCACTGTAGTTACAGATCACAATCCTCCTAACATGGTTACACTGAGGCAGCCAGTAAAATGCCAAGTTGCTAAGATGGAGCCTAGGGTTCAAGGCATATGTCCGTGCAGCACCACAGTGGGATTAGCAATGCCAACACAGATGGGCTCTCTAGGCAGGGAATGAGGTAAGGTATCCTCAGATAGACCTAACCCTCTCAAGCAACGTTTCTCAAGGGTCACTTGAAAAACTAGCTTGAGTTTTGGGGGGGGTGTGAAAAACTGAAAGGCTGACAGCCCATTTTGTAGATAATTCTATGACATTGTAAATATTAATATAATCCGCAGGCTGTTTTACAAATGTAAGAAAAACTGTTATATGTTCTGAACTCCAAAATTGTAACCAAAGTGCACCCCGCTGGAAGAAAGCTGATAAGGTAAAGCATTTTATGACTGTTTGATCTCAAAGCTTGGAGACCAGTTGTCTGGACAAAGGAATTCCTTCTATTGTTTTGAGACCAGAGTTAATTGCTAGGTGCAAGCTTACTAAGAAATGTAAATTTAGAGTTTCTGGTAGCCTGGGAACCAGAGAAGTGTCAAGAATGATGTAATCTAAAATGAGTCAGCAGTGATGTATTATCAATTTAAGAGATCTCAGACAGAAAGATATCATTTTGCATTTGTCTTCAGAACTAACCTCACCAGCACTTGCTTGCTCTGTATGTAAGTAGGAAATTGGACTTCAGTATTTCTCTTAGAAATATATAGAAAATAGTAAGATTAGACTAGCTGTTTTCTATATTTATGCCAGACTATTCTACAGTATTATTTTAAAGTTCTTGTGTCTGAACTCTTGACTAGCACTGTGTTGAATTGAGACTTGTCTTGTGTTTTTATTATTTATCATTAAATATTTTTAAACCTTTCAACTGTGGCTGTTTTGTGTAGAGATAATTTAAGCTCTAGAGTACTTGCATGTATTTAGTGATACTGTCCAAGCCACTCCAATGCCATTAAAAATTCTGGTCACACTTACTAATTGGATAACAGTATTATTGCACAGCAAAATTGGTCACCATCTGGGAAGGGTTTTATAGTAGCTGATAAGTAGGGGCTCTGGTGGCAGTGGATTACTACCTTACATCCTGGGCAGAAGGGGCATACCTAGTGAACCTGTGCCAGCCTTCCCCAGGAGTGTCTGTGTGTTTGTATATAAATTATATCTCAAAGTGTGTGTGTGTGTGTGTGTGTGTGTGTCAGCTACTTGGGCAGGGACACGAAGCACTGGTTGGATAGAGGGAGTGCTGGGAGGGCTTGACTTGGAACAATGGCTAAGGACTCCACTTTATAGCTGTGCCAGTGCGGAGTCTTACTGGGGATCTGGAGAGAAAGGGAGAAACCAGCTCCAGACTGACTATGATCTCTGCATGCTCTTAAGGGAAATTGTACTTTACGGTGTGTGTACTTGTTATCCTCCCAATGTGCATGCCCATCACCGGTGTTAGGATTGAGGCTCCTTCATTACTTGGCCAGTGCACAGGCATCACAACTATCTTGAAATTATCTTCAGCAAGGGATTTCCAGTTACTTGTTTAAGTGGTTTGTGTTAGGATTGCACTTAATGAGCTCTTCTACTGTGTTTTTACATCAAGAGAACTGGGCTCATTCATCTTGTGTCAGGAGATGTTTAACTGGTCTGAGTTAGGAAATGCACAAAATTACTGATAGTGTAGTCATTTTATTGGCCAGAGGGCTCATTATTTACTTTTCTGGGTTTTTTTTCTGTGTTGCTATACATTTTGTATGTTTGCATGGGTTAGCAGTGCCCTGGGCAGTAGCAAACAACTAGAAACAAATGTTCTACAAAGAACAGTCCAGAAAACTGTAACCTGTAAAGCAGCAATGTAATGCTAATACATTCACTGCCAACAAGCTTAGAGCAGCTAGATGAGCCTCAAGTGGCAATACCTACAGATTTAGTAGAATTCAGTATTGTGTAAACATTGAAGTTAGTCGACTTTAGTACCGCTTAGCTTAATCTGTCCCACTAAAGCACCCTTATTAGCCCTCGCCAACAAAGCAGCCTTCTAACCCTAATACACTCCTTGTAGCTCACAAATCAAAGGACTGGATATTATGAATACGCAATTTTTTAACTACTCTGTAGCCAGCTTGGTGGATGTGTGCATCTTGATACAATGTAGCAACTGTCTCACATTTACTGACCACCACAATCTTTAAATAATGAGACACTACATGTGAGAGATGTAATTACACAATGACAATGGAGGCTAAACTCTCACATGAAAGTCTGCATCAGGTTGTTGAAGGTTCCAGAATATTACCACACCGGTTGTGAAATCTGCATCTATACATGCCCATTTTTTATGGGTCATTTCTGTCCTAATTTCCATCCTTTGACCCTCTATTATATTATAGGGAAGGGGGTGGATATTATGAACAAAACAAATTCCCAATGTGGCTTATGATCTAGCATTTATACATACCCATATACCCATATCGGCTGAAGACGATATTATTAGGAAGTACTGGAAAGTATTAACAACTAATACTGAAATCAGTAAATACATCCCTACATGTCTGACATTTATTAAAAGAAGAGACATGAATATAAAAGAAATGTTAGACGGTCAAACGATGCAAATTAGGACAGAAATTACCCAGAAAAAAGGGGGCATGTATAAATGCGGATTTTGCAACCAGTGTGGTAATAATATTCTGAAACAAGACAGTTTATATCTTTCGGCTAGAAATTTTACATCCACGGCTAGGGATCATTTTAATTGCAATAGTAAAGGGGTGGTCTATATTGCTATATGTGAGACATGCCCCAACTTCTATATAGGTAAGATGGAGAGACCTATAAGACGAAGAATATATGAACACATGCTTAACATTACATAAAGCTACAAATGCATTGTATAGACACCAGAAGGAATGTGAGGAGAATAAATTCAAATTTTACATAATTGAACAGGTTAAACAGGACTTAAGGGTGGGAAGCCCGTTTGGAGTACAGTTATTTTGGCAACTAAAGCTTGATGCTACTAGAAAACCAGGGGTGAATGACCGTTTAAATATTAATAGTGTCCTTAAATTAAGGGCAGCAAAATTATAAATTAATATTTTTATATATGTTAAATATGCACTAATTTTATATATTTGTGATAAATACTTATGGAATTAATGAATTGATGCATTTATATGTATTATTTTAATGTATGTTTTTATTCATTAAATGTTTTGCATTAGTGAAAACATTACTATGAACTGAATTACAGGGTAGGACAGCCTATATTTACTAATGTGATGATTTCATTGGCCGATTTGCAAC
Source organism: Protopterus annectens (assembly GCF_019279795.1). Taxonomy (NCBI): domain Eukaryota; kingdom Metazoa; phylum Chordata; order Ceratodontiformes; family Protopteridae; genus Protopterus; species Protopterus annectens. The sequence continues at coordinate 1,911,177,000 of NC_056741.1, read as the reverse complement.
GGAATACATATAAAAGGCTGGCTTTTATTTTATTCAATTGTTCTGATGAAGCTTGGGAGATTCCTGGGTGAAAGCGCTCAACTTGGATTGTATTTTGTATTTTTAATCTTGGAGATACCGTGATTCTGCATCGGTGGTTTGTGCTTCTAAGTGGTTACATACAAATATTTCAAGCATCGATATTAATGACCTAGCCAGCCACTACATCAAAACAGTTTTTCTCCATAACAAGTGTCCAGGCTGTTCTTAAAAAATCTAAACTAGTGCTTGCTTTAATGTAATTTGATAGTTTGTTCCATGCATCAGATGCCCTCTCAGAGAACCAATTAGTACACTTAGTGTTCCTATAGAATCTTTTACATAGATAACCCAAAACATTCCCAGTAGTAGTTATCTCTATATGCCCTATATATCTGAATAAGATCTCCTCTTAAATATCTATATGAGATACTGTACAAGTTCAGATATTTTACTTTTTCATAATAACTTAAATGTTCACATTCATGGATGCCTTTGGTATATTTCTGCTGTACTCTTTCCAGTTTATTCATGCTTGTTTTCTTATAAGGTTTTCATATTGTTATTCCATACTCAAATTTGGGTTTAATTTAACAACCAATAACTTCATCATTTCTGATTTCCTAAACTTGAGAAGTCTTTTTATACAACTTACAGTTCTATAAAAATCATTAACCAATTGGTTGATATGACCAAAAAAAAGCTGGATCTACCCATATACCCATTTCCTTAAATGAATATACAGTTTCAGTCACTGTGTGCTGCATTAAATATTCACCTTTCAATTTATGTGATCCAAATCTCATATGCTTAGTTTTGGATGCATTTATCAGCATATTATTCTCCTGTGCCCAAAAAGGCAATTTAGTCAAGTTCTTTTGCAGAACTGCCCTATCTGTAACACATGTAATCACTTTACCCAATTTCAAGTCATCTGCATACAGACTATAGAACACCTTGGATGAAAAGGATAGGTCTGAAAGATACAATCTAAACAAGTATGGGCCTAGGACAAAGCCTTATGGGACACCATGACTGTAACCAAGAATTTCACCTGTCCATTTGCTGTATGATACTTGCCATGTTCTATCTGTAAGCCATGCAGCTATACATATTATCAAGAGTACATCAATACCTATCTCTAATTTACTGATCAGTGTTTTGTGTATGACCTTATCAAATGCTGAAGTTAAGTCTATATAAAATTACATCACAGCATAATTTTTCATTCACAGCTGTTTTGTTATAGAACATCATGTTACAAGGAGGTAATACTTGGACCTACAGCTGACACAACATCCAACATAACACACCCTACATTCAACCTAAAACCTACTCATGGGAGACTAATTACTTTTGTATAAATTGAGAATCCTACCCTCAAATCTACATTCACAGAGATTACTGGACTCAATACAAATACCCTTGACAAAATTGTGAATATGCCCACTAGAGGCTCCAACATACTGAACCTCATAAATCTGTCCCACCAACAAGTCCTATTGATGTCACAGTCCAGGTTGAGGATGCATGTGAGGGTTACTCGAGTGGAGCTTGACTTGCAGATATGCAGCAGTCCCATCAAGCCAGGGTCTGAGATCATCTAATATGCCAAAGAGAGGTCACCTCTGAGGAGTCTGTATGAAACAGAGTAGAGAGATAGGGCTTTTAGCCTATGTATGGCAGATTTTTGAGGCCCGGGATTCTTCTGGTGAGTAACCTCGGTGGTGTATCCACCTGCTGCATGTGCTTTGCAAGGTACATGCCGAATGGGGTGTTGTACTCAATAATGGGCCTTAAGGGAAAAATGTAGGGATGTTATGACCTGCTTGTCCCTGGATGAGATATCCTTACTTATGAGGTGGGCCATGTAGAAAGCTTTCCATACAATGGAAGCAACATGGTGGTCAAAAGTCAGGTTGCTATCAATCTGGCTGCCCAAATCCTTCACAGCTGACTGTGTGCTTAGGACGTTATTAATGTGATAATTTGTGGGGACATCACTCTCCCCAAAGGGGATGACGATGCATTTTTTTTTTTGTATTCAGCATGAGGCCATGTTTCTGGCACCAGTCATTTGTTTAGGTGAGACCCTTTTGGAGGATGTCCACATCACTAGGGGAATTGACAGCTTCCAGCTTGCAATCATCTGCAAACTTGGTTAGTCATAGTCCACTGGTTTTGGCCTGCACCTCAGAAAAGTATATCCCAAATAACAGAGGTACTAAGACCGAACCCTGTGGTACGCCATTCGATACGTCTACTGCTTGAGGTGGCTTCCCTTATTTTGACCAGGTGGGTTCTATCAGTGAGCCAGTTAGCTATCCATTTGGTAACATACGGATTGATGCCTAGTTGAGAAAGTATCTATTATGCCCATGTGGGGAATAGTGTTGAAGGCTTTAGCCAGGTCAAGGCAGGCAGTGTGCACCATCTTCCCCTCATCCATGGCTTTGATGACTGTCTCAAAAAAGTCGACCAAATTTTACAGACATGACCTTCCCCTGATGAAGCCAAACGGTGTGGGATCAAGTGTTTGGAGGTTGCCAAGGTCCTTGTTAATGAGGTCCATGATAATCTGTTCCATGGCCTTGCAGATCAGGCTAATTAGGCTGATGGGTCTATAATTTCCCAGATCGGTGGACGCTCTACCTTTGTGTAAAGGGATGACGGGACAAAGCCAGTACTCAGGCTTTGGCTGAATAGTGTACCTAATGGTGCTGCAAGTTTCTGCCTGAATTCATGTAGGATGCAGCCTGGGATGTTATCAGGTCCCATGGAGGCTGTATTTTTTGCCTTTGAGAGTGCAGTGATGACCTAATCCCTAGATATAAGGGGAGGCGGCATGTACTAGTAATGTCCTGATATACTGATGGAGGGACAGAGGGGTGAATAGACTCCACGTCAAGCACAGTACCTCTTTACCCCTTTTTAAAGCACAACCTGGATAACTGGATGGGAAATACATCCCTGAGATTCCACCTGTGTCTCTGCTGGGTAGGGGCATCAGATGCTGATTGGTCTATGCATGGGCTTAACTATTGGCTAGGCTTATAAGGGGCTCAGGGCCAACAGCCTAGTAACTTACTATGATCCTATGATCTGTAGTGCTCTTTCCTGGCATGCTCCTCACTAATCACCACCTCCCTGCTTAAGCTAGCTTCCACTACTCTTTGCCATAACTTCAAGCTGCGGCTGATCAATTTTAATCCTGTGTAGTTACTACAGTTCTGCACATCACCCTTATTCTTACAAATCAGTGCCAATACACTTCTCCACTCCTCGGGCTTCGTTAAACAATCTGGTTAAAAAGGTCACTGCCAGCTCTCCTGAACACCTCCGTGCATCCATGGGTATGTCATCCGGACCAACAGCCCTTCCATTCTTCATCCTCTTTATACCGGTCCTTACTTCCTCCTTGCTAATTCGTTGCACTTCCTGATTCACTATCCCCACATCACCAAATCTTCTCTCTCTCTCATCCTCTTCATTCATCAACCCCTCAAAGTACTCTTTCCATCTGCTCAACACATACTCACTTAGGAGTACATTTCCCTCATTGTTTTTTTATTACCATAACCAGTCGCACATCTTTCCTAGCTCAGTCCTTCTGTCTAGCAAACAGGTACAGGTCCTTTTCACCCTCCTTAGTGTCCAACCTTTCATACAGCTCACCATATGCCTCATCCTTAGTCTTCGCCACCTCTCTCAACTAAGAGGACTAATTAGGCCAACAAAGCCAACTTTGAGGTGAATATTCTCCCAGCTGAAAGATAATGAGAAGGCCTTCTACAGCTATGTAAGAAACATCAAAGGCACTGTGAAGCCTGCCAGCCCAGCCAGCTAGAATTTTGTAAATAATTCTGTCATTTGTGAATAGTAATATGATTTGTATGCTTGCCTTAGAAATGCAAGGAAACTATGTTCTGTACCGAGCTTCAAAAATGTAACCACAGTTCACCCTGCTGGAAAAAAGCAGAAATGTATGTAAACTATATGCCTACGCAAATGTATGTGTTGATAGTAAAGGTTGGAATATACAGTGTTAACTTGCAAACTCTAAGAAAAAAAGTAAAGAGTTTTACTATATTATATAAAGTTAGTATATCTCAGCTAAGAGACAGAATGTGTGCAGCTAGAAAATCTTTCTATTGTGTGGAAACAGAAATAATTACAGGTTTCCAAGGTAAAAGTTTTACCATTTCCAGTTCCGGGCAAGTTTCTAAGAGAGACGTGTCAGCTTCTAAGAGATAAGTATTCTTGACACTGAAGCATTATATTTTAAGTTCCTGTTGGCCTGGAAACTAAAAGGGGAGTTGACAAGAATGATGTTATCTGAGAAGACCTAGCAGAAATGTTTGTTAGTAACTTAAGAACTATCGGAGAGAAAGTTTGGGCATTTTGTATTTCTCTCTGGATCTGTAAACATCCATTCAGCACTTCTCATCTGTATTTGCTTTGCTCTGTAAGTAAGACTTGGATTACAGTGATTTCTCATACAGAAAGATAGGAATATAGTAAGACTAGTTTAGATGTTTTCTGTATTTATGTGAGACTGTCCTGCAAAGTTGTTTTAAAGTATTTCCTGTGATTCTGAATTCTGTTGTCACTGTGTTGAGTTAATTAAGTATTGTCTTGTGCTTTTATTTATTATTAAATATATTTAAACTTTTTAATTTTGGCTGGTTTTGTTTATAGAGATATTTAAGCTCTTAGAGTACTTCCATATGTATTTGGTGACACTGTATAGGCCATTCCTAAATAGCCTTAAAAGTTCTGGTCCCACTTACCATTTGGATAATAGTAACATTACACAGTAGAATTGGTCCCCCTTTATAAGGGCCTTATAAGGAGCTGACAAGCAGTGGCTGGTGGCAGCTGGTACTACCGTATATAGTCTGGGCAGAAGGGGGCATAGCTAATGAACCTGTGCCAGCCTTCCCCAGGAGTATGTGTCTGTATATAAATCAAATCTCAAAGAGTGTGTGTGTGTGTGTGTGTGTGTGTGTGTGTGTGTGTGTGTGTGAGTGTGTGAGTGTGTGAGTGAGAGAGAGAGAGCTACTTGGGCAGGGACACGAAGCACTGGTTGGACAGATAGGGTGCTGGAGGTTTTGGCTTGACCACTCGGCTGAGATTTTAACCCTATAGCTGTGCCAGTGGGTAGCCTTACAGGTGATCTGCAGAGAGAGAGAGAAACCAGTCCCAGACTGCCTGTGATCTCTGTGTACTCAAGGGAAATTGTACTTCACTGTGTGTGTGCCTGTCTTCCTCCCAATGTGCACATCCTTCACTGATGTTAGTGGTGAGGACTGAGGCTCCTTGATTACTGGGTCAGTGCAGGGGTGTTACAGGCACCATACAACAATGTGCAGAACTGGTGGTTAATGGTGCCATATTTACCAAGCCTGGCGATACAGTGAACCTGTTAACAAACAAATTCAGTTATAACTTTACACCCCCTTTCTCCCCCCAACCATCTCCCTGAGTAGTCTAAAATATGACTTATCAGGACCCTGGAGTCATTATTTAAACTACAGTCTTAACACAGGTTTTGTGGCACATGAATGGAGGACTGCACTGGTCATCCTCCTTCATAAGGGAGGACCTACAGCAGATTCTGGATACTACAGACCCATTAGTCTGACTTGTGTTATTTGCAAATTCTATGGAAATAATTATGGAAATTATCAATAAGGACAATAGGAGATCGCCAGAAACTGGATCCATCCCAGTTTGGCTTTGTCAAAGAAAGGTCATGCTTACTGAATCTGGTTGACTTATTTGAAAAGGTCACTAAGGCAATTAATGGGATAAAATAGTGCATACTGCCTACCTAGATCTGGCTAAGGCATTTGATACAATACTCCAATTGAGCATTGTCAACAATCTTACAGAACTAGGTATAAACCCCTTTATAACATGGTGGATAGCTAGCTGGCTCAATGACAGGGCTCCATTAGGTTACAATCGGTGAGGCCATCTCCACAAAGAGGCTGGTCACCAGTGGAGCTCCCTAAGGCTCTATGACAAACCCACTTCTGTGACATCAATGTCAAAGGTCTCTTGCTAACCAAGTTCACAGATGATTGCAAACTGGGAGCAGTCATTTAATCCCCCCAAGATGAGAACATCATTCAGGAAGGTCTAATATAAATGCTTGGTGCCACAGCTATGGCCTAAAACTCAGTACCAAGAAATACGTTATAGTACCTTTTTGGAAGTCTACCATGCCAGGTAACTACATCATCAATGAAACACCCTTAAATGATGATGCACTAGTCAGGGATCTGGAAATTCATGCAGACTGTAGTATGTAGTAACTCAGCCTTTGACAAACATGCGTACAAGGTAGCAAGAAAATCCTTAGTTGTTGCTCAACTTATAAGCAAGTGGATGACATCTAGTTCCAGACAGCTCAATATACCACTGTACTTCTGTCCTCATCAGACCAGTCACATAGTATAATGCCCCCTTTGGTATGTACCTGACCAAACACATGCAGCAACTGGAACATCCAACAAAGGTCCCTTACAAAAAGAATACAGGGAATAAACACAATGTCTACACTGCCTCAAAGCCCTGTCTCTTTACTCTGTATAATACAGACCTCTGAGAGGGGCACACAAAACATCCCTGGAATCTTTTGCACATCTGCAAAACAAACAACATTAGAGCTACTAGACTAAAATACCTAATGTTTGCTTGCATCATAAATAGGACATGTTGGACAGACAGATATTTTTCTCAGAGAATTTCCATTCTCTGGAACAGGCACCCCATCAATGTGAAGTAGAGTTCCTCCTTATCCCTATTTTAAAGCAACTTGGACCAATGGATGGTTAATCAGAAATTCACCCCTGGTCTGGCTCCTATGTCTCTAATGTACAGAGGCAGTCAGTAAATCATCATCATCATCAAACCACCTTCTTAACCATTTTCGACATGGGGTCAGGGTGCTGTGTTAACTGTCACCATCTCTCTTGATTCAGTCTCACACTCCTACCGTCCTCGACACTCATGCCTAACTGTCACAGACAGTCTCTCACACAATCCATCCACCACTTTGCTAGATAACCTTGTTTCCTCTTACCTTCTTCTGGTCTGTCCCAAATCCCCTTCACCAGATTGTCTTCTGCTTTTCTTGCACATGTGCCCAAACCACTGTAATCTGTTCTCTCTGATCTTTTTTTGCAAAAGGAGCTACTTTGGCTTCTGCTCTTGTGTCCTCCTTTCTTCATCTGTCCCACAGTGTGCATCCTACCACCCTTCTCAGGCACTTCATTTCCATCACCTTCAGCTTTCTCATCTGCTCTGCCTTCACTGCCCCAGTTTCTGTGCCATACAGTAAGTACCACTGTTTTGTACACCTTACTTTTCAGCATCTTTGATATTCTTCTGTCATTCATTACACCTGAGAGTTGGTTGCAGCTCCTCAGATTCCAGCTTTGACCTCTTCTTTCAGACTTCCCTTCTCTTCAACCATCCCTCCCAGATACTTGAAGTTGTTCACCTGTTCCACTATCTTCCCTTCTAACTCAATTATCAGCTTCTTCTGGTTTCCAGAACTTGTTGCCATTACCACAGTCTTATCTGTACTTAGTTTCATGCCATGCGTCTTCAGTTTTGCATTCATTACCCCTATCCTTTGGTGACGTTCTTGCTCAGAGTCTGTCTGTAATGCATCACCTCCAAACAGCAACTTTATCTGTCCTCTCCAACCTGTTTGCTAATATATTCCATCACTAATATGAACAGCAGTGGGTTTCAGACCTGAACCCTGGTGCACACCCATTCCCACTGGGAACCCTTCTGTACCGAGTCATTGGGTCCTTGTATACAGCCTGCACTAATTCTACCAATGTTTCTGGGACTTCAAGCCACCACAGTACTGCCCAAATCAGCTTTCTTGGGACCTTGTCATATGCTTTCTCCAAGTCTACAAATGCCCAGTTGGACTCTTTCCTTATATCTAGCTTCTTCTCAACTATGTCTCACTGCAAACATTGGGTCAGTTGTGCTGCATCCTGATCTGAAGGGCTCATCTCCCAACTTACTTTCTACTACTCTGCATATCCGTTTACCAATCACCCTTTCCAGAACTTTCATGCAGTGCGACAGGAATTTGATACCTCTGTACTGGCCACAGTTATGGATGCCCCCTATGTTCTTGTACACTGGCATGAGTATGCTTATTCGCTAGTCATCTGGGATATGCCTTTTTCTCCACGCTGCTAGGAGTATCCACAGGAGCCATTTCTTCCCTATCTCACCCAATCACCCCTATTCAAATATAAATCAAATTTGTGGGGCATATTTGGTTTGGATGGCTAGGCTTTTAAGGGCCCTAGTGGTCCTTAGCGTAGCATACACCTATGATTATATGGGTATACTAGGTTAAGGACCAGTATACACCTATGAAACTATGGTGAGGGTATAGCACAATAAAAAAAGTCCTGCACTAATTCACATTTAAGAAGTCAGAAGTTAGAAAGATCTATTTGGTCATTCAATAAAACTTGGGGGTTTAAGTCTAAAAGTTGCAGAACACCATAACAGTCTTGCAGATTTAACAATCTGAGCAACATCTGAAAGGAAGATATATTTAAAAAAAATGTTGACTTTATAATTTATGATAATATGTTGCTTAAAAGGGATAGATAATGAATTGCATGAATAGGTTTTAAAGCATTCACATCAAATAAAGGACCAGAATGGTTGCTAAAAAATTTTTTCCTTGCTTACATTTATTACCAACCATAGTCTGTGTATTAAAAATCAGGTAATACAAATGTAAACTAAGGGGGGTCATGCTGCTGTAAAATTTGACCGCAATTAGTTTAGAATAACTGATTCTCACAGATTTTGGGGCCCAGATAAACTTTGTTAATGTATTTTCCATCTGTGTAAAAGAATTGGGGGCAGAATTTGGGTTAATGATCTGAAATAAAACAGATTTTTGGAAAAAATATTAATTTTGATAATTGCTATTGTAGAAAGAACAAAGAAGTTTATGTTCAAACATCTTGAGAGAACATTTTGTATAGTTATCCAACATATTTTTAATGTTGCATGTAGGATTAAAATTATTGCACTACTGATCTGAGCAAATGCAATGCCTAAGTAAAAACAAGAAGGTTTAATTTTAATTTGTTGTAATACAGCAATGTTAATATGGTTGTAATTAAGGCTTAGTGGAACAAATGAAGATTTCTATATGTTTAGTTTATAATTAGACACAAAAGTAAAGCCATACCGGGCAAATTGTTGGCAACAAAAGGCTGTAACAAAATTCAGTGATGTAAAAACTGTGTCCAAGTAACGAATAATCCAGCTTTGATGAAAAAACACACTAATACCAGTCCTGGTGTATGTTTAACATTTAATGTTTTATATATTCAACATAGAACATGGCACCTTTAAGAGCTCAATTATTCAATCATTTTATTGTTCCAAACATATTAGAGTACATGAGGACTGAAGTATTTTACAGCTGATTCTGATGAAGTCCTATTTGACTGCAGGGACGAAAGCGCTCAACCTTGCTTATGTTTTAATGATATCAAAGTGCGTTTTTTTTTCAAAGCTGGATTATTCATTACTTGGACACAGTTTTTACATCACTGGATTTTGTTACAGCCTTTTGTTGCCAGCAATTTGCCCGGGATGGCTTAACTTTTGTGACTAGGAGTTGGTTTGAGACGTTCTTGTGATGCACTACCCTTGTTGTTATTAGTTATTAGTTTATATTTAGAGTAAATAGAAAAGGAACAAATGGTATTAAATATTTTAGTAGGCCATGGTTTGTTTGGGTTAAGTAAATGTCATCATCGTCTGCAAATGCAGTGAATGGAATTTTAACTCAAACAGATAGTATAAGCTCTGAGTCAGCACTAGAAATTCTATATACAAGTTAAACAAATGGGGAGAAAGGAGGCAGCCTTCTATTACTAGGTGGAAGTTGTGTTTATTTGTTAGTAAAAATTTTATTAGTCTATGATATAAAATATTAATACAACTTAAAAAGGGAAATTGAATTTTTTCATCACTGTTAAAAGGAATTGGATGCTTAATAAACCAAATGCTTCGGATGCATCTGGTGAAAGCACAAAAATATTAGGCTTATTGGCATATTGCAAATTTTATAATGTAAATAAGGTTAATTTTTAGTCTGTAGTTTGCCTATTTCTTATAAAGCCAGATTGGTATAATTGATGGTAGAACCTGTTTGAGTCTATTTGCAAATATTGGGGCAAAAGTCTTGATGTCAATATTTATGAGTGCACTTAGTCTGTATTTGCAAGGTCAGTATGGTCTTTATTCGGTTTAGATATTAAAATAGTTTTGGACGGATTTAAATAAGAGTTGATGATACCATTTTTAGTGATATAATTGAATAAAGTAAAAAGACTTTGGAGATAACTTCTACGAAGCACTTATAAAATTTGGCTTTATAAAATTTGGCTTTATCGACTGACAGACCTAGCTGGATTTAAATTAGTATTGTTTGTCAAACTTCTTTAAGATTTATTGGTTTAGATTAAAGGATTTTATACTCCTGTTTTAATATTGGGAAAATAAATTGGTCAATATATTGACTACTTACATTTGACTCTAACTCAACCAAAGGACTGTTATAAAGATGCTAAAATGATTTTTGAAAAATATTGAAGATTTCATGTTCAGCAATAGTTTCATACTATCTATTTAATTTATTCAATATTTTTTCAGAAGTATGTATTTTTAATAGTTTAACTAAAAATTTTGAGGTTAGTTGAGCCCATTCAGATTAAGCAGCCAGTATCTTATTCTCATACCATGAGAGCTGTTGAATGTAAAATCAATGGTTATAGAATAAAAATAACATTTTAGAATGAGAAATATGTAACTGTTTTACCATATCAGCAATAAAATGTAAATGGCATTTAGAAAACAAACCAGCTAGTATAAGCATTTGGAAGCAGCACGCAACAGGCATCGGTCAAGAACAGCTCTAACATCAATAAAATCTAACAGATAAAGCAACAAAAAAAATAAATAAAAAGCCACGTGTCTACTGTGCTATAAACAGCAAAATCACAACTTCCTACACACAATATGCAATTAAAGAAAATTATCTAGTATAAAGTTTTGTAGATGCACTTTAAATTATTTCTCTAGTGTAAAATACATTATAGATATATATATATATATATATATATATATATATATATATATATAAAATAAGCAAATGTAGTATAAAGATCATATCCATTATCTAGGCTGAAACCAATACTGGAGTTTTAAAATTTTCCTCACCATTAACACAAAACTAATTACAATCTTTGTTTTGATTAATTTTAATACAAGGTGAAATTCAGTCGACTAAAGGATAAGGATATTCAGGAACCAAAACAGAGCCTAGCTGCTGTGATGACCTTACTTCTCAGCTTTCAGGTAGTATGGAAAAGAAATGTTGTTGCTGGTCTTCCTCCCCTCGGTTAGGCAGGTAACATTATCAGAATGCTTTTCTGTCACGATTCTTAACTGCCCTGATTTTGCCTCAATTCAGGTCCGTCCATCCTACACTTTAAGAAAAAGAAGTGGATTATAATCACTTAACTGAAATTCATTACAGCTACAGATTTCTTTTACTTTGGAAAATATTTTGCCAACTTTCTAAACTAGTAGTAATATTTTAAATTGTCCCTGACTCTGGTGCTGAGAAGCATAGTGATATACTTTGTTAATTCATACACTGCCTAAAGTAAACTTTGTTTCACTGTTGAACAAACACGTTGGGAGTTGGCATAATGGTTAAGGTGTTTACTTTATAGACAAGATTTGATTCTCTCCTTTGGTCACCGTATAGTTATTAGCTAGGCAAATAATAGTAAGCAGACTGGTCCCATAGTTATCTCTTGTACCCCTGTCCCCAGATCCACAGGAACAAACCCCATCCGCGATTGTTTCAGGGAGCAGTCAAGAGTTTAGGTTTAAGGAGGGAGGAGGATTTTAGGTTTAGGTAGCAATTGGGACTTTAGGGTTTGGGAAGGGCAGGAAATTTTTGGTTTAGGGAATGATCCGGACTTTAGGATTAGGGAAGGAAATCTTAGGTTTAGGGAGTGATGGCGTTCTTTAGGGTTAGTATCAGAGTTCTGGTAGGGTTACATTGTTAGGTGGTGAAGTTAAGTAGGTATGTGGGGGATAAATGGGTGGGGGGTTCAAGAGATAACTAAGGGGAGAAATTAATCAAAATAATTTTTTGCAAGTATAGGGCAATACATTTTAGCTATCACCTGAGCTTCCTAGATGAAATTGTTCCCACATTTTGTCTATTTGCTCCATACCGAGAGGTAGTGTTTCACATTTGGAGGTGGAAGGTAAAGACACTGTTTTCACTCATTTGGTTAGGAGGAATCTAGGAACCTGAGGGAATTGTTAAAATATGCAACTTCACACTTATAAAAAAGGTTATTTTGATAAACTGCTATTATGTGTATGAGCTAAAGCATTCTTAATACTGAATTAAGCTTTAGCGCGGTTGATTAGCGCGGAGTTGCTACAAGAGCACCATCGGGCAGCGGCGGTTTAACTAGGTTAAACTATTCCGGCCACCTAAATTCCACTCTTCATTTTTTCCCTTCGGATAGCTCCTCTCTAACTCTACTTGTAATCAACCAGCCTATTCTCTAACTGATAAGTTTAGCTCCACTTGCTTCCTAAGCAGTCTATTCTCTATCTGAAAAGCCTAGCACTTGCTCAAAAAAGCTCTTTTTCTTAGATATAGCACTTTTTTATCACACTCAAGCCCGCAACAAAGTTTTGTTTTTTTTCTCCTTCTAGCATGTCGAGGGGTGAGTTGCTAGCGTCCTCTCCTGCCCAACTGGTGAATCTGGGAATACTGAGGCAATGTTACAATTGCCTGTACACAGACAACCCTCTCCTCCTCCCACAGAACACAAATACTTGCGAGAGATGCAACTATATAGCCAAACTGGAGGCTGAGCTCTCTCAACACAGGACTGACAAGACCAGAAAGGAGGAGAAGGTAACCACACACTCCACTAACCCAGTCTCACATAGCACTATCAAACATTCCAATCATACACAAACATACAAAGACATACTCGGAGGCTCTGATCAAAAATCTACCAAAACAGCAGAGGCCACCAAAGCAGACACCCAAGCAAGACACAACACATGCAACGCATAGATCACAAAGTCAGTGTGCCAAACAATCACAGCCCTTAAGGCCAAACACAATGCCAGACACTCGTCATAGGAGACTCCATAATCAGGCACACTGACATCCCACTCACCAGATTGAGTAAGGAGAAGGTCACAGTAAGCTGCCTGTCGGGCGCTAGAATCCGCCACATAACGCAAGCACTCAGGTCACTCAACAGCAGGTACAAGTATGACTCAGTCATTGTCCATGCTGGTGTGAATGACCTGAGACGTACCTCCCTGGACTACATGAAAAGAGACATAGAGGAGCTCTCTGATGATGTAGCCCAGGCAGGTATGACCCTGACCTTGAGCAGTATCCTACCCTCACCTAGAATGATGACACAATACAGAGAAAAGATGATCAGCTTTAATAATTGGCTTAACCTCTGGTGTCATTCAAAGGGGATCCAATGTCTGTCTGCCTGGGATGACATGCTGGACAAGCCACGCTGCTTCGCAAGGGACGGCTTGCACTTGTCACCCTTAGGCTTCCGGATGCTGGCAAAGGCTCTTGCCACCCCCATAGTGCCTTTTTTAGGCAAGGCTCAAATTCTAAACCTACCACCCTAGAACACAAAAAAGAAAAAAAATTAAGGGTAATGCTGCTCAATGCCAGAAGTCTCAACCTCAAGATGCATGCACTCGAGGCCCTTCTCAGTATGGAGAACATCGATGTCTGTGCTGTGACTGAAACCTGGTTCAAGGCTCTTGAGAGCACCCCGGCACTATCAGGTTTCACCTCATATCATGCGTTCCGGCCCCAAAATCCGGACCACACCAAGAAAGGAGGGGGGTATCCATATTCATCAAGGATATCCACACCTCCAGGTTGGTGGCAACGCACGAAGCATCGGAGACCATCCAGGTGCAATTAACCATAGGCAAGACTGCTCTGCAATTTGTAGCATGTTACAGACCACCCTCTCAAACTCAGGAACCTCGCACAGCCTTCCTGAAGACACTGGAGGGGCTAAATGCATCTCCAAACACCATCATATTGGGTGATTTCAACTACCCGAATATTGACTGGGATCATTACTCAAGCCCCAATACTCTAGCCCAAAGGTTCCTAGAGTTCATAAACTCTAATGCCATGGAACAACTAGTCACCGTCCCCACAAGAGGAGAAAACATACTGGATCTCATCACAAACATGGGGACACAATGTTCAACACCAGAAGTATACCCCTCATTGGTGAGATCAGATCATAAACTAATCTCACTGGAAGTCCACATCCTGCCTCCACCTCAGATAAAAAAGACCACAGTAAAGAACTTCTCAAAAGCTTACTTCACACTTCTTAAGTCCAGCGTAGCATCCTTCAAGGCCCCCGAGCCAGTGGAAACCACTACCCGAGCCGCTGAATCACTTACAAATGCCTTCTACCAGCACCTCCAGGACTGCATGGATCAGGCAATCCCAAACAAAACAAAGACTCTCTCCACCAAAGGCAAGCGCCAGTCTGGTGGACCCCAGCCATAAACAAGCTCTACAATAAAAGGAGAAAGCTATTACAAGATAGAGCAAAATTCCTAAGAGAGAAAACACCCTTGATCATCAGAAGTAAAAAAACTACGATCACTCAAAATCATCCAAGGCAAATGTTGAGAGAAAAATCGCCAAAGACTCAAAAGACAATCATAAGGCCTTTTTTAGCTATGTTAGGAACCTGGGAGGCAATTCCCAGATATGCTCAGAATTAGTTCATAATAATGTAAAAATCACTGTACCAACAGATTGCCAACATACTGGCTGACAGGTTCAGTGCAAACTTCTCCCCCCCCTTCCCCTCAAAAGGAGAGATATCTATCCCGGCAGATTGCAGCCTCCCAAACATCACAATTACCCAGGTGAAAACTGCTCTCTCCAAGGCAAAAAACACAGCATCTATGGGACCTGACTGTGTCCCTGGCTCTGTGCTCCACGAACTCAATGAGGAATTAAACCCGCATTTAAGGCAGCTGTTTAATCTTAGCCTCACCTCAGGATACGTACCCAAGGAGTGGTGTACGGCAACTGTTGTCCCACTTCACAAAGGCGGTGCCTCCACTGACTCTGGAAACTACCGCCCCATTAGCTTAACAAGCCTGGTTTGCAAAGCTATGGAAAGGATCATAATGGACCTCATAAAGACATAGGGGGGCTTACAGACATTGGATCCAACCCAGTTTGGCTTTGTCAAGGGCAGATCATGCCTCTTGAACTTGGTTGACTTCTTCGAAACGGTCTCCAAGGCCATTGATGAGGGCAAGGCAGTCCATACAGCTTACCTTGACCTCGCAAAAGCTTTCGACACAATACCCCACTTGGGTATCATTGAAAAACTCACCACCTTAAATGTAAACCCATACGTCACTAGATGGGTTTCAAACTGGCTAAGTGACAGAACACACAGGGTCAGAGTTGCAGGCGCTGATTCCAAGCCGGTCACAAGTGGGGTCCCACACGGCTCGGTCCTGGGTCCCCTCTTGTTCAGCATCTATTTTTCAGAAGTACAAGCAAACACAAGAGGATTATGGCTGACAAAGTTTGCAGATGACTGCAAACTGGGCGCCATAGTTGAAAACACTTATCCTTCAGAAGGGTCTTATAGAAATGGAAAACTGGTGCCAGAGCCATGGCCTAAAGTTAAACGCCAAAAAATGCATAGTCATACCCTTCGGGAAAAACAAGGTAACCCCTAGCTACCATATAGGTGGCAACCCGCTGAGCACAGAAGAGGTCATCAGGGATCTGGGGACCCAGGTTGACAGTAGCCTCTCCTTCGACACTGACGTTGCTAAGGTAGTTAGGAAGACCTTCTACATTGCCCACCTGATCATGAAGGGATTCACATCCAGATCAAGGGAGGTCATTGTTCCCCTGTACTCATCACTCATCAGACCAATTATTGAGTACAATGCCCCATTCGGAATGTATCTTACCCGACACCTGCAGCAATTGGAAAGACCCCAAAAGTTCCTCACCAAAAGGATAATGGGTCTCAAAAATATGTCTTATGCTGCCCGACTGAAGAAACTCCAGCTCTATTCAGTAGCATACCGTCTGCTCAGAGGTGACCTGTGCCTGACATACAAGGCCATGTCCAACCCGGAATTAATGGACATGCTCCACCTCAAAAAATCTAAATCCACCAGAACTACAAGAGCAAGAGACTTAAACCTCAACACGGTCATAAATAGGACGTGCTGGAGGGACAGATTCATCACCCAGAGACTCCCTATGCTGTAGAACAAGATCCCGGTACATGTGAGGCATAGCACCTCGCTGGCCTTGTTCAAGAGGAGTCTTGACAAATGGATGGGAGATCGCAGGTTTACCCCGGAGATCACCTCTGTGTCACTACTGGACAGAGGTACGGCAAAATAATGGGCATAGTATCCTTCAAACTTAAGGGGTGGCGATAGCCACAAAACTTTGGGCTAGGCTTATAAATGCCCTAGGGCAGATAGCCTAGTATGAACCTATGAATGCCTGACGACCCTTGGAACTGCTAGAAACGGATTTTTTAAGAATGAAAATAAGGAAAGCTCTTTGTAATAACCTACTCTTGAGAGATGTGTAATGAAGGTTGTGATGTTCAGGCAAGAATTAAAAGAATTCAATGGAAAACCCTAGAACCCCCGACAGTTGCAGTTTTAAGCAGGATGGGTGGTGTATTCTTCCCTTACATAACATAATAATAAACAGCTGGCCGAACCCCTGAGGGAACTGGGAAAACATAACTCATGCAACACTGGCGTGTCTCTGACACAGTTGTAAACACTGCATACTGCAAGCTTCTCGAAGCCTACTAATCCAACTCACCAAATTCTAAATTCTGCCATTCACTTCAAAGATTGCATCAGAACGCGGATATGGAACACTCAGTACCGTCCTCCATGCAAGGCTCAACAGTGAGTGGTCCACGTACAGCCGTGTGCTATCTTTGACCAATGAGAAGCCGACACACTGTGTTTTGGAAAGAACACCGTTAGTCTTTATAGAGGACAGTGGGGAAGTTAAGTCAGTGTTCTGGAAGTTTGTTGTATACCGTATTAAGAAGACAGTAGCTAGAGATAAACAATTACGAAAACTACTGGTTAAAAAGAGACGAGAAGCTTAGTGGTATACGTTAACAGTACAGACTGTTTTGTTAAGGTTGTATTAATTAAGCAAACCAATGGAACCTCTAACGAGTGCTGTTGTAAACGTGGTATTAGTGATTAGGGCCCCCAACCAACAATACCAAGACAGAATAGTGGAGGCGCCAGAAACGTGGACTGTTTTACAGCTAAAATCGCACCTGTCCGAAGTATACCCTGGCAACCCGGTAAGTAGAATATCTGGCTTCAAGTGTGTCGCATTGGAATGCGGAAGTGTCTTTGAAACTTGCAATATTGGGTAGGGCTGACACCCACTTGGGTGGGTTTGCTTTTATATTTCAAAAAATTGTCTTTTGGGTTTATTCTAGTTTCACTGAGAAAAAGTACATTTGCGGGCATTTTCTCGCTTATTAGCATACTTTTTTTGTAAGACATCATCCGAAGAAAATAAAAGGCTGACATTTGTGACAGCCCCTGAATGGGGTTTGTGGCCTTAATGTACAGGTTTCGCCTAGCCAAGGCGCTGGCATACCGGACCTCATGAGGAACGTGGCTCATTTGCGGTCTTAAAAGTTCATGCTCCTCGAAGTTCCATATTGAAAGGGTCTGCCTCATATTCAATGTTAGGAATTGTTTAAACGGATAACTATAGTAAATATAAATTAACCTTATTAATTAATATAAATATCTTTATAAGTAAAACCAAATAAGATCATGGGATGACCAAAATATGCTGAAGTTGTTTATAAGCTTTAGTATGTGTTCCATATTTTGCCTATTTGTTCCACATTACGGGGGCTATTGGAAGTTTGTGCTCACAAACCCATTTTTTCCTGAAGCTGTCATCAGTTGATTAACTTAAGGCCAAGAGGGTAGCGGGGTATGCATTTCGCATAAGGGGGGAAACTGCGCTGTTTAGCATCGTTTCGGGCATGTAAAGCAATTTGTCGTACGGTAGACTTAAGCTTTTATTTGCAGAAGATACCCCAGTGACTTTGAACGGAAGTCTGACGGTTATCTAAATATTTAGTAACGTTTAACCCAACTAGTACAACTTAAACTTTTCACCTGGACATAAAGTAATAATTGCCAAGTAATCGGGTAAATGTCCCGTTTTGATAGCGGGCACTTTTTATTTTTGGTACTTACATTTATTGCTGTACAGTTTGTGTTGTTTTGTGGCGGCGCAGTTCCATTACCTTTGAGTAAGTCTGGAAACACTTTGTATAAGCTGTTATTTCTCAAGCAAGTTTCTGTTGTCATGTGATCTTATTACGCAGGGGGGTGGAAGCACAAAACTAGGACTTTTAATTTCTGTCGGGCTCACTAACTGGCTGAGGCAGGTATACATCATCCAACAACTCTTGTAATGAAGCAACAGTGTAGTTTGGGGGGCTTGATATTTATGTTTAGCTGCAGTGGCCACACACGCATTCTGCAGGCAGAGAGAGCTAACTTTGTTCCAGGAAATATTTCTGTATGCTGCATAGTATGGTGAGAATGTTTGTTTTTGTCAGGAATCTTTTACAAATACTTGTTTACATCGAATGCATTTTCTAGAATAATTGCTTAAAGTAAAATATTTGGAATTTCAGGTGGACCCCTTATGTGGGCAGTTGATGGTGCTTCTTAGTCAAAATTTTGCTGAAGTAAAACCGTGCGTGCTAAAGGTTGTATGTAGTCATAAGTATTGTTGTGAAGATTACCTAGTTTTGGTGACTGACATTATATCTCTGTATATTTTAAGTAGGAGGAGACATGAGACAATCCTTATTTGCTTTTCTGACCACAGTTTTGTGAACAGCAGTTGTGAGGTGTAAACTTTACCTTAGCTGTTATCCAGAAGCATCAAAAACTCAGTAGTGGGGCAGTGAGGGTATGGACAAACAATCCCCCCCTTTTGGCTTTTGTGGTATGGGCAAGGATGTATTTCAAGGGTACAGTTTTATGTGCCTGATGGGCATATGTGCCAGGTGATATAATCAAGTTGGTATCTCTCGGACAAGATCATTGAGATTCCTTTGTTGTTGAGTGCAGTTACTGTAGAGATGTTGGAGATGGAGGATGCTGGAGCTTTGTGCTTCTCTGGCTTCAGATCGATCTAATCCTATTTGAGCAGTTTTGCAAAAATTGGCACTCAGAAGTTTGGTCCATGATACCATGCCCTAGATCCAAATCTTTCACGACAGTGCTTGCCAAGAAGGCTTTTAAAAGGTACTAAATGCAGTAAACTCTGTTAACCAGAACTCAAACAACCAGAAAAAAATCGAAGAAATACAGTACAATTTTCGTGTGTTGCACTTTCTGCCCCCCCCCCCCCCCGAAACATACCTTATGTTTTTAGGTAGGAATAAATTCCCTCTCTCCCCAAACTAAGAACAAGTCAAAGCAAGCAAATAGTATAGGGTACAATATTAGTCAGGCCTGTTTTTAATAGTAACTCTTAAGCCACCAGAAACTGTAGTTATCCGGCATCTACCAATCCCCATGGGTGCCAGTTAACAGTTTACTGTACCTTGATTGCAGCCCACATTATAACCATCTTGTGTTGCTATAGTCCACTTGTGTCTTTGTGGTGTTTCTTGGAATGCTGGTCTCTTCTGAGAATACCCTTACTCCTTATTCCAACAGCAAAAGCACAAATGTCTTGAAAAACAAACCAAGCAGGAATCCCCGTGTAGCAGCGTCTTTGAGAGAAAACAGCAAAAATCCACAACTTAGCGCTTTCACCCGTATATCAAGGGCATCGTCAGAGTTATACACCATCTTAAAAAACACGTATGTGTGTGTGTGTGTATATATACCAAAGTTAATAAACACACCCCCCTCAACAACCAATAAAACCTCAGTTAAATTTTTTAAAAAGACTTAATTGACTATAATGCTTGTTCCAAAATTTCTTGAGCGCATATATAATCAATCTAATATAAAAAATGTAATCTGTAATGTATACATTAATATATTACAAGTATTAAACAATATTACTACAAAAAAAAATAAAATAAAATCTCTCAACATACTTATAAACAATGTAGTGTGTCTCAAGAAGAAACAGAAACGCATCCTGAGAATGTTGAAATTTTACAAGCATGTTTGGTCCACTTCTATATTGAAGCAAACAACAAAACAAAATCTATACAATAATATATACATAGTAACCAAAAAGTGGTTGATACCAAATGTAAAAAAGAAGTTTACAATTACTCAGATCATCTGTGCTCTATATTTAAGGATACTTGAAAGTGAGATATGTTCATTTATCCCTGGTGACTGACGCATTTAATCTGAGCTGCCATAATAATAATAATTGTAAACTTCTTTTTACATTTGGTATCAACCACTCATTAAGAGTTTTGGTTACTATTTATATATTATTGTATAGATTTTGTTTTGTTGTTTACTTCACTATAGAAGTGGACCAAGCATGCTTGTAAAATTTCAACATTCTCAGGATGTGTTTCTGTTTCTTCTTGAGACACACTACATTGTTTATAAGTATGTTGAGAGATTTTATTTTTTTGTAGTAATATTGATTGTTTTTAAATACTTGTAATATATTAATGTATATATTACAGATTACATTTTTTATATTAGATTGATTATATATGTGCTCAAGAAATTTTGGAACATGCATTATAGTCAATTAAGTCTTTTTAAAAAAATTAACTGAGGTTTTATTGGTTGTTGAGGGGGATGTGTTAACTTTGGTATATATACACGTGTTTTTTAAGATGGTGTATAACTCTGATGATGTCCTTGATATACGGGTGAAAGCGCTAATTTGTGGATTTTTGATGTTTTCTCTCAATTAAAGATACTGCTACAAGGGGATTTCTGCTTGGTTTGTTTTTTAAGACCCTTACTCCTTATGTTTAGTGATCACAAGGGGTTTATGGCACAAATTGCACTCAAACATGGTAGTGTATTATGGTATACGTCACTCTGTATTTCCTATTTAATATGAAACTCATGCTGTTCTAATAGCCAGCCATCTGTGTTTGAGGGTAAGTCCAGTTCAGCATCCGTAGCTAAACTTTATAGTCTGCAGGTAGGTTTTCTAAACTTCTTTCCTACGCAAGTAGCCATGCCAACCTTCAAGGCGAAGGGCCTACATGACAATAGAAATTGTCTGACTGTAAGCATGTATTTGTGAAAAGACATGCAAGATTATTTTCCTTGTGCTTTTTTATTTTTTATTTATTTTTTTACTCTGGTGACAAAGAAGCAGTAAGGGAGAGCTACACATGGTAAATATGCACATGCGTAAAGAATCCATATATAATAAGCAACGTGTGTGTGTCAGTATTTAAATGTATAGAAATGCATTTTAAATGTATAGAAAAGCATTTTAAATGCTTTTTCTTAACCTCCGCTAACACACGGTTCAACCTAAAGTCAGACTAGAGTAGTAATTTGCATATACTATGTATAGGTTCATAGGTTGGTACTAGGCTATCAGTCCTAGGGCCTCTACAAGCCTAGCCATAACAATTCCCTGGCTATTTCGTCCCACACTATTTACTTCCCTGGACCCTTGTATAACACAATGCTTACATCAGCAAGAGAACACTTTTTGCAATTTTGATTGTGAAAATTGCATGCGAGCACTCAGAGAAAGCTGAATGTTTGGTTTTTTGTTTTGTTTTTTTTTGTGTGGCGAGCACTAACCTCCCTCCCAACACTCCCCCTTATGCTTTCTAACTTCCCCAGTCCTACAACCACCACAAAAGGACAGTCTACCCAACAAGTACAAATCTTTCTGGCACAAAACCCTCAAGTCAGTTAGATATTTGGCCAAAAGTGAACCTTTACTTCTTCGTCGAGTACCAGAATTTTTTTTTAATGAAATGCAGGACCAAATTCTAAAAGGCTTGCTCCCAGAGGAAGTCACTTACTCCCAAGATTTGTTCTAAGTCAGTTACTCTGAAATCAAATCTTTTTGGAATATGGCCGCCCAAGAGTAAACCTGTTTTTAAATATGCCTTCCACCCAAGGAAGTCACGTACCACTAAGAGCAAGTCTTTTGTAATCTGGATCGCAATGTAATTTAAATAAAACACCTTTATTTGGAATCTGGATTGCAATATAATTTTAATAAAACACTTTATATAACATATTAGTCCAAGCATTAGAAGTATGTTGTAAATTGTGCTACAAGTGACAGTTTGCTGGAGGTGGTCTAATAATCTTGTCTGTCAGCAGCTGTTAGGATCACCTGTCCATGTTTAGGTCATCTGTGTATTGTTTTTGTTAATTTATGTATTTAATGTGGGACTGCTTATACTGTACTGGCTTTTTTGTTGATTGTTCATAGTAGTTACTTGTCTTTTGTCCACATTATGCTGGCTGTTCCATTTGGTTAACTGCATGTTGATATTAACGGTGTTGCACAGGGCCATTTGTTAGATGAGATACCTGCAATGAATTGTGCATTTTTTTTGTATGGACTAGAATAGTTGTCTAGTTGCATTTATATTGACTGGTGCAATTTGACCATGACAAGTTCCTTAAGCTTATTTCTAAAGTGCTGTGGGATCCTTAACATTCATGTAAGCTACAGTTCAGGCAGATGGTACTGTAATCCCAGAGGAAGTGCACCTCAGTAGTGTCGTGCACACAAGTCCCCCCCCCTTTATTCATATTAATAGCTAAAATGATTGTGGTAATTTTTGGCAGGCATTTTAAATATTTTGCATTTTTTTCCTCCTGTAGGCTGTCCAAGACCAAAGATTGATATACTCTGGGAAGCTGCTGCCGGATGTTCTCCTATTAAAGGATGCATTAAGAAAGGTAGGTTATTACTAAGTTCATGTCATAGCAGTGTATGACATAAGAGAAGTACAATGGTAATATCACTGATAGCAGTGTTACAAGTCACAGCTGACAGAAGTTGCCCAAAATTTGTATAATCTTTGCTATTTTTGAGGGTGGTTATATATCTGCAGTTCTGTTATCCATCAGAGTAACCAGATGGAGAAAAAAAGGATCGGAATAAATTGGGCACATGTGATGACCCAAAAGCTACCTTTTGAGTTGCATGTGGTTGCTTTAAAGAATAAAGATGTTTTAAGTAATAAAGCAGAACAAGTGCTACTTTCAGCATTCTTAAAATGCATTTAGATGTTTGGGTACTTTTCCGTTATCGGGGTAACACTTGGAATGAGCGTTTGATAACGGAAAACTACCATAAATTCATTTTAAATGTGAGGGCCAGTAGGATTTGTTCAGTTTCTGTGTTATTTTTGTATTTCTGATTTACCGTCCGAAATATATTTAAAAAGAGGGATGAAATAGTTTGTGCGTTGAAGTGTTCTTTGGTGGGTCGCTATAAAATGGTCAGTGATGTTTTTTTTAGAATTATGTGGTTACAAAAGACAGACACAATATCATGTACAATCACGTGTTCACTTGATCATGTCTACCTTCTCCTTGACATCATACACACACTTTAAAAAAGAGTTTAAAAATTGCGGAACCAGCACTAACTGAGGAACTGACATTCCGCAATGAAGTAGCAAGTCCATGCGGAGTACAAAATGAATAGGGATTCAAGGATGTCTTTGTTTTTTTTTTTTTTTATGTAATTTGCAGGTCATTAACTGCAGCATTTGCTAATGAGTGCTTGCATTTTGTGATCACATAGCACATATACTTACATAGCACATATACTTACACGTGTCACTTTCGCAAGTCTTTTTAGTTGTAGTATTACTTCTGCCAGTGCATTGATACACGAGTTCATACCTCTCAACCCCTTAGAGCAAGAAATCGGGACAAAATCATACGTAACATGGGAGCAAAGGCCCCAAGAGAGAGACAATTTTTTGGTACTCACAATAGCAATTGCGAGCGCAAGGTAAGATTCCAAGCGGTCATTACAAGTGTTGCCCTGATAACTGAAAAGCACCAATGTTTGGCTCCTGTTTGCTGGCAAGAAATAGTTCCCCTTCCACCACAGACCTAAGGTCTATCTAGTTTAATAATGAGTAGTTTGGGTGTTTTTTTGCTTTGCTAATTGCCATTTCCTGTTGTAAACTAAATTGCTATTCAGGGTTTCTAGATAAACTGTGATACTTTTACAAAGAAGGCCAAAAAGGTAGAAGTGTGATGTGGGGAAACGAATACACTGAATCAATTTTTTCTGAAAAATGGCTACATTTGTGATATAGACCTGCAGTTCCAGCATTTTCTCTTGGCACTAAAAGTTTAGATTAACCGACAATTGCTCTGTTTCAGGAAGAAGAACGGCATATGCTTCACTTGGTCTGTAAGGCTAGGAGCCCAACAAATTTGCAGAAAGCAAAGGTATGTTCCCATCTGAATGATTTACACATTTTAAAATGCATGGATTTTGAGTTTTTATTTGACATGGGTAGCCGCATACCCATTTTTTTTTCTCTTAAAGAAGTAAGTTTTATATCCAAAGTAGATCAACTGTTGTCACTCAGGTGTTCATTTTCTGAAAGGCTGGATTCTATAGGTGTCTGTTTTGATATTGCTGGCTTTCCATAATATAAACATCTGGTCTTATTTTACAAATCAAAACGTGTGTAAATGACTACAAATTGAAGTGCTGAATGGATTTTCGTTTGGTATCTTGAGGTGGAGATATGCTTTATAGAGGAGAGGAATGAAGGTCGGCAGGGCTAAGACAGAATATATGTGTGTAAATGAGAGGGAGGGTAGAGGAATGGTGAGGATGCAGGGAGTAGAGTTGATAAAGGTGAGTTTAAGTACTTGGGATCAACGGTTCAGAGTAATGGTGAGTGTGGAAGGGAGGTGAAGAAGAGAGTACAGGCAGGGTGGAATGGGTGGAGAAGTGCCCGGAGTGATTTGTGACAGATGGGTACCAGTAAGAGTGAAAGGGAAGGTCTACAAGAGTGTAGTGAGACCAGCTATGTTATATGGGTTGGAGACGGTGGCATTGACGAAAAGGCAGGAGTCTGAGCTGGATGTGGCAGAGTTAAAGAGATTTGCACTGGGTGTGACTAGGATGGACAGGATTAGGAATCGGGAGGGTCAGCTCAGGTTGGACAGTTTGGAGACAAAGCAAGAGAGGCAAGATTGTGTTGGTTTGGACATGTGCTGAGGAGGGATGCTGGGTATATTGGGAAAAGGATGCTAAGGATGGAGCTGCCAGATAAGAGGAAAAGAGGAAGGTCTAAGGTAAGGTTTATGGATGTGGTGAGAGACGATATGAAGGCGGTTGGTGTGAAAGAGCATGATGCAGAGGTCAGGAAGAAATGGAAACAGATGATCTGCTGTGGTGACCTCTAATGGGAACAGCCGAAAGAAGATTATGATCTTGTTTTAACATTTTAAAAGCTTTTGTAGTGGTGAAAGGGATGTAGATGGCCCTTAAAAAAATCAGTAGCTGAATTGGGGAAATAATGGCTGTCTGATTCTTTGACCAGCTTCGTGACAGTGGGAGACTTGTAGGAAATGTCGTCTTTCTAGAACTAGTTGCCTTTACTGAATTATTTGTGGGCATTGGTATGGGAGAAGCAGGAGTTCTTCTCTGTTAAGATCAAATATATAATGGAGCCTAAACACATAAAAAGTTACACTGGGACCACCAGGACTCTCTGCAAAATTTTGTTTGACTATTTAGTACTTTTGTCCAGAGTCCTGCTTCGTCATTACCTTATAAGGTAGACAGTTGTCTGAGAAAGGATGATCCCCAGGGAAGGGGCATTCTTTGGGTTTTATATTTATATATTTATATATATATATATATATATATATATATATATATATATATATATATATAGGTTCATTTATAAGCCTAGCCAGGGTGTGTTTGGCTTTCACCACCCATTTTAAATGAATTTTTCTATGCCCTTTTTCGAGGTTAGTATACTGTGCCTCTGTCTAACAGTGACACAGAAGTGACACCCGGGGTAAACCAACCCCCCCCCCCAAAATAAAAATAATGTTTGATGTATTGCATGTTTCGAGAAGTGCGCTTAAGACGTGTCCAAATTATGTGATTCGGCATTGTTTAACGCAATAATATAAGACAGAATCAGTCTTTCTCACCAGATCTATATATTGGTGTAGTTCTACTCATAATTGTAAAAATATCACTTGCTCATAATATAAATGGTTGAGAGCAAATCAGGATATGGACTGTAGAATTGTATCACAATAAACTCTGTTAACCGGAACTCAAGCAACCAGAAAAAAAAATCGAAGAAATGCAGTACAATTTTCATGTGTTGCACTTTGCCCCCCCCCCCCTTGCAGAAACATACCTTACATTTTTAGAGTTTTAAAAAGGAAGATAGGAATAAATTCTCTCTTCCCAACCTATGAACAAGTCAAACCAAAAAATAGTTTAGGGAACAGTGTTGGGCCTATTTTTAATAACTTTCAAGCAACCAGAAACTACAGATATCAGTCATCTACCAGTCCCCATGGGTGCCGGTTAACCGAGAGTTTACTGTACTTGGATCCGTATAATTTTAAGATTTAGTATTAGATTTGTATTCTAAGAGGTATGTGGTGGTGATCACTGTGGCAATTAAAGGAAATATTAATAGTTGCTGAGGTACCTTTAAAGTTTTTTTTTTTTTTTTTTTTTTTTTTTTTTTTTTTTTAGATGCCCAATTTAAATTTAGGGCATGCATCTTCTATAAGTTGAAACTATCTAAGAGTGGAACTGCGTACAGTGATGCTTTTTTGTGTGCATTTTTTTTCTTTACTGATTATAGAGCTCTTATGGTGTGGACATGGTTTTTAGTTTTGTGATAGTAGATAATGTAGTTTTTCAGAAGACTAAATAGAAGTGTTAATGAGCTATAGTCGATAAGGTTTCAGTAAAGCAATTAGTGGTAGAAAATTCATATGGGGGCAGCGGGTGTTTAAGGTTAATGTACCCTTGCATTAACTTTATAATGTGTTATAATCTTATCATTCCAGGTTGCTGAAACCACAGAGCCTCCAGGTGGATCCTCTTTATCTATGCCTGCTGCTACTTCAGTGGAGGATGGTGTTCGACACAGAGGGACATCTCAAACAGCATTTCCATCTCCTTTGACAGATGCTGTGTAAGTATGGACTAGCCATATATTATCTCTCTCAGAGTAGTATACTGTAACATGGAGTGCAAGCCGAAGTATGTGTGTAATTTACACTATTTTGGAATAGGTGTAATTGTTAAAGAAAGGTGGTCTTAACTGTAAGAAAAAGTTAAGGGAAGTGGCTTGGGTTGTGTCTTACAACAGATCCATATTTTGGCACTATTGAAAGTACCAGTTTTAGACTCTTGCAGCTCTGTCTCGTTCCACCTATCCACCTGTCATGGCAGTGACAAATTGGTACAGAATGCCTTTGTTACCTATATGTTCATGTGCCAGATTACTGGGCTGATTTGTTTGCTTTTTGTATACTTTTGTTTAGTCTTGAAATTCCAGATACTGTGTGCGCATGTGAATATGCTTATGAATTAGACATGCCTTCTAGGCACTGTCTTTTCTCTGCATGGTGTTTCAGAATGATGTTGGGGGTGGAATCTGATGCCCAATATGTACTTCTGCAGTGACAGTATTTGGATATTTTGCAAAATGTGAACTTTCAAGCAGTGTAGCAAGTGCCTTTTTAAAAGATTGAACACCAAAAGAAAATCTGAAGTGCATGAAGTATGGCTTGCTTTGGGTAGGCATGCCCCCCCCCCCCCCCAGTGTATAAAATACCACCACAGAGAGGAGTTAAAATATGTAAGGGATTGTAGGTGTCACTGCTTTGACCACACCACAAAAAATTACCACATTTCCCGCTATGTACGAGTTAGTGTCATTGATTGTATTTTGGTTAAAGCCACATTTGCGAATTCAGTTTTGATATGTAGTGGCAAGCCATTGTTTGTGTAGGCTGTTGGCCACTAAATGTAGTTAGTGCAGTAGTGCAGAATAGCTGATTTTTGCTAACTTGTGCTAGAATTTTTTTGGGGGGGGGGGGCAATAATTGATTTGATTGTCTGAGCTTTGTATTTGTAACTTGTAACATTGAAGAGATAAGGTCTGTAAGCCTGATTGTTGATAGGGATTAATTAAGCACAAGTTGTTGTGGTTCCTTGTTTTTGTCTTGTGATTCACAATTGGTTAGACACAATGTTGGTGGTGGTTGCTATATAGATCTCTTTAGAGGATGGAAATGTGTTTTGTGCCTTATGTGATATCAAATAACTGACTTAGTGAAAAGAACAAATATTTAACAAACCTTTGTTTTATTTTTAGTGGACTTGCGTCTGACACTGAACAGTTTACTGCATTGAATCCAGCACTTCGTGCCTATGCCATGTACAATCCACAGCAGCTCTTTTGGCTCCAGCATATATATGCACAGCAGTACTATGCTAGATAGTAAGTATTTTGGAAATTTATTTAACATTATTCCATTAAATGTTTAACTGTGCATCAAATTGGTGTTATACATTTTATCCCTCGCAAGCTTGTATATTTTTATTTCATTGTAATGGTAGCCTTTCTTTATCCTTAAAATTGCTCTTAAGGTGTGGGCGGCCAAGTACCTAACTGTCCTGAGACTCCTTGCAAGTCCAGTAGCAATGACAACTGTACGGAGGTTCTGGGTTCAGGTCCTGGTTCAGACTCTAGACAAGGGTCCAAGTTATTCCTTTCTGTTAAGTTCCTGGTGTTCTTAAATATGAACCAGATGAATATGTGGTAGGTTCTTAAACCACCTGCAATGAAGCAGTTTGACTGTGATAGGATTTAAGGGAACTAAAGATTGGTTAGCTGATGCTAGTTTCCCTGTGAAAGCTTTCTGAGCCTAAGGTTTCTCAATGCTAATCTGAGGTTCAGTGCCTTTTCTTACAAGTTTTGAGGTAGGCACTTGTCAGTTTGTTACATTGTTTACTGCTGACTTTGTGTATTCAGCAAGGCAAACATAATTACTGGTTTATTGCCTGTTTAATTTGTGTAACTTAATTGATCTCTCACTGGTTGTGTAGTTAATGTTTGCAACCTCTGACATGAGCCTACAATAGGTCAGTGCTCTACCCCTGCAAATAAAGTGAACTTGGAAGCTCCATTTATCTTCCACTCCATATATGATAGGAATAATTTGATTTTGAAAACCTTATCAGAGTGTAATTGCTTTTTTTTTAAACATAGCCGGTGAAATCTTCTCGTCTTTTTTACTTTTAAGTTTTGAGGTATACCCTTTCCCCTTTCCACAATAACAAGTTGACTTCAGATCACATGCTATTAATGTCAAGAAAATGGCAGCATACGGGAGGAGAATACCTGGAATCTGGCATAAAACTGATTAACAATACTATCTTTCCCACACCAGGAGATTGAGCATGCGTGTCTAGTCTTGTTTGGTGGTCAATGTGGAATTTGCAAATTGCAAATGTAAATTCTGATTCTAGTAAACACTGATGTATTCAGGAACATGGCCATCCAGTGGGACCTGTTGCAGCCAAGGATGTTGCATAATTTGTTCATAATCGCCCACAACACGACTTTTCAGATTGTTTGGTAGGAAAAGAGGAGTGTGTTCAGAGTAGGCATTTTAGAGCTTTATTTTATTTATTTATTTTATTTTATTTTTTTGTGTGTGTGTGTGTATTTTTGTTTTTTAGAAAGCAGTGAGTAAACTTGATTTACTTTGTTTTTCAGCCAGGCTGCTGTAGCCGCTGCAGCTGCTGCTTCATCGTCTGCAAATGTCAGTCAGTTACCAGTGGTCCCACCTGCAGCTCCCCCGGCTTTACCCAATCAGGTGCCTGCAGTTAACTTGCCTGCCGATGGTGGAGTTCAGCCTCCAGCTAATGCACAGGCAAATCAGAACTTGCGCATGAATGCACAGGGTGGTCCATTGATGGAGGAGGAGGAAGATATGAACAGGGATTGGCTGGATTGGATATACACAGCAGCACGTTTTTCCATTTTCCTTAGCATTCTGTATTTCTACTCTTCCCTGAGTCGTTTCTTCTTGGTTTCAAGTGCTATGGTGCTAATGTACTTGTAAGTTTATCCTTTTGTTTTTGACAGCTTTGACAGCATACATTGGATGCTTACTGTAGTTTCTTGGTTAGACTTGTTGAAGTGGTGTTTTCCATGAAATGCCTAACCGTTTCATAACCAAGTGCAGTCTTTTGGATTTCTTAAAGGAGCATTTCATAAAAACATACAAATTGCCAGATAAACAGGATGGTGGCTGTTACAGTCCTTGATGTATGTCTCCAAGGAACAATTAACAGTTTTTTTTCTTTATTAGAGAGAGCATTTTCAGTTGTCAAAACATTTTAACTTGTTCTGGTGGTCTGATTTGCAAAGTATCTTGTGTGGCATTAATGTCATTGCCCTGTGCTGTGATTTAAGATTGTGTAGGAGCTCTGGTGTTTCCTGTGTCAGGTTCACAGATGAATACTAGGCTAACTGCTCTGAAGGGCCATTTTAAGCCTAGCCAGTAACCTAAGGTTAGCATCAAACCCTTGTACCTTGTGTCTGAGGTGAAGACCTTGATCATTATGCCAAACCCACCCTGTCAAAACTCCAGTCTAACCATTTCAGAACAAACTAGCAGTATGACCTGTGGATTAGTAGCTCAGAATAAAGATGTTATGAAAGGATGTTTGTTGGGATACTGCAACACAAATTCTGGGAGGTGCGATTGAGAGGGGGGTATATTGGGGTTTAAGTCTTTGCTGCTGCTTTGAGTACATACAGGTGTTGGTCCTTATGAACTTTTGCATTTGTGTTTGCTTCAATGGTGTCCTTAAGGTCTTTTAGTAAATAAAACAAAAACAGTGTGTGTGTGTGTGTGTGTGTGTGTGGGGGGGGGGGGGGGGCGGCAGGAGAGAAGAAAACTGGATTTCTTCCTTAAAGCTCATGGCTAATTACTAGGCTAGTTGCCTTAATGGGCTATTCTAAGCTTAGCCAATTTCTCTTCTAAATGTGAGAATCAAACACCATAACAGTTATACTAACCCCCAACCTTTGAAGCAAGTCAGAATCTTTTAGAGGTTTTTCACTCCTCTCGTTTTCCCTTTTTGGGAATTGGAAGCAGTCGTATGTTCATAGTGGATCATGGCATGTTGTGTCTTCAGAAGAGTGTAAGGGAAATTTGTTATAAAAGGTAATTTGGTGAGTAGCTGGAAGGTTCTCTAACCTAGTTAAATGCAATCTCAACTGTCCTCAGTTGCTATTTGTGTAAAACTTTGTATGGTAATGATATGAAAAAATGGCTACTAAAGCATTGTAGGGTCACTGCTTCTTCCCTTTGGGGGACTGCTTTATTAAAAGTGTGAATCGCAGTGTGGAAAGGGGCCTGTCCCTCTTGATGGAAGTGTTTGGAGCACTTGTGAACTTCATGTAGTGCACTTAAACCTAGTACATATGTTTAAGTGAACTGCAGTAGATTGTTGGAAGTGCATGTTCAATGCACAATGACATAATAAATGTTCCTGTTGCTTTGAAGTTGTAGTAGCAGTGAGATACAGCTTGTGCAGCAGACTGTTTGAACGGACAGGATTAATGTTGGGTTTGCATTTAATACAAGAAGCCCAGCATTTAAGTGGGGTAATGCTATGTTATTGAATTACATTTTTTGTTTTATACCAGAATGTTGCTTTAGGTTTAATATAGTGTGGTTGTTTTGTAGGCACCATGTTGGGTGGTTCCCATTCAGACGAAGACCTGTTCAACCTGTTCCAGTTTTACCACAGCCTGCTCAAGCCCCACACAATCCTAATATACAGGTAAATTTTAAAACTTGTGCTTATTGTGTGATGGTATGTGCATTTTAATCTCTCCTTTAGCCTTATTTAAAGTCTATTTATCGTTGCCTATCTTAGTTCTTGCGGATTCATCTGGTTTTCTGTAACTCGATTGTCTTAATTCATTTTTGTCTATTCAGACTGGGATAGTTTTGCACGTGTGAGAGGGGGTGTAATATGTAGTTTGCGTGTATCCACATATATGCACAAAGTTAAATATGCAAAATGTGTACTTGTACAACTGCAGTGCACATCCATGTTTCCTGTCTTCTGTGCATGCCCACTAAATGTGTGCAAGTTTCCCCATTAGTTGAGGAAATGGGAATGTATTTCTAATTTTTATTCCTCTTTAAGTAACTCTTCATTGTGGATGGGGGGGGGGGGCAACTAATGAAGGTTGCTGCATGTATTCATGTTCCAGAGCCTTGCATTGGTTATAGCATTCAGCTTTGCTCTTTAATCTACTAATTAGGTGGTTACAGCTTCAGTCAGTAGTCTTTTTTTTTTTTTTTTTTTGCCAGTTGTGAGGCTGTGCAGGCAGTTTCCAAAATAGGCAACAGCTTTTAGCAATGCTAATGATGGTCCTTAACATCTGGTCTTGTAGGTTATGTACCAGTTACAACTTTGGGCAAATGAGAAAGCACTTTTGACAATTAAGAACGCGGATGGGTTTGCCCTCCATGAGGGGAGTTATGCTACCTCATTCATAGCCAAATATTCCAGAGATCTTGATTGGAGTTTAGAGTCAAAACAGCTGAAGGCCATGCTGCATTCATACATACACCATATATCTAAAAATCCCACCAATCTAGGAAAATTATTAAACTGTAAAAAATAAAATGTTTTTATTTGTGATTAATATTCTTACTGTGGTTGTACTTTTATATATAGAATTTGTGGATCACTTTTTTTAACCAAGTTGCAGTCAACGGCCTCGAGTCTGGTCACAAATCTAACATTCATTTCAAGGTGGTAAGTGCAGGCTTAATATTAGCCATTCTGTCTGGTCATTCCAACAGAATTCTATTAACTCTGAGCCTGTCTTTACACACCCACTCTTGTTACGTTTAAGGCTGGATTTGTGTTTTGTCCCCCTGTTAGATGAAGAGCATGTAGACAATTCCGCAAAAAGTTGTTGTGGGACTTGTAATACTTAGACATGGGCAAACTTTATTTTAATTTTTTTTTTCCTAGGATGAACCTGTCAATGCTGATCAGGAGAACTCTGAGCAAGTCTTAACAGCTGCTACTGAACCAGAAAGATATTCCTTCTTGAGTACAGTCCTAGTTTTCCTCAAAACATTCTTTGCATCTTTGATACCTGAAGGACCACCTGCGCTGGCCAACTAATCGGTGGAAGCACTTGATCCAGTTGTGGTATCTGTCAAAAGGAACAGTTTGCACAGTGTTGTGCTGTGTTGGGCAAGAGGCTTCTGCTAAATTGCAGCATACATCGTTTGTTGTGTTGAGATGTTGCTTTCCAAAAGCAAAGGAGGGATAATGAAGACATTGGGCTTGTGGCAATACCCCATTTATAATTGAAATTTAATATAGAGGCATTTATATTGTGTATATAGTTTTGTATAGAAAGTGCAGATTTGAAGCAGGCAGTTTGGATCTCCTACCTTTTTTCAGGCTTTACAGTGTTAAAGTATATTGTATAGTTTTGTACAACTGAATGGAATAATCTGTTCTACATATGAAATTCTGGTTCCTGTTGGAATCTAATAAAAATTACACTAAGTGTAACAAACTGAATTGTTTGTAAAGAGGAGTTGGATAAATTGCTGAGTTTCTCTTGTGCCTGAGGCCAGCCTTTTAAATGTATCCCATGATATAGTCCACTGGCAATCCACTTCATAGTCAGGAGTTTGACCTGATATAATGTACTGTTTCTTGGCGAACCTGGGCCACAGACAACTGTGTAGGCAAAAAGTGTCAGAGCATGTTCCAATTATCTGTTGCAGAGAAATGTTAAATGGTCAGTGCTACCTAACCTTGTTTAGTCCACACCAATTTTACTTGATAGCTCACCTGTTTCAGAAAACAATACTAATGTAAGAGTAATAAGGGAAGGCATCCCCCCTGCTTTGCTTATCACTTAGAGAAGCATTTGTAATGGTAAAGTGTGTTTAAAAAATTTTAACCTGTACCTTTTGAATAGGCAGCATATATCAAGTTTTTTTTTTTTTTTTTTAATACTTTCTGGATAAAACTGTACAAACTTTTCCAGGTTTAAAAAAAAATTTGGGTCTCCGTAACAAATGTCACTGTCTCCTGAGGGTTAATCATCAACCAATCCAGACAGAAACTTCAGCCAGAGATATGTAGATTCAGTACTATCAATTCCTCTTAATGGACTCTGATTATCTGTCCACTTATCCACAATCCATGTTTATTTTGGAAGTTAATATTCTTCCATCTGTTTCATAATTAATCGCCAGCTTGCCTGGTACTTAGAAAAATACTACTGAGAAGACCCCCCCCCAAAACAAGATTGTGTAAATGTATGTTGCTTAACACTAATTAAATGTAGACTTGATGTACTATCTATAGAGTTAATCTGTCCTCCCGTGTGTGCGTTCTAGCAGCCTATCACAGACTGTTTGCCTTCTCCCCCTCCTGTTATCACTACCCTAGAATATATTTAAACCTAAGACTGGTCTAATTATCCCTGCTGTTTGCTATCTCCTTCTACCATTGGGTGGCAGCATCTACCAATATAATTTCTAGATATTCTTTATAATCCCAACAAGTTTTTTTTTCACAAACAGTTGGTTATGAGTTTATATCCTTAGACTGTAAATGTCTTCTGTCCCGTGCTAAACCACCCTCTGTAAAGGCAGCCTTCTTTTTTTGGCTGGAAATATTTAGCTCATACCTTCCAACTACAGCCTTTAAACTGCTCTTTGCTGATACGTTTTCTGCCATACTCACCTCTATTAAGCCCTCCCCCCTCCTGGAACTGTTCTTCCTACCAACTTTCCACCCCTTTAGTCCCTCCTACCTTCTACCCCTCTAGTGCATCCACCTTTCCTCCACCTATCCCCCTCCCCCATAGCTAGTTTTCTCTTGGAGTTTACTTGTATCTCCCACAGACTGTGGTGCCGTTTTTAAATCCTGTCTTGAGAATCCACAGCTCCTCTGTGCTGCTCCTGCGGTTTAGGCTGCCTTTTTTCACCTCACGGTAGGTCTTTTGAGCATATCTGTCTATCATTTGCAAGCCTCTAAGCAGCTATTGTGCTAAACTCCACATTTTTACTTGTAACTGTGTTTTTAGAGTTATAGTTGGCCTTGTGCTGATGACTATCACTCCAAGGCAATGCTTGTAACTGTGTTGTATGGTTATTGTTGGCCTTGTGCTGACTGCTTCATTTGTCTGTGACCTACATGTGTGTTTGACCTCTGTAAGCTGCTTTTGGGACAAGTGGGGCTCGTTTATACACTGACTAATGCTGCATTCATTTTGTATGGGTACAAGGGGTTTGATTGAATACTGCTGGCTTGTCACGACCAGAAACCTGGTGTAATGATGTCCTGTTAAAAGGACGCTAACCAAAGTGCATCGCTGAATGCCGGATAGCCTCTTAAGGTGGAATAGCAATCCCCCTTCAAGTCTTCCACTTAAAATCAGGTTTAGCAGCCATTTTTCTTTCCATTTGTAACTATAAGGGCTATGCACAGCTTCTACATGGTTTTTGGGACCGTTTTGCCCTATATAGTGTACTGTTTGACTGCTTGCTTTGTATTGTCATTTGCCCTTTGCTTAGGTTAATTACCATCTTAGCAGCTGTAAGCTGCTTTTTGGGATGAGTGGGTCTCTCTTTATGTTGCCAGCTGCATTACTTTAGCCTGAGTATACAGGGCTCGACTGTTGCACTTTGCTGGCCTAGTCTGCTCTCCAGATGTCCTATTAAAAGGACGCCAATGAACATATATCGTTGAAGGCCTTTATTTCTCTCTCAAGGTGAATCAATGGTCCTACTAGAGCCTTTAGCTTAATTACTGGCTTAGCAGCTCTCTTTCTTTTCCGTTTGTCTCTATAAGGGTACCACATGGCTTTTATATTGTTCTGAAAACTGTTTTGAAAACTGTTCAGCACAAGTTATTGCACAGCATAAACATACCATGGTTTACTGTGTTAGTCTGTTGAGCACTATATATTGCACTGTTTAGAGTTTTTATAGTATTACTTTACCATTTACCCCTTGCTTTCTGCTGCTTATATTTGGCTCTACTGCTGTATAACCCTGTCCTCTCAAACGGACTAGGGTCACTGATAGCTTGCTGAACTGCTGAATGAATGATGTTAAGTTGTCAATCTCGCCTTCATTCTTGCTTGATGGGTTCGGAGCCGATCCTCGGCTCCGACTCGGCACTTTGCTAAGCTCGAGAGTCACTTTTACCAGCTCGAGGCAGCCCCATATCCCATGATGCAAGGCGGTAAGTACCCAGATCTCATTTGCCGCTTCGCTGATGAGGTCCTCCTTTTACCAGCTCCTGGTAAGTGATTTAGATATTACTGTTTTTGCCCCTTTTTCGCCTTCAAACTTTATATTTAACATTTTTAGTTTAGATTAAGTCCCTTTCTGACTAGAATATCCCTCACTCCTTAATTTTTTTAGTCAGGCCTTCTCCCCTCCCATCCCCCCCCCCTTGTTAGGGTGTGTGTGTGTATGTGAGAGGTTAGTTATTTCATTATTTTTGGGATAACTGTTTCTTGGGACTGTGTTGTGTGTGTGTTTTTGCAACCATGTCCAAGGAAAGGGTCTCAGGCTTTAGGAAATGTGACTCGTGCTGTCAGAAGATGTCTCTGACAGACGGTCACACTTCTTGCTTATACTGCCTGGGACCTCTCCACCTGCAGGGCTCCTGTGCGATTTGTCATTCCTTTAGCCAGAGAGTCCTGCAGGAGAGGAGAAACAAATTAATTTTGAGGGGCCTACTTAAACCGGAGGGCTCTCCGGCTAAGTCGGCTCAGAGTAAGACTTCCAAGTCTTCCAAGGCCCAGGCTTCTGTGTCCAAGCCTGCGGCCTCGGTTCCGACTCTTTCAGAGTCGAGATCGGCTCCGTCTGGAGCCGATCCTGGTTTGCACAAACCTTCGGTGCCGATACTGGTTCGGTCACATCGGTGTCGGCTCCGATTGGTTCCGACCACCATGTGGCTCAGGCTTCGGTGTCGGCGCCGACCGGATCAGGCACCCTTACCTTTATGTCTGTATCGGCTCCGGCCGGAGCCGATGCATCGAGACCTTCTGTCGGTGCCGAAAAGTTGTCGGCTCCGACGGCATCCATGGTTTCGTCGGCTCCGATGGTTCCTTCGAGGAAGAGGTTCAGGTCCCCTTCCTTGGAACCGATACTCTCGGCTCCGGCCTCTCCTCTCCTCTCGGAACGGAGCCATCGGAGCCAATCATCTAGGTCATCCAGGCTTTCTGACCATGATTTAGAGAGGGTGGTTAGTAGATTATTAAAATCACAGGCACTGGCCCAGATGCTACATAGTCCGTCTCAACAGACTACTATTAGTCCACACCCCCTTGCAGTTCCTCCTTCGACTCTACCTCAGAGTTTGGAGCTGGAGTCTTCGGGAATAGTTTCTGCTATGGCTGAGGGACAGATACCCCCCCCCTTCTGCTCCCTCAGCCTCTACTCTTATCTCCTCTTCGAGACCTTCCTTAGAGGGATTCGGTGGTCGGACTTCCCTGGTCTCCTCCGAGGGGGTGAGTGGCATCGGACCCTTGTCCGACCCCACTCTTCCCCTTGGAGCCTCGGCCTTGGTGAGCTCGGCTCCGACATCTGCCTCGGAGCCTTCCCTTTCAGTGGGCCCTGGAGTTCCTGTTTCTTCGGAACGGGTTCTCTCGGACCTCCCTGGGAGGGGAGCCTTCGAGGTGATGAAGAGTGTGCTGGCCACTGGACTCAGCCAGCAGTCTGTTCCCTTAGCTCCTCCCTCTACGGTGCCTGTCGATATCTCTGCCATCTCTCTTGCTCCCGGACCCAGAGATCCTCCGCCTCAGGTTTCCCCACTGGGAAGAACCCCCTCTTCCGAGGATTCTCCTGATCAGTCAGGGGATCCTCCGCGCAAGAGGACTTGTAAGAGGAAACACGTAGACTCCCCCGAGTCTTATCACTTCAGATACTGACTTAGATGAGTTGAAGGGATCCCCAAGATCCCCCTCTGAGGATGTCTCCTTTTCAGACATCCTAGAACTCCTTAAACAGAGGGGAAACTGGCCCTCCAATAATCCCTCTGAGGATGAGTCGGTATACCTGGAGGCATTTGGATCTCGGCCCTCCACCTCCTGGGTGTCTCCGCCTTTCGACCCCCTTATGCAGGTTATTGCTCGAAAGGCTTGGGCTGCTCCTGACTCTGTAGAGCCAGTTCCTAGGAGGCCGTCTAAATTTATTACTGCCCCTTCGGACAAGCAATTCATTACGAAAGGTGTCCCTGCTGATGCCATGGTGGTGGCGGCTGCCACTAAGAAGGAACTTGCAGATCCTTCCGTACCTGTCCATCCTCCTAATAAGGACTCTAGGACCATGGATAGGTATGGTAAGCGGATGTTCTCTTCAGCGACCTTTGCTATGCGCTCGCTGAACTACTTATGTCACTTCACCAGACTCCAAAGAGACATCCTTAAGGAGCTAGGTGAAGTAGTACAGGATCCCACAGCTGCAGGGGCTCAAGAAAAATTGCTTCGCAGCTAGGAACCCTTAATTCTATTGCTAACTCCTCCATGCGACTGATGATATATGCAGCAGATGGAGCGAGTAGGGCCGCAGGTACAGGTGTGGCTCTTAGACGCCAAGCCTGGATGCGGCTCTGTAATTTTGCAGATCCCTTTAAGGCATCCTTCACAAACTCTCCCTTTGATGGGTCAGCTTTGTTTGGCCCTCAAGTGAAGGAAACATTGACCAGGTGTGAGCAGGACGGCAAGACTCTTTCTGCCGTAGGGGTCCGTTTTTCCACCCCTTCTAGACCTTACCCTAAAGGACAAAGGTGGCAAAATGTGGTTCCGCAAATCCCAAGGAGTCACGCCGGATACACGTGGTCAGTTTACCCCTAGAGGCAGAGGGGGTAACAATAACAGATGCCGCTCTAGAGGCAGAGGGGGTCCACAAAACCAGGGAAGCAGAGAGCCTCTCTCTGACAAGCCCTTTCAGCATCCCTGAGATGTTGCCCGACTGTCCATCCTTGGAGGCAGTCGGGGGAAGACTATCGCTGTACCCAGAAGCCTGGCTTTCCCTCACTCAAGACAGATGGGTACAGTCGATCATATCCGAGGGTTACAAAATTCCTTTCGAGGAAACTCCATTCTCTCACTCAAATTCCCTTCCAGATGTACCACCAGGTCTAAGGGAAATTGCAGAGTTAGAAGTATTAAAACTTCTACAAAAAAGAGCCATTCAGCCAGTTACAACAGACCATTCAGAGCCCGGAATCTACTCAAGGTTCTTTTTGGTCCCCAAAAAGACGGGAGACTGGAGACCAATATTGGATCTCAGCAGACTCAACAAGTCTGTGAGAAAGACAAGATTCCGAATGGTCACACTTCAGTCAATTCTGCCCTTCTTACAGAAGGACAACTGGATGTGCTCAATAGATCTTCAGGATGCGTACTATCACATAAAAATTCACAGATGCTCCAGAAGATTTCTCCGCTTTCGGCTGGGGTCCAGTCATTTCCAATTCAGAGCCCTGCCCTTTGGTCTCACTACAGCCCCCAGAGTGTTCACCAAATGTATGGCAGTGGTCACGGCTCATCTGAGACGTCAAGGATTCCAGGTGTTTCCGTATCTCGACGACTGGCTCCTTTCAGCCACCACCAGGCATCAGCTTCTTCAAGCCAGGGATTACACAATAAATCTTTGCACTCAATTGGGCATCTCGATCAACTACGGAAAATCCTCCTTATTGCCCTGCCAGTCTATTACTTTCATAGGCGCAAACTTAAACACTGTTCGGATGTCAGCTACCCTCACAGACCAAAGAATCTCAGATATACAAAGTCACGTTAGAATCATCCTAGCCAGCAAGAAAGTACAAGCCAGAATGGTTCTAAAGGTGTTGGGCCTCATGGCTGCGGCCATTACCCTTCTTCCCCTGGCCCGCTTCTATATGCTCCTTCAGTGGATGTTCACTCAGTGGTCTTACCAACAACGTCCGATGCGTCACCAAATACTGGTGACACAGATTTGCAAGAATCATCTTTCTTGGTGGATTACTTCTCCCCAGATTCACCAAGGCAGACCCTTTGTACCCCCAGCCCCGGTAGCCACTGTCACTACGGACGCCTCCCTGATCGGGTGGGGGGGCATTATCAGGGCAGGATGGTTCATGGGACGTGGCAACCGTTCGAATACCACCTGCACATAAATGTCCTAGAGATGAGAGCAGTGCTTTTAACGTTGCAAGCCCTCAACGACTTTCTTCCCTTGGGGACAATTGCAGTCCACACAGACAACATGTCTGTAGTATGGTATATCAACAAACGGGGCAGAACCAAGTCCTACCCCTTGTGTCGAGAATCGCTCAGACTTTGGCAATGGGCGATCTCCTCTCATCGGTTTCTGGTAGCAACGCATATCCCTGGGAAAACCAACATTTTAGCGGACAGATTAAGCAGAGCTATTCTCATGCCTCATGAGTGGTCTCTCAAACAATCTATAGTGGAGGAGATTTTTCTAGAATGGGGCCGCCCATGTTGCGATCTTTTTGCTACTCCCCAAAACGGCAAATGCCCAGACTTCTTCTCTCTCTTCCCACTGCCAGGCCATCCCCCCAGAGACGCTCTGACCCAGGATTGGCCCCAGGGACTTCTTTATGCCTTTCTGCTGATTCCACAAGTAATCCAGAAAGCCACCGTTTTGAGAGCCAAAATGATTCTCATTGCTCCTTATTGGCCTCGACAAATTTGGTTTCCGTTCCTCCATCGTCACCTTTTGGTGCAGCAGTGGCATCTGGACCCAGTGCCAGACCTTCTGATTCACCAATCGGGTCAGCTGCACCGGTCTATCCCTTCTCTCAACCTCACAGCATGGTTGCTCCACTTCCTTCCTTAGCCAGGCTTCCTATGATCTCTAATCCTGTTAGAGACATCATAGTAGCTTCCCTAAAATCCTCCACTAGGAGGATTTATACTAGCAAATGGAAATGCTTTTCTTGTTGGGCAAAAGCTAAAAATATTGATCCCTTTACTGCTCCAGTACAAGCAGTCTTGGATTTCTTAGCGGAAATCTTTCACGCGGGCTCCTCTTCTTCCACGGTCAAAGTTCAGTTGGCTGCTATCTCGAACTTTCATGTCGGGTTCGCAGATCACAACATTATGTCCCACAGGCTTTGTAGAGCCTTCTTAAAAGGAATTTTTCTCCTGAAACCTCCAATCAGGAGTCCTCCTCCTCAATGGGACCTAAATTTAGTGCTGACATCCTTGATTCTTCCTCCCTTCGAGCCAGCTGTTTCATGTTCCCTGAAATTTCTTTCATGGAAAACTTTATTCCTGGTTGCTATTACATCGGCTAGGAGGGTGTCTGAACTTCATGCTCTATCTGTTCGCCCCCCCCCCCCCCATTTAGTCTTCCACAAAGACAGAGTATCATTGAGAACTAATCCGACCTTTTTGCCTAAGGTCGCCTCAAAGACTAATTTGAATCAGGCTATTGATCTTCCTGTATTTTTCCCAAACTACTCAAACAGATCGAACAAAATTACATTATCTTGATGTTCATCGCCAACTCAGATATTATTTGGACAGAACAAAACAATTCAGGAAATCGATCAGCTCTTTGTTTCTTATGCTGATAACAAGAAAGGCCTTCCTGTCTCAAAAGTGACCTTATCTAGATGGCTTTCTTCTGTCATCTCTGAAATTTATCAGCTCAGGGGAAAACAGCTGTGCTCGAAACCTAAAGCGCATTCAACCAGAAGCTTAGCCACTTCCACAGCTTTTCAAGCTAGACTTCCATTAGACACTATTTGTGCAGCAGCCACTTGGGCCACTCCTCATACCTTTGTTTCCCATTACAAATTGGATTTGGCCTCCAGGGACAGAGCCAGTTTTGGCTCTACAGTTCTCAAGAGTCTGTTCCATTGAGCCACCCAGGATAGAGGTGCTAGGGACGGTCCCATCAAGCAAGAATGAAGGCGAGATTGACAACTTAACATTGAGAAGTTATGTACCTACCATAACGTTCCATGTTAGTTGTCTTCTCTCGCCTTCTTTCTTGCGACCCTCCCTCTTTCCCCCTGGCCTGGACAGACCTTTCTCTCTACAAGGAAGTATGCTTCTGAAGACCATACAGTGCTGGTCCTCCTACCATCCTTCAGGCTTTTTTCTCTCCTTCTTTCTTTCTTTTTGGAAGTTTTTTATGCTAGGTGTTATTGCCTATAGTCATCAAACGAGATCTGGGTACTTACCGCCTTGCATCATGGGATATGGGGCTGCCTCGAGCTGGTAAAAGTGACTCTCGAGCTTAGCAAAGTGCCGAGTCGGAGCCGAGGATCGGCTTCGAACCCATCAAGCAAGAAAGAAGGCGAGAGAAGACAACTAACATGGAACGTTATGGTAGGTACATAACTTCTCATTTTGTTCTATTTAATGTGACCTATATTGCTTAACTTGTGTTGTTCATAGCATAAGTCTGCT
Source organism: Protopterus annectens (assembly GCF_019279795.1). Taxonomy (NCBI): domain Eukaryota; kingdom Metazoa; phylum Chordata; order Ceratodontiformes; family Protopteridae; genus Protopterus; species Protopterus annectens. The sequence continues at coordinate 1,911,134,302 of NC_056741.1, read as the reverse complement.
GCTTTCCATTGTTAATCCCCTAAACCTAATCTTCCTCTACATACTTGCTCTCGCCTCATCTAACCATAGCCTCTTTCTGCTACTGTGCTTTACCTCCTTTCTTCTCTAAACATCCCTTACCTTCCCCTCTACATCTGCAATATTAACTAACTCTGTGTTGTCTCCCTCTCCTCTACAGTAATCCATCCCTGGTGCTTCCTCCCTGCTTTAAACGCAAAAGGAATATTTCCGGCCATCACCTTGAAGACACCCTGAATTGGCCAGCTTGCCTGGTACTTAGAAAAATACTACTGAGAAGCCCCCCCCCCCCCCAAACAGGATTGTGTAAATGTATGTTGCTTAACACTAATTAAATGTAGACTTGATGTACTATCTATAGAGGTAATCTGCCGTACCGTGTGTGCGTTCTAGCAGCCTACCACAGACCGTTTGCCCTCTCCCCCTCCTGTTATCACTACCCTAGAATATATTTAAACTTAAGACCGGTCCAACTATCCCTGCTGTTTGCTATCTCCTACCATTAGGTGGCATCATCTACCAATATAAATCCTAGATATTCTTTATAATCCCAACAAGTTTATTTTTTCACAAACAGTTGGTTATGAGTTTATATCCTTAGACTGTAAATATCTTCTCTCCCCTGCTAAACCACCCTCTGTAAAGACAGCCTTCTTTTTCTGGCTGAAAATATTTAGCTCATACCTTCCAACTACAGCCTTTAAACTGTTCTTTGCTGATACGTTTTCTGCCATACTTGCTTCTAGTGTTCTTTCCCGCTCCGTTCGCCCTATGGGCTCACTCTGCTCCCATACCCTGCCCCCATTTCCCAACCGCCCCCAGTACTCCTAGCTTTATTCCTATCTTACCCCACTCTCTCAGCCTAATTACCCAGTACCAGCTCCCCCCTCATTACTCCTCCCACCTATAGCCATCCTTCTTAAACTCTGTAATTTGTACTCCACCCTATAATTATAGTCCCCTCCTCTTTCCTTAAATCTCTAGAATACCTCCATCACTTTTTAAACACTTTCTTCTTCATAGCCTTCTCTATTTTCCTAACCACTTGTATCACTCTTTGCTCCAGCATGCTCTCCTCAAGTTATCACACCCTCCAGTCCCTCAGCCTCCTCTTTCTGTTCCTACTTCCCTTATACTATGCTACCTCTTATTCCACCTGTGTTTGTCCAATACCATCTACAAAGACAACTACCGTACAAACTCACCTTCCCCCTCATTCTTACTCCCATTTCCACTCTATCTCCTCTTCTCTCATTCAGCCCAACCCTCTGCACCTATTCCACCCTAAACTCTTCTCTAAAGTCAGGATATTGTTACCTGCTCCAGTCTACCAAAATTCATTCCTGGCAGACCAGTATGGCTAAAGGATGTCTCCTTTAACAACCTAGTCCAAGCTGGTGATGTCCATTCTAACCGTGGTCCTACATCCTTTATTAACAACACTCGTCCCTTACCCTCTTCCTCCTATCTCAACACCCTAAAGATTTTTACAATTAATGCACAAAGTGTAAACAACAAAGTACACCAATTTCAAGCTTGGTTAAGCCATAACCAACCAAATATCTTGGCCATCTCTGAAACCTGGTTCAAGCCCTTTATCTTCAACTCTGGGATTCTGCCCCCAGGATTTCATTGTCTCAGAAATGACCAACTAAATAAAAAAGGTGGAGGCACTGCCCTAGTCTACTCCAACCTTCTTACCTTCATTCCCTTCCAAATTCCAATTCCAGAACACTGAACTAACTGCTGGAATTCTAAAACTAAATAAACATAAAAATATCTGCATTATTGCCCTATATATCTCACCTGGTAACAATATCTCTACACTTGAAAATATTCTCCTATGGGCCTCTACTGAAATTAACTATGAAACTTATATCCTTGGTGATGTGAATATTGACTGGAATAAAATCAATCATCCCTCTCTCTCCCTATCCATTAACCTATAACTTCACTCAATCCTCTCCATCACTTGACCTAACAAAATAAACCCTGCCGGATCCACTATAGATTGGATCCTAGTCTCGGATCCAAATAAAATAACCAATTCTGGCGCAATTCCTGATACCTTTAGTGACTACCTCCCAGCCTTCATGCATCGCTCAACTAGTTCCTCCCCACACCAGCATCAGTACATTCAAACTCGTAACCTCAGTAGCTTCAACCCAACTACTTTCTCAAATACTTTCAAACAAATGAACTGGCAAAGTCTAAACATCCTTCCTCTTGACAAGGCTATAGAATACTTCAACTCTGTCTTCCATGATACTTTAAACTCATTAGCCCAACTAAGAAACAAAAGGATAAAAACTAAAACTGCTCCTTGGCTATCCAAATAGACAAAACAGATTATGCACCACAGAGACAAACTATGGAAGCTTTACTAAAACAATAAACTGGGCAATACCTTGTTCCAATATAAACGGCTCCGCAACCGTGCAAAACGACTAATCACCAAAGACAAAAAAAATCCTACTATATCAAACTTCAGTGCAATAACAATAAAACCCCCCAAAAATTCTGGAACTCAATCCAGGCTCCAAGAATAATCCCTGTCCTGACTCAAGTAAATCTGATCTCGAACTAGGCTCTGAATTTAACTAATTTTTCATAGACACTATTACTACCCTCACCAAGACATTTCCCAATAATATCCCAACTGCTCTGCACTCTTCCCCCTTCTAACTCACCTCATCTGTTTGAACTCAAACCCATTTCCACTAACTTTATAAAAAAACTTTTGTCCAAACTTAAACCTTGCTCTAACGCTTCCGATAATATTCCCTCTTCCTTCCTAAAATGTGCTGCTGATGGCATTGCACTCCCAATCAGCATCATCAACCGATCCATAAAAGAATCATACGTCCCCAAACTCTCTGGCACTCAGCTGATATTTTTCCTCTTCATAAAGGAGGCAAAAATACCAGCATCTCAAACTTTTGCCCCATTGTTTTGCTCTCACCAATCTCCAAAATCCTAGAAAACTGCATCCACTTCCAACTTATGCCTTTCCTGACCCAAAACAATCTTCTCACTCCTACTCAGCATAGCTTCCATCCAGGCCATAGCACAATAACTGCTCTACTTTCTTTCCTAGAAACTGTCAATCAAGCCCGAGATTCAGGCCACCTAGTTTCTACTGTTTTACTTGATCTTTGATACTGTTTCCCACAAGCACCTTCTCTGTCATCTCTCATACCGTAATCTCTCACATAAGACAGCTGGAGAACCAGGATAAAGCATTATCAGACCGATCACAGGCAGACAAATGGAAGAACTCCATCTCTTCCTTCCTACCTACCCCAACTGGCATACCACAGGGATCCATCCTTGGGCCAATACTTTTTAACATCTTCATCAATAACTTTCACACTATTTCTGATGCTAAAATCATTCAATATGCGGACGATTCAACCTTACACTGCTCTACCTCAAACCTCTCTGAATTTCTGACAAACCCAAACTACCTTCTCAACAACTGAAAACTGGATGCACCAAAACCACCTCTCTCTCTCAATGCAAATAAATCAAAGATTCTACTATTCCCTCCCACAAAGACCCTCTCCTACGATAAAAACAACTTCAAAGTGTATAGTCAAACCAACTCACCTATAGAAGTAGTCCCTACTGCCAAACTACTTGGCATTACTGTAGATGAACACCAAGTTTGATAATCATATTCAACAAAATGTTAAAACCCACCAAAAGCTAGGTATGCTCTATAGGAATAATAACTTTCTCTCCAACTCTACCATGCAAACACTGGCCTTGACTTTATCTTCCTTCCTTATTATATGGAGCCCCTCTCCTAACCAACCTGTCCCTCTCCATCACCTCTAAACTAAAAAAAACTGCTACAACAAAATCTCTAAATTTGCCTCTAAATCTAAAAATACCACCCATCACTGCCTAACCCTTTACAATCCCTGAATTGGTGTGAACTCCCAAACTACCTAGACCATCTCCAACTCTGTACTGCACATAGACTCGTATTTCACCCAACAAAATGTCCCGCTCTAACATCCCTTCCCCCTTATACACCCAACAGAGCTCTCCGATCTGAAAATCAGAATTTGATTACTATCCATAAACCTAAATGTCCTGCTGGCCATCTTCTCCTGTCTTTCTCACTAGGCAGAAAATGGAATTCCCTTCCCTCCACACCAAACTCGGAAAACTTAAAAACCCAACTATTCAAACACCTGTCCACTAAATGGAAATGTACCTGCCTTCACCCAACCTAATCCAAGGGGGTTCATGCTCTGGTTCCCAAGCTCTACAACTCTCATAGTTGTCTTCCTATGTGCCTATTTAAGCTCTCAACAATTTCTATAGCTTCTCTCTAAGCTGTTGCCTCTTACAGCGACCCTCACACAGCCCAACCTTGTAAATAACACACATCAACAGTAGAATGCTTTGTATGTAAAATTTTCCACACCTAACCCATATCTGTTTTCCTCAAATGAAACTGTGTGATCCCTACCTTCAAGCTTAATGAATTTAACTATGCATGATATTGAATGCATTTATGAGCAACTATTCTACATAATATCTTTAATATTAACTATCATTTGTATCTAAATTGTATAATGCATCTTGGAGCTTTTCTCTCTGGGCCTCCATTGAAAATGGGTCAATTCGGCCCAGTGGACTTCCCCGGTAATCAAATTGCAAATAAATAAAATTAAATTGCCTATGACTGAAGGATTAAAATTTGTCCCCTCGGGGCAAAGGCACAGAAACTTGGACTAATGGGCATCTAAGAAACTGATTAAGACATGGTGTCTGGGCTCTTTACTGTAGCCAAGGTGAGTAAATAACGTTTATCCAAAGGAAAACTTTTTTGTGTTATTCAGTCAGGTGTGTAAGGCTGGTCTTCACAGAGACACCATCCTATTTTAGTCAAGGTAATACTTGTATGACTGTTCCAGAAATCTCTGCCTGTTTTCATGTCAAGGTATTTGGTGTTATGGGAGCAGCTATTCCATGGTTCTGAAGTTCCATTGTAGAACTTGTGGTCTTTTAAGAGACCAGTGGCTGCAAGCTACACATCCCAAGTGGCCCACACTTCATAGTTGGTAGTGGTGAAAATATGTAACATTTTCCAAAGGTTATACTTTTCATTTACTTGCAGAAAAGTGAGCAAGAAGCAACAATGCTCAGTTTTTAGCAACAAGCTCTTGAGTGGGCATTTTGCCAAAATGAGTGCATGGTCCAACTCAGACTGGAGTAACACCCAATTTATACTTGTCTGCAAATGTATATAACCTTAATTGGGGAGTAGTAGCTTGAAGGTCTGAGAAAAATTCCAAATAAGAGTGTGCCAAACTTTGCACTCTGGTATACCACTGGTAACAGTTTGCTTTTGGAAGTGGCACCTGTGACTAACCCCATTGGCATTTGTCCGACAACATGTTAGCTAACCAATGCACAAGAATTTCTATTCAGATTTACAAGTCTGTCAGTATCTGCATGGGGAATAATGCGAGTCCTTGCTTATGCCAAGATTGTTTTGCAGTATATGCAGGATGTGTCAACTGCTTTGGTTACTTCAAATTAATGAGGTTAAAGAGGCAGGGCCTTTGACTATGTCAAATTAAGGGGTCCAACTTTCTGAGATTCTCAGTGCTCAGATTTAAAGAGGTCTGAATTAAACATGAGGCTAGTGAGACCAATGGGTCTGTAGTTACCAGGGTCTGTGGCTAGACCACCTATGTGCTATGAAATTACAATGGCTGTTTTCCAGATGTCAGGAATATAACTAGACTAGGCTTAAATTAAAAAGGTTAAGTAGGCTATATTTAGCACTGATAATCAACAACCTGGTGTATTTGGATCCATAGATGAGGTGCTCTTGGCTTTTGAGAGATCTGAAAAGAACTTGCCCCATAATAACTAAAGGGGGCAGGGACTGCGAAATCTGTGACATGGCTATATATAATGGAGGATGAAGTAAAAGCTGCTCTAAATTTGTCAGCTGGGATAGTAGCTGTGTTCTTTTGGTCAGTGTGTGCAATATTATTGTGGACTCATTCTGATGTAGTTTGGTATTAGTTCTTGGCTTCCTGTCATAGTTAAAATTGTGTAGTTATGTATACTATATTTTTTTTATTAAGCTTTTTACTACATCATTGATTTGGGGGCTCTTGGGGTTATTTGTTTGTAAAAAGAGCGCTAACCTTTACAATGGCAAGGAAGAGGTGGCATACCTACCACTGGCAGTGCAAGTCCATCAGTTTATTGCTGGGCAATTGAACACTGCCAGTAGAAAAGTGTTGGGTTTACTGGGGGTCTCTGCTAACACATCTCCCCTACTCAGAAGGGAACATAGTGTTGTATGACTACCTATGAAGCATCACATCCATACAAAAAAAAATTGAGCAACTAATTAGAACAAGATTTTCATACCTAAAAGCACAAGTCCTTCCACTTTCAATAGGATTGTGGGATATCCATTGCTGTTAAGGGTGGCAAAATTGTAAGCTTAATTTACTGGGAGAGAGATAACATAACCCTGTTGTGGACTAAGTTGTGTTTTTTTTTAATTCATATTAAGCTTTAGATATATGGCTGAGAATTTTGTATGCTTATTTGTAGCATAAATTTCCATGCCAGGGATTGGCTTGTGACAGTAACTGTATCAAATGATTAGTTGCATTTTCTTCTCATAAAGAGCACACAGTCTGGTTGAGAATAACAGCAGCCAGGAATAACTAACTTATTTTTCATCTGGAATTTATTGCATCACTGGAGTACAAGTGGGACAGTATTACTATTGTACTATAGTCAGAACCAAGTGCCTCCTCATTCACAGTAAAGGCAAATTACAGCTGGCGTCTTCATTTATAAGCTTTTCGTTATGAAACACTGCATTTGTCTGCACACAACTATAAGACGAAATGTTTCATGAAGGCTTCAGATCACTCGCATTGTCCCATAAAGGATGTGCTCTTCATTACTCCGATATTACATTCAGGTTGTCAGAAAATGGTTAGCTGCATGAATGTATGTATTATCCAAAACATTATTTTAATGCATATGGGGGTCTGATCCTGCGCTGCGCAACATATCGGTCATCTTTCTAATCACAAATGTCAAATGTGTTATAAAAGTAGGGGAATGTGACATTACAATATGGAAGTAAGATGCACCTCTCTAAAACAAATGTACAGTATAGAAAAGTTATTTTTATGGTTACAGCTGTATAAGAAAAGGGGTATTCTGTACATGTGCAAGATATGTCATATCTGCACTGTAAGTCCTCTAATTTCCTAAGTAATTTACCTTCACGCTACCCTTATTCTTTCCGTCCATTGTTTATTTTTTTTTTTTTGCTAACTAGGTAAACCAGGTCTATATCATATGTTCGAATGTTGAAAAGGTTGAACACTCTAAAGAGCAAAAATGCCGGAACTCAAAGCTCTTTTATTGAGATTGCAGCACAGTGACCATCAGAATATTTGTCCTTTCCTCCCTGTAGTGCAATTTTGGAGTTCGAGTTCTGGCATTTTTGCTCTTTAGAGCGTTCAACATTCGATTATATGATATAGACCCGGTAAACCAGCAAGGTTCCTTTTTATGGATGACCAGTTTGAATTAAATAACTTGCCTGAAGTCGCTAAAGAGAGAAATGGAGACAAGGAATCAAACCCAGGACTCCAAGATGAAGCTCTCTACTAGCTCTGTGCTGAACATTTAGACAGCACAGAGTCAGAAATGGGCTTGCCATATATGTATAAAGACAAATGTTAGCTGCCTGCAAAAGCAGTTCTTTATATTTTAGATCACCAAACTCATGTTATGAAACAGTTGATCTGCTGTGGCGATCCCTAACGGGAGCAGCCGAAAGAAGAAGAAAAAACTCATGTCTTGTGACTTTGATTCACTTGTAGTCAACCAGTATGTAATTTGACCAAAAAGGTTAGCTTTGTTTATTTCTGTTGAAATCAAATTAGTATAACCTAGATAAAACTGGTCTGAAACCAGCATAGATGAGAGAAATTTTTGTGACCTAACCATATCTGGTGCCATGTCATCACAGTTAATAGTAGACATATGCACCTTCTGTTTCTACCCCACATTGTCATCTTATTTAACTAAATTCTTTTGAATTGCACTGACTAGAATTTTTGCTGTAGTGAGTACTGCTTGACAAGAGACTGTTACCTTGCACACAAGTTAGTTATACATGTTGGTTATGGAAAAGCTATGACCATACCTTTAAATGCATTCTCAGAGTATGCATTGTGGAATATTCACACAGCAATTGGCCCTATAAGGTCTTCGTTACCAGTTATCTACCAAAATAGTATTCAGTTGATTTGCTTGTGTATGTCCAGAACTGTCCTGTTTTATGTTGATAACATTTAACTGTTATGCTGTCCTTTACAATGTCAAATATTGTTGGAAATGTACAGTGGATATAAAAAGTGTACACATCCCTGTTAAAATGCCAGGTTTTTGTGATATAAAAAAAAAATAAGACCACAATAAATCGTTTCAAAACTTCTGTCACTTTTAATGTGACCTATAACTTGTACAATTCAATTGAAAAACAAATCTGCTAGGGGAAAAATATAAAAAATGTACAATAAGCTGGTTGGATAAGTGTGCACACTCAAACTAATATTTTGTTGAAGCACCTTTTGATTCAATTACAGCATTCAGTCTTCTTGAGTAGGAGTCTATCAGCATAGCACATCTTGACTTGACAATATTTGTCCACTATTCCTTACAGAAGTGCTCTAAATCTGTCAGGATTGCAAGGGTATCTCTTGTACACAGCCCTGTTCAGGTCACCCCACAGATTTTCTATTGGATTTAGGCCTGGGCCACTCCAAAGCTATTTTCTTCTGGTGAAGCCATTCTTTTGTTTGTTTGTTTGGATGTATGCTTGGGGTCATTGTGTTGAAAGGTGAAATTCCTCTTCATCTTTCTTGCAGACTCCTGAAGGTTTTGGGCCAAAAGTGACTGGTATTTGGAACTGTTCATAATTCCCTCCACCTTGACTAAAGCCCCAATTCCAGCTGAAGAAAAGCAACACCAAAGCACCAATACTGCCACGACCATGGGGATGGTGTTTTTTTGGTGATGCAAAGTGTTTTTGTGCCAAACGTACCTTTTGGAACTGTGGCCAAAAAGTTCAACCTTGGTCTCATCAGACCATAACATACTTTCCCACATGCTTTTGGGAGACTTGATGTATTATTTGGAAAATTTTAGCCAGGCCTGGATGCTTTTCTGTTTATGTAAAGGCTTCTGTCTTGCTACCCCATAGCCCAGATATATGGAGAATACAGGAGATTATTGTCACGTAGTACACAACCAGTACTTGCCAGAAATTCCTGCAGCTCCTTCAGTGTTGCAGTAGGTCTCTTGGCAGCCTCCTTGACCAATTTTCATCAATTTTGGAGGGATGTCCAGTTCTTTGCAACGTCACTGTTGTCCCATATTTTCTCCACTTTTTGATGGCTGTCTTTACTGCGTTCCATGGTATATCCAATGCTGTGGAAATTTTTTGTATCCTTCTCCTGACTGATACCTTTCAACAATGAGATCCCTTTGATACTCTGTAAGCTGTCTGCTAACCATGGCTTTTGCTGTAGCAGGCAATTGAGTAAATGTCAGGAAAATCCTACTAGGACAGCTGCACTTTATTTGGGGTTATTTAGAGTCTCTAATTGATGGCAGGTCTGTACCCAAGAAGACTGAATACTGTAATTGAATCAAAAGGTGCTTCAACAATGTATTAGTTTAAGGGTGTGCACACTTATGCAGCCATCTTCGTGTACTTTTTTTATATTTATTCCCCTAACAGATATGTTTGTTTTTCAAGTGAACTGTACATGTTATAGGTCACATTAAAGGTGGGAAAAGTTTTGAAATGATTTATTGTGGTCTTATTTTTTTAGATAACAAAAACCTGGCATTTTAACAGGGGTGTGTACACTTTTTATATTTACTGTATATTGTTTTTTTAATCTATCTGCAGGTAAAACTTGTTTTCAGATTCCATATTTTTACTATTACTCTTTCAGTGTTTGTAGTATAGTAGTGTAACAAAATTTATGCGTATATAAACTGCAGTTCCCTGTCGGAAAAGTTGTAACAGACTATCTGGCTATTTAGTAGTTGAAAATGGTCAGGACCAGCTCATCAGTCTGGTCAGCAAAGTAAATAAATCTTAAGAGGCTAAGTTTGGAAAGTTGTTCTCACTGAGGGATCATCCGCAAGGAAGACCTAAAAATGTGGAATGAGAGAGGGCCCAGCCAGAACTAACCATGTTATGTTGTCCATATCTCGCTTTCGTTCTTGCTGTTTGGGTTCAGATCTGATCCTCTTCTCTGACTCTGGTGTATACTATAGCTCGAGAGCTTTTACTGGCTCGAGGTTAGCCCTTATCCCAGCATGCCTAGCAGTAGTTACCCAGATCTCGTTTGCCCCTTGCAGCGTCGAGATTGCGGATACTAGCTCAGACAAAGTGTTTTTTCTCTTATATTTTTGAACAAAATTTTCTAGTTTAGCTTATCTAATTTAACTGTAGGTTGTCCTTCGTACTTCTGTCTATCCCTATCCCATCTGAGTGACTTGCTTTTGTGTAGATTTTTCTCTCTGGCCTTTCCCCCTCTTCCAAACCCATTTAAAGAGGGTTCTTCTTCCCTTTCTCGCCTTTCCTTTAACTTTAAGGAGTTGCCATTTAAGTTAGAGGCTCTTCTTAAGTGGGGAGTTCGCCGTTTAACTTAGAGGCTCCCCCCTTCTCTGTTTTTCCCTGTCTGTTTAATAAAAAAAAAAAAAAGATATTTTTAGTCTGTTATTGCCTAGTTTTTTCTCTGTCTAGCTCACATAGTGCTATTAATAGTGTTATTGCATAGTTTTCTTAGTAGTAGTCTATAGCCTTAGACATACTGCTGTTTCTCTATTATGTCCAAGGATTCGAAACCTTTGGGTTTCAAAAAGTGCGACTCATGTTGCCAAAAGATGTCCCTTATGGATGCGCACACGAGTTGCGTATATTGTTTAGGACCTGTTCACCTGCAGGACTCATCCTCTATCTACCATGCTTTTAGTTCACAAGTCCTACAGGAGAGAAGAAACAAGTTAATCATGAGAGGTTTACTGAAGAGCCCCTTTGATGCTGCCATGGAGGGGACTCAACCAGCTAAAAAAATCAGACAAAGTCAAGCCTTCATCCTCTTCAGCTCCGAGTTTGGACCCGTATAAGGACAAGGGCAAACCACAAGCTAAGTCGGACCCGACTTTCTGTTCTGTCAAGATATCTTCACCTACAGCTCCATCTGAGTTGCCGGAACGAGTAAGGTCCCATAAGCATTCCAGGTCTCCTGCCTTGGAACTGGTGTGGTCTGCTCCACAGTCTCCATTATTGCAATCTGTGGCGGGCAGTAACCGGTCTTCTACTCATTCCTCTCGGTCGTCCAGTAGCCTCTCGGATGATGATGTGGAGTGGGTGGTAAAGAGGCTTCTTAGGACACCAGCATTAGCCAAGATACTTTCGAGCCCATCCCAGACAGAAATGGTGCCAACAACCCAAGCAACACCTGTTTCGATTTCTCCTCCGACTCTGAGTTCGGAGCCGGAGTGTATGGAAGTCATAGTGGTGGAACCGTCGGCTCCAGTAACTTCCTCTGGTGTTTCAGTTCTAACTACTGCTCCGATCTCCTCAATACCCCCGTCTGTTGAGGGATCTGGTGGCCGATGCTCCCTCGTCAGCCCCAAGGGAGGGAGCAGCCTCGGATCCATGTCCGACCCTGCTCTCCCTCTTGGAGCTTTGGTGCAGGTCAGCTAGGCTCCTACATCGGCCTCAGAGCCGTCGCCTTCGGTTTGGAGGAAGTCTCCTGCTTCTTCAGAGCCGGAGGTCCTTTCAGGTCGAGACCATGATGCCTTTGAGGTGATGAGTGTACTGTCTGCTGAGACAGCTCCACCCTCGGCTCCATTAGCTCCTTTGCTTTTGGTGCCAGTGTCTGCCTCCGAACCTCCCCTTCGCCCCAAGCATAGGGAACCCATGCTCCAGGATGCCCCATTGGGTGATCCCACCTCGTCCGAAACCTTATGGTTAGTCTCAGTCTACTACTGTTACTATTGCAGAGGGATCACACCTTTATATGTAGGTGTCATGTGTCATCGGATATATAAAGTAGAGTATATCTCTTGTCTATTTATATGGTCTAGTGTTGAGTTATCACAAATGAGATCTGGGTAACAACCGCTAGGCTTGCTGGGATAGGGACTATCCTCGATCCAGTAAAAGCTGTTGAGCTATAGTATATGGCCGAGCCGAACCCAAACAGCAAGAAAGAAGGTGAGATCAAGGACAACAAACATGGAATGTTATGGTGAGTGCATAACTTCTTTTTTGGGGTGTAACCCTTGGATTATACCTCATGATAGAATCAATTTTTAGAGCAGAAAGTAGGGCCTTGTGGGTCTACAGACTTAAGACTTTCCTCGGAATATGGGAGAGGTGGGCCAAGATATAGTTGGTGGAATTTGAATTTGCAAAGGGCTCTGAAGACAAGACAGTGTTATAAACTTACCATTTGTTCTATTTAGATACTGCAAAGCCAAGCTGGCTACTATTTTAGATGGTAGAATTGGGGGGGGGGGTTGTTTTACATATGTCCTGCCTCTTTTGTCTAGGCAGGGGAAGAGAGTTACGTGCAACAAGTTCTTAAAGTACTATAAACATTAAATTAGGCAGATTTAAACAAAATTATCCAGAACTGGGTAATGGTTAAACTGTTATCGTAAGCATGTCCCACTGTTAGAGCACCAGAAGCCCAAACTGTAAGAAATGTCAGTATAGAAAATGACAATGAACTAATAAACTGAGGTGAAAATCCATACTAGACAGAAGCAAGAGAAAGGATAATGTAGGAAAAGCAGGCAGTTAAGTGAGGACCTTCAGAACAAAGACATTCTGTATTTCATGTAATTACTTATATTTCAAGACATTCTGTATTTCATGTAATTACTTATATTTCATTTATATATTTGTTTCTTCCTTCCACACCCACTTCCAGCATAACACCACCCCCTGAAAGACACATATTCCATTTTCTACTCACACTTGTGCAAGTATTAAAATTCCTCCTACCTAGCTATGTCTCCTTTCCAACTTTAACTTATGACAATATGAATCATTCCTTTTTACACAGAATTTATTCCCCTTGTGTATTTCTCTTTTCCTCCATTTTTTGCTACTCCTATTACCACCCATTACGTTCCTTGTAAACAATACTTACCAGATCACTCACACTGTCAAGTGCTCTCCACTCTTCATCCAGTTTCGTTTACTATTACTATGCTATATTCTCTTCTTTCAAAGTCAAGCAGCTCATACATATTCTTCATTATCCCTCCATTACTGTATCTTACAATGCTAATCACTCCAATATGAGTATATATAGGAGGAGTTAATTACTCCTCCTATATATACTCCTTTATCATTTAAAAATCTACTGCCTCTTTAATGGAATATCAAAGCTAACCAAGGTCCATCTCCACTCTCCAGTATCCTAATCGATGCACAAAGTTTAAGAATCGAAACTGACCAGATTAATGTCTTAATTTCCTTACATAAGATTGATTTAGTTGTTATCACAGAATCAAGGGTTAAGGCTAACAGTAGATCTTTCACAATATTTCCCTGGTTATAACTACTTTTTTTTTTTTTTTTTACCACAAATCAGGCACAAGACACTGAGGTGTAACTCTCCCTCTGTTCAAGTCATACTTAAATGTTCAACTACTTGCTCAAGGAAATAATACAAATGGTTAATGTTCATCATCACTTAGCTATATGGGTTATATTCTGCCAAGGACATAACAGCTGGCCAGCTTCAAAAACTTCAAGGCACCTTCTACAATACCAAACTGTCAAGCAGCCCAGACTGAGCTGACTAAATGACAAAGCACTGCTGAGCTTTATTGCCGCCAGTGAGTATGCTCCTTGGAGGCTGTTGAGGATTGATGGTTGGTTTGTGCTTTTCCTTTGTTGGGCAGATAAGTTCCTTTTTTGAAAAAAATCTTCCATTTTCTTAATTTTGTTGTTTGATTACTTTCCTCTTCAGGAAAATTATTTTAAAGATGTGTTTTGTTTTAGTGAACCATCTTGAGACCGTAACACAGCTGTAAACAGAACACTTCTGCAGTGTTTTTTTTTTTTTTTTGTCAAAAAGTAACTTTTGTGGACTGGTAGAGTTTACCTACAATTGCTGCTTGTCTTCCCCAGGAAAGATGCACCATTGTTGGCTTAACCATGGAAAAGGCTACACGGTCGGTCCTTCCAGCCACAAAAAGAACAAAGTTAAGGAAACAGCCTTTGACACCATAGCAGGGTAGCAATTTGCCTTAGCAGCAGATGGGTGACTCTACTATGGCATTTTCTGTACCTCCAACCACTCATCTTTTACTCCCCAATCCCCCTGGTGTAGCACCTACAGCCACTATGGACTTGGGGTTTAGCCATGTCCTCAGCGGCTTTTGGGGATCCGTCAGTGGGCAAGGGAGAGCCACTCTTGGCCCTGTGAGAGGGAACGGAGTAGAGTTCAATGTTGTGTCAGAATGCTCATCCCTGCTCTGGGGAAATGGCTGCTGCCATTAGTAACACCGTTGTCACCATTTTTCCTGTCAAAAGAAACAGAAAACCAAACATGCATCCACTCCTCAAATTTCTTTGGATAGGAGTAGTTTACTGTGTCTGGCTCGGATTTAATTCAGGCTATTGATCCTTCTTGTAAAGTAGTTTCTAGTAAAAACAGAAAAAAAGAGAGTCTTGCTTTCTTGAAGAGATTCAAGATTCTGAATCTAAACAGGAAGATGCAAGGACGATACAGGGTTTTTCCTCAGATTTCTGATTCAGACTCTATAGAGCTCAGTTTCTTATTCTTATGGGGGTTTCTCTTTCTCTGAAACTATTACTAGAGTGTGCCAGTGTTTTCAGTGGGAGAATACTGAGGTTTCTCAGTCCCTCAGAAAATACTATGCGTTGTTACAGAAGTTTTTTTTCCCCAGAGCCTATACATTCATTTCTTCTGTTCTGTCAACTTTAGAGGATGTGTTTGTTACTGCCTGCAATATTCATGACAGCCAGCTAGCTGTCCCTAAAAAGGCCAATAGGATGTATAATGTCCCTTAATCTTTTATTGTTTATACACTATTCCCAAGCCTGAGCCAGCAGCTATCCCGTTAGTTGATCCAAATGCTGCTAAGTGTTTTTTCTGCGGTTTCTTGCGAGGAAAAATTTGCTTTAAATAACTTAGTTTCTTATACTGCACATGTCACTGCTCAGTGTCTACAGAGCATGTATGATTGTTAATACTTCTTCCAGTACTGTGGTCAGTGGTACTGTTTTGAGGAGATTTCCATGGCTGCATTCACAGAACCTCCCAGATTATCTTAAAAATTAGATTTGAAATTATCCCTTGGATAGATATTTAGTGTCTGGCCTTTCTGCAGCAGAGGTGACCAAAATGTGTGATAAAAGGGGCAAGCTGATCCAGGGAATTTCTCAAGATTTTTCAGCCCTCCTTTTCCAAATTGGCCAAGGAATTTTTTTTATCTCCTCATACAATTCTGACAAAAAAAAAGAAAAAAACACTCTGAACAAAATTCAGGTAAACATATGTGTAAGGAAAAATGGCAAGGGAGTTCCAAAAAGAAGTCTTGAACTTCCCAAAACCAAGGACAGTTCAACAAGTCTGACTATTCAAGAGACCTTGTGACCTTCTCCCACTCTGGCCACTTTTATCTTCCAGAAAATCTGAATCTCCCATTTTCTTTCTTACAAAAGATTATGTCAGACAAATGGGATGTCCTTACATTCACCACTGCAGTATTCATTACTTATGTGATTCTCTGCTGTGAAGCCCATTGGCTAGCTAGTCTACCAAAGTCTACCATTGCTTTAAGGTATGCTGAATGTCACTTACACGCTCCTCATGTAGTGTAGGGCATAAAGGTGATGTTCAGGCATACCATCCTCAGAACTTCTTTGCCGCCAGTCCAATGCTGTTTTATCCATTGGTCTATTTGCCTCTATCCATTTTTTCTGTTTTTGGAAGTCTGGTGATTTCTCCTGTTTGCTGAAGTCCTCACAGATGCAGATGAGTACCCATTTGGGGATTTTGTTCTTTTATTCATTTTTTGTGCTGTTTAGGGGGTTAATGTCATCCAGGAAGGGTAAATACCAGTGTGGGAGACAGATTCCCCCAAAAGACTGCCATGGTAAGTGCCTTTTTTTTTACATAGGTTTATAGGTTGGTACTAGGTTATCAGCCCTAGGGCTTATACAAGCCTAGCCATAACAATTCCCTGGCTGTTTCTTCCCACACTATTTACTTCCCTGGACCCCTGTCTAGCAGGGCGACTGACGTGATCCCCGGGGTGAATTTCCTTTCTCCCATCCAATCCTCAAGGTTCCTTTTGAAGAGGGCCAAAGAGGCACTCTGCTTGACATGTATGGGCAATCTATTCCAGAGTCTGGGGAGTCTCTGGGTCAGGAACCTATTTCTCCAGCATGTTTTGTTTATTGTGATGACAAGGTTTAGATCCCTGGAGCATATGGCTCTGAGGGATTGGGAATTTTTAAGTGTAGCATGTCCAACAGCTCTGGGTTTGACATGGCCCTGTATGTCAAGCAGAGATTGCCTCTGAGTTGACGATATGCAACCGAGTATAGCTGGAGTTTTTTTAAGGCGGTCAGCATAGGGCATCTTCTTTAGGCCTGTGATTCTTTTAGTTAGGTATTTCTGTGGCCTTTCCAGTTGTTGCAGATGTCTTGAGAGGTACATACCAAATGGGGTGTTGTATTCTATAATGGGTCTAATGAGGGATGAGTACAGTGGGACAATGACCTCCTTTTTTCTGGAAGAAAAGCCCTTAGTGATGAGGTGTGCCACATGGAAGGATTTCCTGACTGTTGTGGCGATGTGGTTATCGAAGGTGAGACCACTGTCCACCTGTGTCCCTAAGTCTCTTATCACACGTTCGGTGTTTAGTGTACTTCCACCTGTATGGTAGTTCACGGGTACATGTTTTTTCCCAAAGGGGATAACTATACATTTCTTGGCATTGAGCTTGAGCCCATGGCTCTGGCACCAAGCATCTGTTTCTGTAAGGTCCTTTTGTAGAGTATCCACATCATTTGGGGATTCAGTAATGGCTCCCAGTTTGCAGTCATCTGCAAACTTTGTTAGCCAGAGTCCCTTAGTGTTGACCTGTACTTCAGAGAAGTAGATGCCAAACAAGAGTGGTCCCAGGACTGAACACTGAGGTACTCCACTTGTCACTTGTCTGGATTTGGAATCGGCTACTTGTACAGTGTGGGTTCTATCAGTAAGCCTTCTCATGACCATATGTCTTGTTCTGTCAGGGAATTGTCCTGAAAACCCTTCATAGGAGGCTTTCTTCCCTTTCATTGTCAGGGATTTGTCCTGAAAACCCTTCATAGGAGGCTTTCTTCCCTTTCATTGTCAGGGATTTGTCCTGAAAACCCTTCATAGGAGGCTTTCTTCCCCTTCTTTGTATCTTGAGAACCAACGTCTTAAGCTGCTTGCTAAAGATACTATGGATGGAACGTCCTGCTCCAAGGGTCAGCCTTCACAGAAGAAGGTGAAACAATGGCTGGCAAGCCAATCGCAGCAAGCCGTCATTTGTCTGAGGCAGGTCAGATTGGACTCAGGTTTCAGTGGGGGGAGGGGGAGGTGGAGAATAGGTAGGGTCAGGATAGGTAGGAGGGCTGAGGTGGGCAGGACTGTCCAGGGGAAGGGTTGAAAAAGCTGGGAACAAAGCAAATCAGTCTTTTCAACCTTTACCTTGGCAGCTTGATAATAATAATAATAATAATAATAATTCATCTATGGTGATAGCCAGAAGGTCCTCTGTCATTAGGTAGAGGTTGCAGCATTCCTTTCTACTTCTTGGTTTAAGAATGTTGGGCAAAACCAAATCAATTTGTAAGCATTAATGAAATTCACTTAGAAAGTTGTGAGAGGACCATAGATGCTGTGACAGTGTGCATGTTCTGAGTATTAGAAAAATAAATAAAAAATAAAAACCTGAGAATTCATTTCGGGTGTTGGCTGTGGTATTTACATGGTGTTATTATGCAGTGTTGTCATGCAGGCTATATGGTTTAGCTTGTTGTGTAGTAAATTGCTACTCAGTGACAGCATGTTAAGATAGATTGTCAGCATCTTTGAATCATTTTGCATTATTCTGCAGATATCTATTTCGAGATATTCAGGAAGATGGGTCAGGACTATATACACTCTGATGACCTTCCCTCACCTTTTTCTTAGCAACCAGATGTATAAATGTTGGCACAAAACAAAGTGACTAAAACAAATAAATGACATTTCAGGTGTATGGTAGCAGATATGTAGTCAAGCAAACCCAAATGTTGCATCTAATATCTAAATACAAGGAGCAATTATATAAATGTGCACGTGGGTGCATGTGTACGTACACACACACACACATATATATATATATATATATATATATATATATATATATATATATATGTGTGTGTGTGTGTATTTGCGTAGGTGTATGGATGTACGTATATATGTGCATATGTATGTGTGTGTGTGTGTGTGTGTATATATATATATATATATATATATATATATATATATATATATATATATGTCTACCTGATAATACCGACATGCCAAAACACTGACAACGAAATAACCGAAACCACAACACCGAAAGTTCAAAATCATGAAACTTCACATGCCCGACAAACCACAATCCCGACAATCAACAAAACACAGACCTTATCCGAAAAACACACACACAACACAAGCACACCAAAAACCTTACAAACCTACACTAAACCTTACATACACAACTATCTATGCACTAATCTTAACCCAAACCCTAACCCTAAGGTCCATCACTATCGCACACTTACCTTACCCGCACCCTAACCCACTTAATCCGCCCCAACCCTAAAGTCCATCACTATCGCACACTTACCTGACCCACACCCTAACGTCCCTCACTATCACACACTTATCTTACCCGCACCCTGACCCTAATGTCCATCCCTATTGCACACTTACCTTATCATGTCGGTGTTCTCGGCGTTGGGCTTTTCAATTGTCGGTCTTCTCCGTTGTTGATCTGGTGTCGGTTATCTCGTTGCCAGTGTTTTCCGCTTTCAGTGTAATCAGGTAGACCCAGATATATATATATATATATATATATATATATATATATATATGTGCATGTGTATAGATATATATGTATGTGTGTGTATAAGTACGGAGGTATATATATATATATATATATATATATATATATATATATGGATTATACATTTGCAATATATATGTATAGATATAGTTATGAATATGGTGTGGGTGTGTATAGTATATATGTGTGCCTAATATGTGTACATATATGTATGGATATTTCTGTATATGTATAGCTTTGTGTTTATAAGTATGTATGTACATACATATGTGTATATGTATGTATACTTAATTTCGGTAAGTTAACTCTCCTAGCCATTACGTGAATCAATTGCAATGTAAATTTAGGCATCAGTGCATGGCATCCGGAAGACAAACTGCGCGGCCAAGACTTGTTTCATCTCTCAGCCCCCCCCAGAATAAACTTTTGCATACCACATCCCCTTTTAGGGGTACATAGGACCAAGAATTACTGGGGCTGATGAACTTTGCATGCAAAGTAACCCCTGTGGGGCATTCATTTATGAGGTGTTTGGCTGCTAAAGGGTCTGGGTGCACAAGGCCACACTACCAGATTAGGGCCTCACAGGGCATGAAGGGGGATTTAGGATGGCTGCGTTTCTTATTAGATTACAATGGGACAGCAATTTGGCAGGAGAGAGACAACCAACTTCCGCTTCAGTGTTTATATATGCAGCAAGTGGAATTGGCTTTTGGGGTTATTTTCAAGATCAGTGGCTCAGTGTGGCAAGGCCGACTCAAGTGAAAAGTAGGTTTGAACATTTCAAATGCAGAGATGGAATTTTTCCCAGTAGTGGTTGCACTGGAAATATGGGGTGTGCAAATGAAAGATAGAGTAGTTTGGCTTTACTCTGACAACAATAGCGTAGTACACATAGTCAAAAATCAGCTGGGAGGGGGAGTGGTAGGCAGGATGATGAGATATTTCACTTTTAAGTGTTTAACATTAAATGTCACAGTGAAGGCACAACACATTCCTGGCATCGATAACTCATTGGCAGACTCCCTTTCTTGTTTGCAGTGGTCTCGTTTCCGGTTGTTGGCTCCAAATGGGAATCCTTCTCTAGTTCGAGTGCCAGATCATTTATGAGCAGACGAGAATGGTGGCTAATGTGTAATGCCCTCAGTGGAAAGACAAGGGTAAGGTCCAATAAATGCATACAGCAATTCTTGCAGACGAGATTATCCAGAGGCTGGGAACAAGTATGGCCAATTCCACCTTACCAAGTCAGGGTTTACATGTTGGTAATGAAAGAAAGAGGTTGGACATTTGGAAGGGCAAGAAGCACATTGTCAGCTTTGAATTGGTTTCATCAGGCCTTGGGTCTGAAGGATTTAGCTAACACATTTTAGGTACGGACAATGTTTAAGGGCTGGGGGAAACAAAACACCCAAGAGGCCTGATAAGAGGTAACCCATAGGTCCAGCGGTGTTACATAAGCTGTGGCTTGCAGTTTCAAATGTTTGTTTTTCTTCTTATGAGGTAGCATTATTTAGGGCTGCCTTTCTGCTGTTTTTTTTTTTTTTTGTGGGGCATTTAGATGGTCTGAAATTATTCAACCAAACAAGAAGAAAGGTCAACGGACAGTTTTACAAGTGGCACATGTACATTTGCTGGGGGAGGACACTTGGGTTTCTGTGGCTAAATCCAAAATGGATCAAGAAGGCAAAGGTCAGTGGGTAAGAGTGGTTACCCCAAAGGGTTTGGTATGGGACTTGACTAAAGTGCTACTAGAGTACCAGAACTATAGGGGTAGGTCAGATGGTCCATTCTTTTGTCATCAGCAAGGTGAACCTCTGACACAGTATCAGGTGAGAGCAGTTTTAAAGGAAGCAATCAAGTTGAGCGGCCTAGAATCAGATAAATATACATTACATTCCTTTCAAATAGGTGCAGCCTCATTTGCACATGCAATGGGAGCTTCACAGAACGATATTATGAAGATGGGCAGGTGGAAGTTGAATGCTTATAAAGGCTATGTAAGGTGTAAATGGCTTTAACTCTTGTCCTTTATATTTCAGCTCTCACATCTTTGGATCAGAAATACATCTGGATAGTGGGTCATTCTTTCATTCGGAGACTCTGTCGCTTTGTCCAGGGCAGGCGGGGCTTCTCCTTCCAAGGAGGAAAATTAGCTTCTTGCAAAGCAATTTGGTTTGGTGTATCAGGAATGCAGTGGCACCATCTCAGGGCAGTAATACAACAAGCTGCAAGAAGCGATAAATCTCCTACTGCCATTTTATTACACCTAGGGGGTAATGATATTTGTCAACATCCAATAAAAGAGCTAATTGGTTTGATGGTACAAGAGCTATATTGTATGCATGAATGCTGGCCACAAACTATTATCTGCTGGTCAGAAGTGGTACAGAGAAAGAAATGGAGGGGGGCTAGGTCCATTTAAGCTGTGGAGAGAATGAGAAGGAGAATTACTAATTCTACGGATAAAGTGTTGAGAGACATTAACGGGTTGTGCATTCCTCACCCTGGCATTCAGGTCTGGTGGCCAGACAGGTATGATGAGGATGGGGTTCATTTATCTGAAGAAGGTTTGGGGATTTTTTTATAAGGAATTGCAAGCTGGTTTAGTTTTGAAGGGCATTCACTTAGGATAGGTTGAGATGTGCTGGCGGAAGGAAGGAATATTCCTTCCTTCTGTGGCAGAAGACAGGAAAGCTAAGAGAGGCCATGGTAAGTGTGTGGGGGGGGGGTCACAGGACTCTTCAGCTGGTCCTTCCACAGGCCAGACAGCCCCAAGGGATTGTTGCCAGGGGACTTACCAGCCCGGCAATGGCTTCTTGGCAGATTGTAAGGCGGCCCAGAGGAATTGTGATGAATTGTGAAATGAAAAAGCTGTTATGATGTGGGTATGTTGAATCAGAAGGGCCGGATATTGATGTGCTGTCTGTTGTCCTGTAGGTTTAGGGGAATGCTATGAAAGAAATAAAATGGCCTCCCTGATATTCCTGCCTTGCGCACATCTCATAATAATTGGCTTCTATTTGAGTAAATGGCAATAAACACATGGCTGCAGCCATTTAATCCATCTGAGGTCTCTGTGTTTTTTATTGAATATGCAGCTTGTGGCAACCCTGATTTGTAAAGCATGCAACTTTGATACATTTGTCAACGGTGCCAAGGAATGATAATGTTCTGAGCCGGTTTTTGGATATGGCTCAAAGGTTGATATGGATCATTAAATGAACTATGAACACTATTTGATATGAAGCATTAAATGAATTGAACACTGTGTCAAATGTTTTCTAAAAGATCATTTTGTTGGCATCAAAGACAAGGTAAGATATTGGTTCACTAAACTTTATTAAAAGCAGGTGGAGCTGTACCAATCTCAGATAGCAACGGCTGGCAAGCCAATCGCAGCAAGCCATCATTTGTCTGAGGCAGGTCAGCTTGGACTCAGGTTTCAGAGGGGGGTGGGGGGAGGTGGGAGGTGGAGAACAGATAGGGTCAGGATAGGTAGGAGGGCTGAGGTGGGCTGGGCTGTCCAGGGGAAGGGTTGAAAAAGCTGGGAACAAAGCAAATCAGTCTTTTCAACCTCTACCTTGGCAGCTTGTCCCCCCCTACCCCCCCCTCATAAAAGCAGGGATGTACTTGTCAGTTAGTTTTGGACCAGGTAAGGTACTTAGGGAACCCGGTGACCTACAAAGGTGATCGCACTAGGGGTCGTGAAGGAATTTCCTGTTTTTGCCCACTGGGTTTTCAGGTTTTCACCTTCTTCTCTGGGTAAGATAGACAGGTTAGGCTAGATTGTCACAGTCATGTAAGCAGGAGACAGGAAATGTAAGGGAGGCCAGGTAAGGGGGGGGGTCACAGGACTCTGCAGCTGGACCTTCCACAGGCCAGACAGCCCCAAGGGATTGTTGCCAGGGGACTTACCAACCCAGCAATGGCTTCTTGGCAGATTGTAAGGCGGCCCAGAGAAATTGTGATAAATTGTGAAATGAAAAAGCTGTTATGATGTGGGTATGTTGAATCCGAAGGGCTGGATATCGATGTGCTGTCGTCCTGTAGGTTTAGGGGAATGCTATGAAAGAAATAAAATGGCCTCCCTAACCTTCCTGCCTTGTGCACATATAATAATTGGCTTCTATTTGAGTAAATGGCAATAAACACATGTCTGCAGCCATTTAATCCATCTGAGGTCTGTGTTTTTTATTGAATATGCAGCTTGTGGCAACCTTGATTTGTAAAGCATGCAACTTTGATACATTTATTGTCAACGGTGCCAGGGAATGGTTTTTGGATATGGCTGAAAGGTTGATATGGATCATTAAATGAATTGAACACTATGTTAAATGTTTTCTAGAAGATCATTCTGTTGGCATCAATGGCAAGGTAAGATATTGGTTCACTACACTTTATTAAAAGCAGGTACAGCTGTACCAATCTCAGACAAAAGGTAAGACCAGAATCTTCCAGTATCCAGCCTCTGCCAGGGGTTTCTCCCAAAGTTATTACAAACCCAGAGAATCACCTGGTTGCATTGTCGGATTCCTCTGCCACCTCTGGGTTGGAGGCTGGTGAGGATTTAGCAGGCAGCATGTCTGAAGAGGCTTTGCAGGCATCCATTTTTTTTGCGTTCAGGGAAAACCATGATTCATTGTTTCTGAGGGGTCTAGGGTGTTCCGCTGTTTCTTCCTAGGGAAGAAGCTCCTATTACAGTTGTGGAATGCCGTCCTGAGTCAGGGCCCTCAGTTTTCTATGATGGATGTCCTCGTAAAAAAGAGACAGAAAACTAGAGATGTTTCTTCTGCTCCGAGGGACTGATAAAGTGAGTGGGAAGTATTTACTCAGGGGTTATTTAATGCTTTACTGTCATTAAGGCCTCCTCAAGGGGTTTTGGTTCCTGCTCATCCTTGGTCTTCTTCACCTAAAAGGCCCAGGGAATTAAATTCTTCTAGGAAGAGTTGGATTCTGATGAAGAATCCCTTATGTATTCTACTCAGATTCCTTCTCCTTTAGACTATGGGTCTGAGGAGAAGGAATCTAATAGTCCAGATACTCCTTCTGAGAAATTTTCCTTTGTGTACACAATCTATAGGATGATGGAATTTTTTTAAGTGGGATTGTGCCCAGGTTTCTGATATCCATAAGAGGTACTATGGCTGCTTTACTAGATGTTTTTTTCTAATGCCTCTAAAGCACCTGATTCTCTGCCCCCTGCTCCCAAGAAGTCTGATAAGTTTTATAGGGTGCCTGAGGACTGTTCCTTTTTGTTCAAATATCCTGCTGCTAACCCCTCTGTGTGTCTGTAGCCTCTGATAAGCCATCTGAATTTTTAATTGATTTATTATTTATTTATTTATTTTTATTTATAAATGTCTTAATAAATGTCTTATAAATATCTTAAAAATTGACTATAATTTTAGGTGATTTCAATATTGACTGGCAATCCTGTTCTGGCAACCATCCAACCCATCGTGTAAACCTTCATAGTTTCACCCAACTAGTCCAGTCGCCAACCAGGATAAATAAAAACTCCAGCAAGCACACTACCCTGGATTGAATACTAGTCAGTAAGAGCCCCCAGTCATATATAACAGGCTGCTTATCAGATAGCCTCAGTGATCACTCCCCAACAGTCGTACTCAAAAAATACCTATACCAACTAAACCTGTCATCTACCGTCAAATACGTAAAAAGCTAAACTTTAACTCACTCACATTCATCTCATCCCTCAAAGAATGTAACTGGCATCCTCTAAAGTACCTCAGTCTTGATGATGCAGTTGAATTTTTTAATACTACCTTCCTTAGAATCCTTAATTACCATGCCCCCATAAGACTTTTCAGAACCAAAGCACAACCCTCCCCATGGCTACAGAAAACCACTAAGTCAGAAATGAAAAACAGGGATAAAGCCTGGGAGCACTGGTGCAAAACCAAATACCCCTCAACTAGACAGAAATTCCTAGAACTACGCAATACAGTCAAAAAGCTAATAAAACAGGACAAATTCCAATACTACCAGTCTGTCCTAGATTCCTCCCAACACAGCCCCAAACAATTCTGGTCCTCCATAAACTCCATCCTCCACTCTGGTAAAGTCAGTACCCCTCCTCCTAACATCCCTCACTCCTCCGAAAATATTGCTATTGCTACCTCATTCAACACACTCTTCACACAAACCATACTATCACTAGCTAAACAACACAACTCCCCTCCCCTCCAACCCACTCCTTCAACTAGTAATCTCCCCACTGCCTTCTCTTTTTCTCCTATACCTACCTCCAACATAAAAAAACTCAGCTAAACTTAAGCCCACCAAATTAGCAGCAGACAACCTCCCAAGTGAATACCTACAAATCGCAGCTGATGCTCTGGCCTACCCAGTATCCATCTTGATTAACCAATCTCTGTCAGAAAGTTACATTCCCACACTGTGGAAAGTATCACATATAATTCCTCTCCACGCAGGCGGCCCCTCCACAGAACTAACCAGTTACCGCCCCATAGCTATTCTCTCTCCACTCTCCAAAATACTAGAGATGCATACACTCTGAGGTCTCAGACTACCTCCTTACTAACAATATCCTTTCCAGTACTCAGCATGGTTTCCGACCAAACCATAGTACCACCACTACCTTACGCTCCTTTACTAACACTATCCTTCAGCATAAAAACAATGGCTATCTCTCCTCTGCTACTTTCCTAGACCTATCTAAAGCATTTGACATGGTCCCACACAAACAACTCATCTCTGTCCTCAATAACCTATCCTTCTCTCAATCAGTCACCAACTGGTTTCAGAGTTACCTGTCTGACCACCAACAATCAGTTGTATGGCAGAATGACATATCTCCCCAACTACCTGTCTCCATGGGGGTTCCCCAAGGATCCATCCTTGGACCCCTACTCTTCTCTGTTTTCACCAATAATCTAGCCTCTGCCACCAAACATGGCACACTCATACAATACGCAGATGACTCAACCATCATCTGCTCAGCTCATTCCCTACCCAAACTGCAAAAAGTCACACAGGAAGCCTTTTCATCTGTTGAAACTTGGTTATCCGTTGCCCAATTAATACTCAACCCAAACAAAACTAAACTACTTATCTTCCAACCCACCAAACATACTCAAAACAACTCTCTCTTTAACATCACAGCAAAAGACAACACCACTATATACCCAACTGAACACACCAAATCGCTAGGAGTGGAAATAGACAAACTAAAATTTGACATTCACATATGCATGACCATAAAAAATGTCCACAAAAAACTAGGAGCATTATACAAAAATAAGCAACTTCTCACCAAAGCAGCAAAGATTTCAATAGTAAATTCCCACCTTATCTCCACCCTACTTTATACCTCTCCAATACATACCAACCTAAGGCAATGCGATCTAAACAAGCTAGAGACCTGCTACAACAAAATCGCCAAATTTGCCATAGGGGCATCCTACCGTAGTCACCACTGCCTCTCACTTGCTGAACTGGGCTGGCTTGAACTCCCTCACCTCCTTCAATGGTATCAACTCTCACTCGCCCACAAACTAGTAAACCATCCACTAAATGTCCCATCCCTCCAGAATCTACTCCATCCCTATCGCACCACCAGACCACTAAGAGCCAGCAACAAAAATCACTTGCAGATCACTAAAGCCAACAACTCTGCTGGTGAAGCACTATTCTCTTGTGCCATAGCCAAATTATGGAACTCCCTCCCACTCACAATTACCTCTGTACCATCATGCACCCACTTCAAAACTTTACTAAAAGTGCACCTAAAAACATGCTGGCTATGCCCTTGCAACTCCCACTCTAATATCATCCACCCCATCCAACCACTACCTTTCTTTCCACCCCACTAACTACCTTGATTATAGCAAGCTCAGATGCTCATAAGCCTAGTACTTATTATACAGCAGGAACTTCTTTGTAACATTTGTTAATGTCTGTTATGTACTTCACAGATAAAGATTCTAGTTGTCTACTGATGTACTATGTTCTTAATCTGTAAATATGTTTGTAATTGATTGCTATGTTAATCAAATTGTTAATCGCTATGTAATCCAATGTAACTACTGTCCTATTTTAACTGTGGAGCTTTTCTCCCTGGGCCTCCGCTGAAAATGGACCTACGTCCAGTCAGACACTCCCAGACAACAAATGTAAATAAATAAATAAATAAATAAAAATTGACTGCTTTTTTCTGATCTTCCAGACTCAGAGAGTAAATCTAAAGGACTTCCTGTCAAGTAGCTTGTCATTCTATCAGATGTAGTTATGATGCATCAGATGCCTCTTCTAGGGCTGCTGCTTTTGATTCAGTACTGAGGTGTGCTTGGCTTAGGCTTCATCCTTTACCCTATGATATTAAGGCTAAGTTGCTGGATGCTCCTCTGAATACTAAACTTTTGTTTGGGGAAGCAGCTGCTTGTTTGTTTAAGTCTCTTCAGGACAAGGGAAAGGCCTTACAGGAGCTTAAACATGTCTTTTTTTTTCCTGTTCCTAAATTTCAAACTACCCTTCTAAGCCAGCCTTTGTTTGTAGGCAATCTTCCCTCCTTCTAAAGGTAAAAAGGCCACTCAGACAGCAGGGATTCTCAAGTCTTTCTTTCCTGACAAGCCAGATGCTGTTTGACTATTCATCTGTTCCCAGCCACATTCCTCTTTCTCTTCACCTTTCTCTTTCTCTTCCTATTTGCTTCAAATCACCCAGGCTTCTTGGGTTCTGTCAATCATTCATCAAGGGTACTTCATGGTGTGAAATTCCTGTCCTCCTTTTATGGGCATTCCTCAGCTTCCTTGGGAACAGCTTCTTTTTTTCCCAGAGGTTCTTTGAGATCTCTTGTCTCAGGGTACGATTCAAGAGATGCTTGTGTCCCAAAGGGGAAGGGGTTTTATTCAAGAATGTTTCTAGTGCCCAGAAAAGAAGGTATTTGGAGACCAATTCTAGATCTTTCTTATCTAAACACCTTTGTAAAACTGCCTTCCTTTTGGATGTTGTCCCTTCAGATCCCTTTTCCTCTCTTGCTACCTCAGGCTTTTCTGGTGTCTCTGAATCTCAAGAATGCTTATGTCCATATTCCGATCCATCCTCTTTTCAGGAGCTTCTTGCATTTCTCTGTTTCTTCCCGGCATTTTCAGTTCTGTGCTTTGCCCTTTGGCCATTCTACTGCCCCAAGGGTGTTCACCAAATGCCTTGTTCCTGTGATTGCTTTTTGCAGGCTTCAAGGGATCCAAATATTTCCTTACTTGGACAACCTGCTGATTCAGGAATCCTGTCCAGAGATCCTTTTGCAAAACCTTCATTTTACCATTTCTCTTCTTCAAAGTCTGGGGTTCACTATAAACTTCAAGAAGTCTTCCCTGACTCCTTCTCAAGATCATGTCTTTATGGGTTGCAGGACTCAGATTGTGCCAATGATGGCATCCCTGCCTCCTCCAAAGGCCTTAACTTTCATTTCTTACTTTCAAACTCTTTTTCCCTCGGCCTCCATTACAGCCAGAGAATTACTCACCTCTCTGGGGTTCATGGTTTCCACCATCCTGATGCTTCCTCTGGCCAAACTTCACACGAGGAGGTTCCAGTGGTTTCTGAAGTTGGTGTGGCTTCAAAATGTGCAGCCTGTAGATTTTACAGTTCCTCTTCTCCCTTGTCTCAAGAAGGAACTTCTGTGGTGGATTCAGCAGTTCTCTCTGAATCCACAGCTTCCTTTTCATCCTCCTCTTCCCTCTCAGGATCTGTTCACAGACACTTCAAGTGAGGGATGGGGAGCAACATTTGGCTCCCTGAAAGTTCAGGGGGTGTGGTTGCCTCATCAGCAGAAGGAGCACATCAACGTCAGAGATTAGAGCTCTTATGCTGGCTCTTCAGGCCTTTCATCCTCTTTTCTATACAGGCATGTCAAGGTATTTGCTGACAGTACCACATTTATGTGATATATCAACAAACGGGGGGGGGGGGATCTTACCTTCTTTGCCAGCTGGCACTTCTGGTATGAGATCTGGCTGTCAAGTACCAAATGACTCTTCAGGCAGTTTATATTCCTTCAGATCAGAACATTGTGGCCGACACTGTGAGCAGGTCCTTCACTCAATCCCACAAATGGATGCTTCACAGGAATGCGTTTCTGGACATTGTTCACCAGTGCGGTACTCCTCAAGTAGATCTCTTTGCCTCCCCTCTGAACAGACAACTTTCCTTGTTTTGTGCCAGAGTCTGGTATGAAAGGTGGACACTCTCACTTTTTTTGGAATGGGATGTTTCTGTATGCATTCTCTCCCTTTCCTCTCATTCCGAGAGTCCTGTTCAAGATTCAACAAGAGGCTCCCAAAATCTTATTGGTGTCTCTCTTTTGGCCATGACAGCACTGGTTCCCTCTACGTCTGCATCTAGCCAAGGGCAATCATCACAAGTTACCACACAGAGTGGAAATACTCACACAAAGCAAGGTATTTTTCGTCCATCCCCACCTGTCAATGCTTCAACTGACATTGTGGGTGATAGGGTTTTGATCCCTCACAGACACCTTTTTTCTGAGGATGTGCTGCAGGTCCTGCAGTAGGCCAGGAAACCTACTACTAAGAAATCCTACTTATCTAAATGGAAGAGGTTTTCTGTTTGGTGTCTTTCTCGTGACCTGGACCTACTTACTCTGGATGTTCCTTTGGTTCTCTCTTATTTGTGTGAGTTGCTCAATGTTGGTTTGGCCTATTATTCTATTAAGGCCCACATCAGCTCTTTCTTCTTGTCTGCCTTTAACTCCCCCATTAGCTTCTAGATTTGAGGCTAAACAATTTCTTAAAGGCTTCCTTAATATTAGACCTCCCAGGAAGCCTGTTCCTCCTCCTCCCTGGGATCTTAATTTCATTCTGGAGAAGCTGACTCGGGCTCCTTTTGAGCCTGCTAGTTCAACTTCCTTGCAGTATTGTTCTTGGAAGACAGTTATTTTGGTAGCTCTTACTTCTGCCAGATGGCTGTCTGAGTTGCAAGCCCTTATGGCTTGTTCACCTTTTTTGATATTTCATGAGGACAGGGTGTCTTTGTGTACTAATCCTTCTTTTATGCCCAAAGTGGTTAATGAGTTGTCACTTAATCAGTCTATTAATTTGCCTACTTTTTTCACCTCTCAGCAATCTGACAGTCAGAAGGTGCTGCATATCTTAGACATACATAGACAGCTCAGATTTTATTTGGATAAGACTAAAGCTATCAGAAAATCTGGTCAGTTGTTTGTTTCCTTTCATCCTAGATCTTTTGGATTGGTTGTTTCCAAGCAAGCTATTTCATTTTGGTACACTTCATGGCGAGAGCCTTCCTTCTTCTGTCAAGGCTCATTCTACTAGAGCTATGGCTTCTTCTGGTGCTTTTTTCAAGGGTTCAGACACTAATTCTATTTGTGAAGCTGCTACCTGGACTTCTGTGCATACCTTTACCAAACATTACAATTTGGATGGTATCTCCAGTGCTAGAACTGGTTTTGCTAATGCCATTCTTCATAGCTTCCTAGAAGGCTGTACTGCTGCTTCCTCCTCCCAAGTATCTTCTTGAGCTTTGGCACTCTCCCATAAGTAATGAATACTGCAGTGGTGAAAATAGTATAGTTGTGCAAAATCTTACCATGATGGTAGATGTCCTTGCCTTCACTGCTGCAGTATTCACTCCCTCCCTCCATTCTTTTTTTTTTAATTTTTAGTCTCCCACCAGGACACAAATGATCTTCAGCAATTGCATGCTGCTTGCTGAGCACATTCAAGCAAATCTGCAGTCTGCGGCTACCACTCCACCCATACAGTATAAGAAGGAATCAGTACTGCAAAACTAAAGGATATACATTTTGAGGCTCAAGAGCAGGAGCACACTCAAGCAAATCTACAGTCTGTGGCTACCACTCCACCTATACAGTATAAGAAGGAATCAGTACTGCAAAACTAAACAAGGATATACATTTTGAGCTTCAAGAGCAGGAGCACACTCAAGCAAATCTGCAGTCTGCAGCTACCACTCCACCCATGCAGTATAAGAAGGAATCAGTACTGCAAAACTAAACAAGGATATACATTTTGAGCCTCAAGAGCAGGAGCACACTCAAGCAAATCTGCAGTCTGCGGCTACCACTCCACCCATACAGTATAAGAAGGAATCAGTACTGCAAAACTAAACAAGGATATACATTTGAGCCTCAAGAGCAGGGTCAGTCTGCCCAGGCATTCTACTGATATTACATTATCAGTATTTCTTAGTAGTTCTCAGCGTGCTAATAAAACTGACTGTTGTAGCCTTGTGCCCCCCCCCCCAGCTAGTGCAGTAATCCTAACTGTCCAATAGACCATATACATTTAATTCAGATCCTTGTGAGTAAATTAACCATCAAGCAGCCCTCTCAATGCTTTCTGCTTTAGTTTGTATTACTTGGAGGCCCACCTGTTTATTTGCATCTCTATACATTCCCCTTCATTGCTAATGTACCTCCCTACTCCAATCTGTGCACAAACTGGTTACTAATCAGCAAGTCAATGTGAAGACACACTCCCAACCTTAAAGTTTGCTGTCTCTTCTCTCCTTCACTTTAAAGGTAGTTTGAATTCTTACCCCCTCTGAGGCCTTCACTGATAGTTTTCCACTGATTGCCTCTCTGGTTTCTTTGCATTCCACCTGGTTTATACCCCTTGTGCTATCTCCCTCCCCCAATACTAAGTCTATATTAAAATCCTGCTGAGCATGGAGCTATCTTTAAATTTCTAGTCTCCCACCAGGACACAAGTGCTTTTCAGCAATTGCATTCTGCTTGCTGGTAAGCCATTAGACCTCAAGAATTTGTTTAAAGTGTTCAGATTTGTAAAGTAATACTTACTTTTTACTCTTGTCTTGGTGGGC
Source organism: Protopterus annectens (assembly GCF_019279795.1). Taxonomy (NCBI): domain Eukaryota; kingdom Metazoa; phylum Chordata; order Ceratodontiformes; family Protopteridae; genus Protopterus; species Protopterus annectens. Next base: position 1,911,102,193 of record NC_056741.1, on the reverse strand, counting down.
TCTGCCCTGCTCCGTTCACTTTCGCTAATGCTCGGGCTCTCTCCGCTCCCCTGCTCTGCCCCCTATTTCCTCCCGCCCCCACTACCTCTACATTTATAGTAATTACAGCCACACCCACAGCTCACCCTCACATCACCTCCACCAATCACAGCTCCTCAAGTCAGATCACATTATACCACACCAACTTGCTCCACACAAAATACTCCCAATCACTTTCATTCCCATTAGGGATTTATTACATCACCCACACTACTTACCCATCCACATGTAGTGCAACCCTATAATTCCTATTCAGAGCCCCACCTAGTACCATCTTAAACTTTATAACCATGACTATCACACAACTAAGTCTTGTCTGTCTTCTCATAATTTTTTATAACACCACAAGTTATCACTCTAGCAATATCCCTAAACTTAGTAGCACAACACTACATTATGCACGCTCATATACCGACACCACACATTATAATGATATCTGTCCACAATTGTTCAAGAACTACATAACGGAGCAATTCAGAACTAAACACATATGCTCTCATTCCTACTCCCAAAAACACAATACTTTCTCGCAGTCCTCACCAAGCTCCAACATCTGTATCACCATTTTAACACTAGGCTTACCATAAGTGGGGATATCCACCCCAACCCAGGCCCAAATCCATCCTGCCCAACGCAAACTGCTCCAACACAAATGTCAGAACATAACACCCCCACTATCTTCATCCCTGGGCAAATCAACAACAGCAGCAAAACCAACCATCTTTTAATGCTAAATATTAATATTAGAAGTATCAAAAATAAATTACCTGAACTCCAGGCCACAATAGCACACTACTCCCCAGACATAGTTGCTTTAACAGAAACCTGGCTAAATAAAAACATAGCTAACTCAGAAGTTCTCCCTACTGGCTACAATATCATTAGACAAGACAGACCACATCGTAAAGGGGGTGGAACTGCCTTACTGTATAAGTCCAACTTAACTGCACGTCAATTACCAAACTCCTACCCCTCCCCCAATAATTGGGACATACTTATCTCACAACTTCAACTTCACCCTAAAAAGGTCATCACCACAATTGTGATCTATATTCCACCTGGTAATACACCTGCTAGCCTTGAAGACTTCTTATCCTGATGTTCTTCCACATACTCACAAGAAACCCTTATTCTGGGGGATTTCAACCTAGATTGGTTCACCTGCATATCAGAACCACCAAGTAATCTAATAAATCTCCATGGCTACCAGCAGCTAGTCCAAATTCCAACTAGATGTGATAAAAAATCTAAAAAGGAATCCATCATTGACTGGGTCCTAACTAACAACTCTACATTGTACCCCCACGCAGGCAGTCTCCCAGACACCTTAAGTGACCACAACATAATATACTTTATACGTAGTAGAACAAGCATATGCAAAACCACTAACTATATATCCACTAGAAACACAAAAAAATTCTCTCCTGAGGTCCTCAATACTTTACTCTGTAACTGTGACTGGACCCCCCCCATAAAAACCCTCACACTTGACCAGGCTGTAGCATATTTCAACAAAACATTTCTACAACACCTAGACACTGTCGCTCCATTGTGCAAAATCAACCCTACAAACCCCTGGCTCAATAAAGAAACCAAACAAATCCTCAAGTCCAGAGACACTGCCTGGCTTTACTATAAAAAAACAAAGAAACACAAAGCCTAACTAAGTACCAATAACTACGCAACCGTGCAAAAAATGCATTAGGCCGGAAAAAAAATCCTACTACACGACATTACAAACTAAATACCAACACAACCCCCCAAAATTTTGGAAAAATGTAAACCAGCTACTAAAATCCACCCAAAAGGCTACCCCCAAACCAACCACCCCTGACACTAAAGTTCCCATCGAAACACAATTCAACTCCCACTTTGTGAACTCAATTCTATCCTTAGTATCTATCACAGGACAATTCCTTCCTCACTATTCCCCCAACACAAATAACACTAATACAAGCTTTACCCTCAAAACAGTTTCCATCACTTCAATCAAAAGCATGCTCTCCAAACTAAAAACTCATCAACAGCAGCCAACCTACTCCCCAGCTATTTCTTGAAACTCACAGCAGATGCTATTGCTATCCCAATCTCCACTCTTATAAGCAGATCGATTGTTGAAAACTATGTGCCCAAACTCTGGAAAATATCCTATGTTACACCCATATATAAAGGTGGGCCCTCCACTGAACTTAATAACTACAGACCCATTGCTTTACTCTCCCCCTGGCCAAAATCCTAGAAAAATGCATCCATACCCAGATGATAAAATATCTCCTAGACATCAACATCCTGTCACCTACTCAGCATGGTTTCAGACCTGCCCATAGTACCACTACAGCCCTCCTCTGCTTCACAGACACAGTAAACCGTCTCAAAAATGAAGGTCTGCAGGTGTCAACTCTTTTTTTGGATATGTCCAAAGCATTTGACACAGTCTCGCACCAAATCCTGCTAAACAAACTAAACCAGTATCACCTATCAAATTCCACTCTTACCTGGTTCCAAAGCTACTTAACTGACAGGTACCAAGCTGTAAAATGGGAAAATTCTCTCTCTCCTCAGCTGCCCATAACTATAGGAGTCCTACAGGGTTCTATCTTAGGACCACTACTATTCACAATCTTCACAGATGACCTCCATACCTCCACACAGCATGCATCTATCATTCAGTATGCAGATGACACTACCTTAATCTGTGCTGCACAAAACATTCCCACCCTCCTGCAAACAACTCAGCTAGCATTCTCTGATGTTGAAAACTGCCTATCCAAAGCCCAACTTATCCTCAATTAAAAGAAAACTCAGCTTATGATTATAACCAGTTCTAACAAAAACACTGATAACAATCAATTCACTATCTACTCCACAAATGCTACTCCAATCGCTCCAGTGGCACAGGCTAAGCTATTGGGAATAACCATAGACTCCCACCTAAAATTTGATAGTCATTTCAACTTAACTATTAAAAAAGTACATGCCAAAATGAGATCACTCTACCATATCAAACCATTTCTTACCAACAACAAAAGATCAGCCATTGCTCACTCCCAACTTCTATCCACCCTACTCAATGCATCTCCCATTCTGACTAATCTCAACAAAACTGAACTAAGCAAAACGGAAGCCTGCTATAACATAATCGCCTGCTTTGCTGCAAATTGCTCATATAGAACTCATCACTGTACTGCTTTAAGACAGCTACACTGGCTTGAACTGCCCAACCTCCTAACCTATAATCAGATCTGCCTCTGTCATTCTATCTATTACCTCCCGAATAAGTGTCCTGCCCTCAAAAAACTAGTACATTACTCAGCCAAAAGGCCTCTTAGATCATCAAGCAAACTACTATTAGAAGTCACCAACAGCTACAATATCTTTGGAGATGTATTATATAGTAGTTCAGTGGCAAAAAAATGGAACTCTGTCCCCACTAGCATTCAAAACACATCATCCAAAGCCTCATTTAAAGACCTCATCAGGCAACATCTCAAGCAAAGTTGGCAGCGCTATGATTGCTCCCCAGGCTAATGAAAGTGGATTAGGTACACATACTAAACCTAGAGTACTTGATTAAGATTGAAAACTATTCTCACAAACACTGGCTAATCTATAATGTATGTTCTGTACCTGTCTACTATGTATGTATTCTACCTATGTTCCAAATTACAGCTGTACACCACAAATCTATTAAGTACCTTTATTTTTAATTTAATATTTTTTTGTTTGTTCTCTCCACTGTAACTGTTGATGTGCTGCATACCACTGTAAAAACATGTCTTATGTAATTTGTGTGTATAGCGATCATGTCTAAATGTATCTGTAATTTTTCTATGCGGAGCTTTTCTCCCCGGGACTCTGCTGAAAATGGGCCTTTTCGGGCCAGTCATACACCCCCAGTTAACAAATGTAAAATAAATAAAATTCCCCTAGTTTTTTTTTCCCTTCCTGGATGTGCATTGCTCTTTGGTTTTCCTTTGACTGCTGTTCCTACTGGGGCAATCAGTTCTAAGGATGGTATGCCTGACCATCACCTTTATGCCCTACGCTATTCAAGGAGTGTGTAGGTGATGTTCAGTGTACCTTAAATCAATGGTAGACTTTGGTAGACTGGCTGAATGATGGGTTTCATGGCAGGGAATAAGTAATGAATGGTGGTGAATGCAAGGACATCTGCCGTTATGGTAAGATTTTACACAACTGTGCTTTCTGAGAATCATTTATCAGTGTTGCAGATGGCCGTGGGAGGAAATTCCTCCTTTCCAGGGGGTCATTCCTCATGCTGCAGATCAGACTCTTTTGTTTCCACCTGTTCTTCATTAGATGCTGTCCCTAGGAGTAATAGAACCAGTTCTGCCTTCCTAGGTGGGAAGGGTTTTTATTCAAGAGGTTCCTAGTGCCATAGAAAGAAAATGTTTGGAGACCAGTTCTCGATCATCCTTTCCTAAGTCTGAGTTGTGATAATAACCAGATTCAAAGGGTTGTAATTTCATAGTGTGTTACTTCTTCTTCTTCTTCTTCCTCTTTCTAGTTTCCTAACAGCACTAGACTTAAAAGATACTTATCATTACATCCCTAATCATCCAGACTTCAAATGTTTCTTAAGGTTTTGTATGTCTGGATCACATTATCAGTTCTCTACCCTTTGGACTATCCACTGCACCAAGAGTGTTCACAAAAAATGAACTCCAGTTATGGCTCAGAGTATTCACATTTTTCCATAGTTGCTTATCTTTGTAGAGTTTTTTTCAATGTATGAGGAAGCTATCTCTCTTGGGTGAGAGACCTCTTACAAGAGCTGTGATTTCTACAAGAGCATTCAAAAGTGTGTCTTGACTGTTTTACACAGGATTATGTTCTCATAATACCCATAGTGACCATGTACATGAGAAAAATGCAGTAGTTTCTGAAATCTCTCTGGTAATAGTATCAACACCCTTTATCTTTTCAAATCCCAGTGCTGTGGTTTGCCAGAAGAGAAATATTTTGTTGGATACAACACATATATTTAAATACTGGTCTCTCCTTCTCTATCCCTGCTCCAGAGCAGTCATTCACCATAGACACTTCGGACATCGCTTGGGAACAATTTCAGGAGGGATAAAAGTGCAGGGGTTGTGGGACACCAAGGAAAGATGCAAGTATATAAATATCAAGGAAATGCTTGCCCTAATCAAGGCACTCAACTCTCTGAACCATCTTTGGTCTTCTGGACCTCATCAAGTGGTTACAGACAATTTCACAGACATCTGGTACATCAACAAGCAAAGGAGAACCAAATTGTACCCTCTTTGCAGTTTAGCCATGTTAGCCTGAGCTATAGCTTCACAGAACAAGCTCACTCTACAGGAATCTTACATTCCATCAGAGCAAAATTGTGTGGTAGACAAGCTGAGCAGGACCAGGGCAGAATGGAAACTAGATCAGGGGATCTTCCAAGATTTGGTCTAGCTGTGGTGAGTTCTTCAGGTAGAACTTTTTGCCTCCTCTCAGAACAATGAAGTGGAAAGTTTCTGTTCCAGGACTCCATGGAAGAAGCCCTGGAAGAACAGATGCCTTTTCTTTTTATTTCCTTGGAAAGAAATGTCATAGGATCATAGATAGGAACTAGGCTATGGGCCCAAGAGCCTACGTAAGCCTAGCCAACAAGGTTCCCTGGCTTATACCACCCCAAGAAAGTTTTTTTCCTGTGCCACTGTCGAGCAGAGACACAGAAGTGATCCCCGGGGTGTATTTCCTATATCCCACCCACTCATCAAGATTTTTCTTGAAGCGTGCTAATGAAGAACTTTGCTTGACATAGATGGGTAGCCTGTTCCAGAGTATGAGAAGTCTCTGGGACAGGAATCTATCCCTCCAGCATGTCCTGTTTATTATGGTGACAAGGTTTAGGTCCCTAGAGCGTGTAGCTCGGAGGGATTGGGATATCCTTTGGTATAAGTTGCCTTATGTATGCAATTTCACCCTTTCTACTAATACCCAGGGTACTTTTGAAGATTTAGTAAGAATCCCCCAAGATCACTGTGGTGACTCCATTCTTGAACAGGCAACCATGGTTCTCCCTTGTTTGGGAAATGGCCAGGGTCAATTACCACTACCTTCTTCACAGACTGGGTTTACTCACACAAGAGCAGGAGTGCTTGATAGACCCCAACGTCAATCAAATTCAGTTGGCTGCTTGGATGAAAGAGTCATATGGAAAATAACTTGTATTTATCAGGCTTGTGGATTGCATTTCATTACTGAAACTAAGCAGAAATTCCTTACGATTCCAAGAGCAGGATAAGTTATTGCTTACACTTATTTCACTGAACTGCACTTCGGAAATGCTTATAATTGTGCTATACAGTTGATCTACTACATTTTGCATTGTTATAAAGCTTTTTTATTGTTTCACTGCATTTATGTACTGTTTTATACTGTTTTAACTGCATTTTTCATTGCTAGATACTGTTTCATTACTCTAATTGCATGTTTACTGAATTACTTAACTGTAAACTGCTTTTTCATACTGAGAGTTGCATTTTCTGTTTGTGAGCACTCTATGCGAGATTTTCTGTGCATTTTTGATTTTTTGAGGGTTCTGTGTTCTACAGCTAGGAACTGTAATAGTGTCCATTACTAAAATTGTCTATTTACACTTAAAAGCATTCTCTATAGTCTGCTTGTTCCTTGATCTGCTTAAAGCTTTCATTTAGTGGTTAGAGCTAGGAACTGTAATAGTGTGCATTACTATAACTGATTTTTATTTAATGATTAAAGTGTAAACTGCTTTTTCATGTTGAGACTTGTATTTTCTCTTTGTGAGTGTTCTTTCAATGCTTTTAAAGTGAGGTTTCTGTGTTCTGCTCAGGTGGCATAATCTTGATAGAGGCCTGTTGTTTAGGCCTGGTAGTTTTGTTTGAGTTTCCTGTGTTCATTATTATTGAGAGTAACAAGGCCTTCTGACTTTCTGTAGTAAGAGTGATTGGTTAATAGCAGGGGCTAAGTAGTAATTTGATCTTTTAACTCTTCCATCCTTACTGGTATATAAACCCTGTGTCTTGAAAAAGTTGTGCTTGTATTTATCGGGCTTGTGGATTGTATTTCATTACTGAAACTAAGCGGAAATTCCTTAAGATTCCAAAAGCAAGATAAGCTATTTCTTACACTTATTTCATTGAAATACACTTCTGAAATACTTGTAATTGTGCTATACAGTTGATCCACTACATTTTGCACTATTATAAAGCTTTCTTTTATTGTTTCCCTGCATGTATGTACTGTTTTATACTGTTTTAACTGTATTTTTCATTGCTAGATACTGTTTCATTACTCTAATTGCATGTTTACTGAATTACTTAACTTTAAACTGCTTTTTCATATTGAGAGTTGTATTTTCTGTTTCTGAGTATTATATCCAAGCTTTTCTGTACATTTTTGGTTTTTTGAGGGTTTTGTGTTGTACAGCTATTAATAGTGTGAATTACTATACTTGCCTATTTACAGTTAAAAGCATTCTCTAGTGTCTGCTTGCTCCTTGATCTGCTTAAAAATTTCATTTATTGGCTACAGCTAGGAAATGTAATAGTGTGCATTACTATAATTGCATTTTTATTTAATTACTAAATTGTAAACTTCTTTTTTATACTGAGACTTGTAATTTCTCTTTATGAGTGTTCTTTCTATGCTTTTAAAGTGAGGTTTCTGTGTTCTGCTCAGGTGGCGTAATCTTAATAGAGGCCTGTTGTCTAGGCCTGCTAGTTTTGTTTGAGTTTCCTGTGATTCTGGCAGCCATTTTCTGCTGATAGTCTGTCTTCATTATTATTGAGAGTCACAAGGCCTCCAGACCTTCTGTAGTACGAGTGATTGGGTAATAGAAGGGGCTGAGTAGTAATTTGATCCTCTAACTCTTCCATCCTTACTGGTATATAAACCCTGTGTCTTGGCAAGGTTGTGATTGTATTTATCAGGCTTGTGGATTGTATTTCATTAATCAAACTAAGCAGAAATTCTTTAAGATTCCAAGAACAGGATAAGTTATTTCTTACACTTATTTCACTGAACTCACTTCTGAAATGCTTATAATTGTGCTATACGGTTGATCTGCTACATTTTGCACTGTTATAAAGCTTTTTTATTGTTTCACTGCATTTATGTACTGTTTTATACTGTTTTAACTGTATTTTTCATTGCTAGATACTGTTTCATTACTCTAATTGCATGTTTACTGAATTACGTAACTGTAAACTGCCTTTTCATACTGAGAGTTGCATTTTCTGTTTGTGAGCGCTCTATCCCAGCATTTCTGTGCATTTTTGACTTTTTGAGGATTTTGCGTTCTACAGCTAGGAACTGTAATAGTGTGCATTACCAAAATTGTCTTTTTACACTTAAAAGCATTCTCTAGAGTCTGCTTGCTCCTTGATCTGTTTAAAACTTTCATTTAGTGGCTACAGCTAGGAACTGTAATAGTGTGCATTACTATAATTGCATTTTTATTTAATTACTAAATTGTAAACTGCTTTTTCATACTGAGACTTGCATTTTCTCTTTGTGAGTGTTCTTTCAATGCTTTTAAAGTGAGGTTTCTGTGTTCTGCTCAGGTGGCATAATCTTGATAGAGGCCTGTTGTCTAGGCCTGGTAGTTTTGTTTGAGTTTCCTGTGTTTCTGGCAGCCATTTTCTGCTGATAGTCTGTCTTCATTATTATTGAGAGTAACAAGGCCTTCTGACCTTCTGTAGTACGAGTGATTGGGTAATAGCAGGGGCTGAGTAGTAATTTGATCTTCTAACTCTTCCATCCTTACTGGTATATAAACCCTGTGTCTTGAAAAGGTTGTGATTGTATTTATCAGGCTTGTGGATTGTATTTCATTACTGAAACTAAGCAGAAATTCCTTAAGATTCCAAAAGGAGGATAAGATATTTCTTACACTTATTTCATTGAACTGCACTTCTGAAATGCTTACAATTGTGCTATACAGTTGATCTACTATATTTTGCACTATTATAAAGCTTTTTTTATTGTTTCCCTGCATGTATGTACTGTTTTATACTGTTTTAACTGTATTTTTCATTGCTAGATACTGTTTCATTACTCTAATTGCATGTTTACTGAATTACTTAACTGTAAACTGCTTTTTCATATTGAGAGTTGTATTTTCTGTTTCTGAGTACTCTATCCAAGCTTTTCTGTGCATTTTTGATTTTTTGAGGGTTTTGTGTTGCACAGCTAGGAATTGTAATAGTGTGAATTACTATAATTGCCTATTTATAGTTAAAATCATTCTCTAGTGTCTGCTTGCTCCTTGATCTGCTTAAAAATTTCATTTAGTGGCTACAGCTAGGAACTGTAATAGTGTGCATTACTATAATTGCATTTTTATTGAATTACTAAATTGTAAACTGCTTTTTCATACTGAGACTTGTAGTTTCTCTTTGTGAGTGTTCTTTCAATGCTTTTAAAGTGAGGTTTCTGTGTTCTGCTCGGGTGGCCTGGTAGTTTTGTTTGAGTTTCCTGTTTTTTTGGCAGCCATTTTCTGTTGATAGTCTGCCTTCATTATTGTTAAAAGTCACAAGGCCTCTTGACCTTCTGTAGTACAAGTGATTGGGTAATAGCAGGGGCTGAGTAGTAATTTGATCCTCTAACTCTTCCATCCTTACTGGTATATAAACCCTGTGTCTTGGAAAGATTGTGCTTGTGTTTATCAGGCTTGTGGATTGTATTTCATTACTGAAACTAAGTGGAAATTCCTTGAGATTCCGACAGCAGGATAAGTTATTTCTTACACTTATTTCACTGAACTGCACTTCTGAACCACTTATAATTGTGCTATACAGTTGATCTACTACATTTTGCACTGCTATAAAGCTTTGTTATTGTTTCACTGCATTTATGTACTGTTTTATACTGTTTTAACTGTATTTTTCATTGTTGATACCGTTTCATTACTCTAATTGCATGTTTACTGAATTACTTAACTGTAAACTACTTTTTCATACTGCATTTTTTATTTATTTTGAGGTTTCTGTGTTCTACAGTTAGGAACTGCAATAGTGTGCATTACTATAATTGTTTATTTACAGTTAAAAGCATTCTCTAGAGTCTGCTTGCTCCTTGATCTGTTTAAAACTTTAATTTAGTGGCAACAACTAGGAACTGTAATAGTGTGCATTATTATAATTGCATTTTTATTTAATTACTAAATTGTAAACTGCTTTTTTATACGGAGACTTTTATTTTCTCTTTGAGTGTTCTTTCAATGCTTTTAAAGTGAGGTTTCTGTGTTCTGCTCAGGTGGCATAATCTTGATAGAAGCCTGTTGTCTAGGTCTGGAAGTTTTGTTTGAGTTTCCTGTGTTTATGGCAGCCATTTTGTGATGATAGTCTGTCTTCATTATTATTGAGAGTAACAAGGCCTCCTGACCTTCTGTGGTACGAGTGATTGGGTAATAGCAGTGGCTGAGTAGTAATTTGATCTTCTAACTCTTCCATCCTTACTGGTATATAAACCTTGTGTCTTGAAAAGGTTATGCTTGTATTTATTAGGCGTGTGGATTGTATTTCAGGATAAGTTATTTCTTACACTTATTTCACTGTACTGCACTTCTGGAATGCTTATAATTGTGCTATACAGTTGATCAACTACATTTTGCACTGTTATAAAGCCTTTTTTATTGTTTCACTGCATTTATGTACAGTTTTACACTGTTTTAACTGTATTTTTCATTGCTAGATACTGTTTCATTACTCTGTTTGCATATTTACTGAATTAAAATATATAGCGACATTGCTGGATGATGTTTGGGCCCTAAGAGTTTGAGGTTTGACGGTTGTTTGATGCTTGTTTTCAGTTTGTCTGAAGGTTTCAACGTTATTCTTTAAGTAGTATTGTTGTAAAAAAGTACATTACTTTTTGAGTCGCTTAGATTCCATGTTGTATGCTGATCTAGGTTTAAACGGTGGTTTTCCAGTTTTTAAATGTCCAATGGATTCTAATGTAGCATTATGTGTCTCTTGTTATAGGAATATAATAATACTAGGCAAACGAACATGGAGCTATATTATATTACATTTTAAATGAGTGTTTGGAAAACTGCAAGCTAACATTGATTGCTTTTATTTTATTTAAACAAGAATGACAAGTCGCTTAGATTCCATGTTGCACGCTGATCTAGGTTTAAACGGTGGTTTTGCCGGTTTTTAAATGTTCAATGGATTTTAATGTAGCATTATGTGTTTCTTGTTATAGGAATACAATAATACTAGGCAAACGAACATGGAGCAATATTATATTATATTTTAAATGAGTATTTGGAAAACTGCAAGCTAACATTGATTGTTTTTATTTTATTTAAACAAGAATGACTCAGTGCTGTAATGTTTCTGTTAGATTATAGTTGTGTGTCATATACTCAATATATTGGACTTAAAGAATACTGGGTATTCCTGTTATTGAATGACTCTTGAGATAGAATTTCCATTATCTGTTTAAAGTTGGGACATCGCCGTTTTAAATGTAATACTAATTGTTTTAATTAACAGTCAGTTGAGATCTAGTTCTTTTGATTTTCCCGCCGAAAAGTTAAGTATAAAAATAGTTCACTTGTTTTTAATATTTACACCTGATGAAGCGTAGTGTATCTACGTGAAAGCGCTTGTGTGGTTTTATGGAAAAATAAAGAACGTTTTACTTGACTTCTCCGTGTGGTGACTCCTGTTTGGATCTATCATTGATATTTACTGAATTACTTAACTGTAAACTACTTTTTCATACTGAGAGTTGTATTTTCTGTTTGTGAGTGCTCTATCCTAGCTTTTCTGTGCATTTTTGATTTTTTTGAGGTTTCTGTGTTTTACAGCTAGGAACTGTAATAGTGTGTATTACTTTAATTCTCTATTTACAGTTAAAAGCATTCTCTAGAGTCTGCTTGCTCCTTGATCTGTTTAAAACATTCATTTAGTGGCTACAGCTAGGAACTGTAATTTTTCCCACTCACCCTCCCTAATGTGGTGTTCTTATACTTGGTGGCTTTGCAGTTGTCCGGCCATACTGTATATTTGATCTGTGACACTCTTCCCAGTCTAGTGTCATTAGTTCATTCAATCTAATAGAGAACATTTGTGAAGGCCAACCCACTCAAATTCTTAACGTTGAATTAACTTGTGTTCCAGTTTTCTCCATTTCCGCTTTACTGAAAAAAAAATTATAAGCTTGCTTCCCTCCTTTCCTGTGGCTGGTCTTGTCCAGATACAGATTTGCTTTGTCCATGACTGTTTGTGAGCTCCTGAGCCCCCCCCCCCCACTTAACTAGGGCTAGACTATTCCTGGCGCCATAAAGTCTGCTCTTCAAAATTTCCCTTGCAACTAGCCAGCTTTTTAGTTTTAGCACTCAAATCTGTTTCTTTGAGCTCAGCACTTGTTCAGAACTTGTTGTAAGCACTAAATAAGCTACAAATTATTACAGCACTCAACCTTCTTTACTTGTCTAGAGGAAAACAGTTTTAAGTACTTAATAAATAAGCACCTATCCAGGCATGTCTAAAGGTCAGCTCCCGTTTTTTTCTCCTCTCTACCTGATGAATCTGGGCATCTTGGGACAATGCAGCAATTGCCTCATGGACATAGACAACCCTCTCCTCCTACCACCCAACACTACGACCTGTGAGAGGTACACTTATATAGCCAAACTGGAAGCAAAGCTTTCTTCACCGAAGACTGGACTAGACAGTCAAGAGGAGAAGATAAACACTTGCACCACACCACACTCATCACATAGTCCCTCAAAACCTACAGCAACAAAACACACACTACATTCACAGAGGCTCTCAGTAGAAATCTGACTAAACAACCGAGACCTCCAAAGCAGAAATGTAAGCAACCTCCACCCCCCAACTCAACCCAAATGACACATAGCCCACATACTCAGTGTGCCACTCAACTACAGCCCATAAGGCATAACGTACCCAACACTCTAGTCATAGGTGACTCTATAGTCAGGCACACTGATGTTCCACTCACCAGGCTAAACAAGGAGAAAGTTACTATCAACGGCTTGTAAGGTGCCAGGATCCGCCACATAACGCATGTACTCAGGTCACTTCACAACAAGTACAAATTTGACTCTGTCATTGTCCATGTTGGCGTGAATGATCTGAGATGTACCTCCCTGGACTACGTGAAACGAGACATGGAGGAGCTCTCCAATCTTGTATCCCAGGCAGGTATGACCCTAGCCCTGAGTAGCATCCTGCCATCACCCAGAATGATACCTCAGTGCAAGGACAAAATGATTGACTTTAACAATTGGCTAAGCTTCTGGTGTCATTCTAAGGGAATCCAGTATCTGTCTGTCTGGGATGACATGATCGACAGACCACGCTGCTTTGCCAGAGATGGCCTGCACCTGTCGCCCTTGGGATTCCGGATACTGGCAAAGGCTCTTGCCGCCCCTATAGTGCCTTTTTTAGACAAGGTTCAATTGACAAATTCACCACCATAACAGGTACAAACAAGCAAAATCTGAGGATAATGCTACTCAATGCTAGAAGTCTAAACATCAAAATGCACTCACTTGAGGTACTCCTTAAAATGGAGAACATCAACATCAGTGCAGTGACAGAGACCTGGTTCAAATCTCCAGAGAGCACCCCTGCATTACCAGGCTATAATTCATACCACATCTTTCGACCACCAAACCCAGACTGAAACACTAAAGGTGGAGGTGTGTCCATATTCATTAAGGATATCCACACCTCCAAGCTAGTTGCTCAGCATAATGCATCCGAGATTATCCAAGTTCAACTAACTCTGGGCAAAACTGCAATCCAGATTGTAGCTTGCTACAGACCCCCCCACCATGCCTTAGGATTGCCACTCCTCTTTTCTTGATACACTGGATAATATTAAGGTACAACGCAACACCCTAATAATGGGTGATTTCAACTACCCCATCATTAACTGGGGAAACTACTCATGTACCAACTCTTTTGCTCAATGTTTTCTGGAAATCATTAATTCCAATGCCTTGGATCAACTTATCCACACCCCCACCAGGGGCAGCAATGTCCTAGACCTGGTAATCACCAACATGGGCGACTGATGTTCCACACCAGAGGTCAGCTCCTCGTTGGTCAGATCCGACCACAAGCTAATCACCCTAGACATCCACATCCCCCTCCCACCCCCATTAGGAAAACAACCATAAAAAATTTCTCCAAAGCCAACTTCACACTTCTTAAGACAGAAGTGGCAAACTTCACGACACCCATGCAGATGGACAATAGAGGTACGACTGCTGAATCATACACAAATACACTTTATAAGCACTTACACGAGTGCATGGATCATGCTATCCCTAACAGAACCAAGATGCTATCCACCAAAAAAGGAAGCCAATCTGGTGGTCTTCTGCCATAAACAAACTCTACAACAGAAGAAATAAACTGTTGCAAAAAAGAGTAAAATCCCACGATTGGAGGAACTATCAGATCAGCCTCAGTAAGAAGCTGAGATCCCTCATAAAATCCTCCAAAGCTAGTTATGAAAACGAAATTGCCACTGATTCTAAAGACAACCACAAAGCATTCTATAGCTATGTCAAGAATCTCAATGGCAACACTCAGATCTGCTCTGAGCTACAGCACAATGACACTAAATATACAGAATCAACTGATATTGCCAACATCCTGGCAGATAGGTTCAGTGCTAACTTTACCCCCCCTCACCCCCTAAAGGGCCCATTTTCATACTGGAAGAATGCAAAGTTCCTGTAATCACGGCTGCACAAGTAAAAATCTCACTCTCCAAAGCCAAGAACACAGCATCCATGGGACCTGACAACATCTCAGGCTGCCTTCTACATGAACTACAGAATGAACTGGCACCCCATCTAAGTATCATGTTCAATCATAGCCTCACCTCAGACTTTGTACCCCTTGAATGGAGCACTGTGACAGTTATCCCACTCCACAAAGGGGGGGGGGCACAACAGACCCCAGGAACTACTGCCCCATTAGCCTGATGAGCCTGGTCTGCAAGGCCATGGAACGTATCATCATGGAACTCATAAGCAAAGACATTGGAGATCTCCAAACTCTGGACCCCACACAGTTCAGGTTTGTAAAAGGCAGATCATGTCTCCTAAACCTGATAGACTTCTTTAAAGCAGTTACCAAAGCCATAGATGAGGGTAAGGTGGTTTACACAGCCTATCCAGATCTTGCCAAGGCATTCAACACCATCCCCCCACTCTGGAATTATAGATAAACTCACTAAACTAGGTATAAATCCCTATGTCACAAGATGGGTTGCCAACTGGCTTACTGACAGAACCTACACTGTGAAAGTAGCAGACTCCAAATCAGACTTCAGTCCAGTGACAAGTGGAGCACCATAGAGTTCAGTCCCGGGTCCTCTCCTATTTGGTATTTACTTCTCTGAAGTACAGACTAACACAGAAGGTCTTTGGCTAACTAAATTCACAGATGACTGCAAACTAAGAGCCATAATCAAAACTCCTAATGAGTTGGACATTCTACAAAAAGGCCTCACTGAGACAGATGCCTGGTGTCAAAGCCATGGTCTCAAGCTCAGTGCCAAAAAGTGCATTGTCATCCCCTTTGGTAATAACTCTGTACCCATGAACTATCACATAGGCGGTAGTCTACTTAACACTGAAAGTGTGATAAGAGGCCTTGGGACACAGGTGGACAGTAGTCTCTCCTTTGATAATCACATCACCACAGTGGTCAGGAAATCCTTCTACGTGGCACACCTCATCACAAAAGGTTTCTCATCCAGAAAAAAAAGAGGTCATTGTTCCCCTCTACGCATTACTCATTAGACCCATTATAGAGTACAACACCCCTTTTGGTATGTACCTCACAAGACATCTACAATAACTGGAAAAGCCACAAAAATACCTCCCAAAGAGGATTACTGGCCTCAAACAGATGCCTTACGCAGACCGACTCAAAAAACTCCAGCTTTACTCCGTCGCATATCGCCTACTCAGAGGAGATCTCTGCCTAACATACAAAGCTATGTCAAACTCAGAGCTGTTGGACATGCTCCACTTAAAGAAATCCCAATCCCTCTGAGCTACTCGCTCTAGGGACCTAAACCTTGTCACCATAATAAACAGAACATGCTGGAGGGATAGATTCCTGTCCCAGAGATTTTTCATACTCTTGAACAGACTACCTATCTATGTCAAACAGAGCTCCTCATTAGCACTCTTCAAGGAAAAATCTTGATGATTGGATGGGTAATAGGAAATTCACCCCGGGGATCACTTCTGTGGTTCTGCTTGACAGGGGCACAGGAAAATAATTTTCTTGGGTGGCGAAAACCAGGGTACCTTTTGGCTAGGCTTGTATCGGCCCTAGGGCCAACAGCCTAGTACCTACCTATGAACCTATGAAACTATAACAGTTAATCTCTAGACAGTAAATTAAATACTTAAAAGTGCCTTGCCATCCACCTTCCTGACTACTGAAAATACAATTAGCAACAGCTTGTTATCTCCAACCAAGAGATGCCCCTCCATGGAAAAGAGCAGTTAGTGTATGGTTACTGTTTTTAAAATGTACCCATGAGCTACTGTTACTCTGCTTGTATGTAATTGGCTATCCAGGCTGCAGTATGCGCACCACTAGAGAACTCCAGCCCCTTCACTAAAACACAACCAGTTATGATTTCAGTCCACCCAGCAGGCAGTATGCAAATATTAATATGCCATGCACATAAATATCACTACACTATAATTAAGCAACTCCACTTTCAAGCTGAACATGATAGCAAACCCAAAGTAAAACAAAGGCAAGTTATACCAAAACAAAATAACGTTATAACCCCCAAAAGAGAGAAATATATTTTTTAAATAAGTTGGAATGGAACTCTAATTTTCAGTCTTGTGAGATAATCTTTCTTCTAAACAACACAGCACAACAAAGGGCTTAATTCTTCTTCTTTACCTGATTTATTGGCATAGAACTGCTTGACTCTTTGAGAAGCTTCAGTTAGTTTTTCCTCTTACCTTTGAGTACAATTGAGCTCCACTGATTGTCTCCTATTATTTTGCCAGAGGTGACGCCCCACACCATTATCCTACCCTATCCCCATTTCCCACCCACCCTACTACCACTAAACTTGAAGCAAACTAACTCCACCCATGCCTCTTCTACAGTCAGTCAGTGCCTACAAACCACAATGATCCCCAGCCACATTTCCTCCACAAAATATAAGGTCATCCAATCTCCTATCTTCTGGATCTTTCTCAAATTCGCACTAATTTTATTTTTCCTTATCATACTCACACTCACTATCATTTTTTTCTAAACTACAAACTTTAACAAACATCCCCCACCTCCCTCACTCATTGATAACTTCCCTCTCTGTTCCTGAATAACACTGTACTACCACTCTGCCACCCACACATTATCTATCTTTCTTTTTCTACCCTAATCTAATACACCATACTTGCACCTCCTACCTTCCTTCACACAGAACTCAGTACAAGAGCTACACATCTTCCAACCATCTATCATCTGCAAATCAATAAATCTCACTCAATCTCTGGCACACCCTCCCAATCATTGCACCATACAACGTGATATACTTGCAACTAACCTCACCACACTAACATACATAACCAACTATCAGACTCATATTTCACCCAAAACTAACCCATCAATCTTCATAGACATACAGCAGTCATAATATCACCCTTCTTTTACATCTCACCCAAAATATACACTCAACACATCTACAATCTCTTTAGCTATAAATATGTAAAAACTAACCTAAAAATAATACCTCTCCACCTGAAAAACACATCTAAATTTAAATTGTACTTGAGTCCCATTCTCTACAAGACTCACCTAAAACTCAGTAGTGACATCCATCCAAACCCAGCTATATTACTGTGTCGCAAACTGTATCAACATCTGCCCCCATCCCCCCAGTCCTGTCACCACTAAGTACCAACAAATCTGACCCAATAGGGTTTAATATTAGCCTAAGAAGCATTTACAACAAACTCAACAGACAAAAAAAAAAAGAGGTGGACTAATAGCAATTATATACAAAAACTCCCTAGAATGTACTCTCTACCCACATATTCTATCTATACTTAACAATGCAACATATCTCAAACTTAATAATGAAAAAGCATCTGTTTCACTGAACTGTACATTCCACCAGGACAAAATGTGAGCACTGCAGAACACCTACTGCAATGGCTATCTGACAATTTACCCCATGAAGCTATCATAATGGGCGACCTCAACATACACTGGCATCCAAATGGTGCAACCACCCATTAATAAATCTCTTTGGATTCTCTCAATTGATAAATGGAGCTACAAGAGTACAAAAGCACACAAATAATATTAGATCAGATCCTCTCAAATAAGCAAAATAAAATAAGATCCTCTGGATGCCTAGCCGACAGTATCAGTGACCATCTATCTGCGCATGCTGCTAGAAGTCACCTATTCATATGCAGAACTTTAATGTAAACAACTTCATATCTAGTCTCAAACTCTACAATTGGAATATCCTAAAACATGTTACTAGATGATGCAGTAACTCATTTCAAAAATACTTTCCTAAACATTCATGCACCACTCAAAACAAAGAGAGCCAGGTCAAACCTAGCAGCCTGGTTAATAAAAGAAACAAGGCAGGCACTCCTCCAAACAGATAAGGCTTGAAAACTAAGGTCCAAAAAAATAAAACAAAACCCAATCTAACACTTTAGATACTTGAGAATTTTTGCAAAGAAATTAATAGCCTATGACAAAAAATCCTATTTCTCCAACCTCCAAATTTCAGACCAAAACAATCCAAAAAATCTTGATCTTCTGTTAACAAACTTTTTTGCCCTGGCCAAACAACAACTCCCTCACCAAAAAGTAATAGCATAGATAATAAAGCAACCCAGTTCAATTCCCGCTTTATAAATACTATACTCTCTCTTACTAAACAAAACTATTCTACCACCCTCACTATCCCAACCTTATCTAACAACAACACAATAACTTTCGCTTTTCCCCAAGTCCCAACTGCTACTATAAAAAGTGCTTACTAAACCTCAAACCAACAACCTTAGCAGCTGATAACCTGCCAACAGAATATCTGAAACTCACTGCCGATGCCCTGACCTTCCCTCCCTCAATACTAATTACAGATCTATAACAGAAAGGCACACTCCAAATACCTTGAAAAATATTCATAATACCACAACATAAAGGAGGAAATTCAACTGACTATCTCATTATAGACCTATAGCTATTTCGCCACCACTATTAAAAATTCTAGAAAAATGTATCCACTCCCAACTCCTCAAACATCTTAGTAGCAACAATTTTATGTGCACAACCCAACATGGTTTCCACCCCAGTCATAGCACAACTGCCTTTCTTAGCTTCACCAATATTATCAACCAAAATAGAAATAATAGCAATCTGGTATCCACACTCTTCTTGGATTGGTCAAAGGCTGTTGACACAGTATCCCATCAAAAACTTCTCACCAAACTCTTATATATAGGTCTTAATCAATGTACTCTCACCTAGTTTCATAGCTATTTAACAAATAAACAACAATTAGTAAAATGGAAACACGAGATCTGATGTTGTCAATCATCATTCTGTTCTCACAAAAAGGGTTAAAATCTGATCCATTGGATCTGACTCAGCCAGTGCTACAGCTCACAGCCACTAGATCTCTCAAGCTTCTCCCTTACTCACAATGCACCCTGACAATGACCTCAGATCTTGTATGCCACTTCTAGCTAACGGACATGGTCTAGCAGTCTCTCTCAAGCTGTATTGGATAAGTAAAGCTTTTTCTTTGTAATTCCTCTTATTGAACAGTTTTCTCCTTAGCTTACCTTGTAACTGTTTAGTCTTCACTGTTTGTGGTTTACAATATCCTTCTTTTCTGTATTCTCCCTTGCCCTTATGACTTTGTTGTATTTCTGACATACCATTGTTGGTATTTCCTTGCCTCCTCTTCACCTCTACTATACTTAAAGGGTTGTAATCCTTTCATCTGCTGTTCTCCAATCTCCTTTTTCTTATGACTTGGTTGTAGTTCTTCATACCATTGGGGGTATTCGTCTTTCTTTCTTCAGCCTGCTTAAAAAAAGTCATTATTTTGACTTTCTTATCATATTGGAATTTGACATATAGTTATTGTGAAATATATTTTATGCAATAAGTGACAAACATGCAGGTTTCAAGAAATGTTCCAAATGTGGACATAAGTTGCCTGTCTCGGATGCACACTCTCTGTGTGTACTGCTCGGGTCCATTACACTCACAGGAAGATTGCTCGATTTGTCATGGATGTAATGTGTGAGTCTTAACTAAACATAAAAATAAATTAATATTAAAAGGTCTCCTTCCTTCCTCTTTTGGAGAAGCCATATCCAAATCTCCAAAGTCAAAGCCTTCCACCTTGTCTAAATCTTCCTCAGACTTCCCGGAAAAGAAGTGCTAAACATCCAACCTCAACCATGGATCAGAAAAAGATGAAACGTTTGGATTCTACTACTCTTTCAGATCCTGTGACTTCTAAAATGAATATTACAGTTCTGATACAATCCAAGTCAGATCAGACAGAATCTTTAGATCAGACACATGTTTCGGAGACTCTGTATGTCCTTGTACTAGATATTCTCTGTCAGTTTACCAAGTTTCAGACAAGCTTCCATCACCCTTTTTGTAGAGACCACCATCCCCCTCCATTTACTCTACTCATTCTTCCAGAAGTCTCACAGAAGAAGATGTGAAGAGAGTGGTGAGAAAGATCCTCTCGGCTTATGAGGCAGATTGGTCTTCCCTCAGCAGCTACAACTGTGGGTCAGGATGTCCGACCTTCCACCACACCACACCTGTAAGTTACTCCTCTGACACCATCTGTTGTCTTAAAGTTTTACAATCCCAGCCGTCTGGATCTGTCAGTCTTGGATCCAGGGATCTCCATATCTTAGGATCTGACATCTTCTCTAAGACCTCCAATCTCTTCAGACCAGGAGAGCTCTCAGAGCTGAAGCCTGCCTGCTGAGTCCGGAGTTCAGCATTTGACTCTGAAGTTTTCAAAGCCTTCTCTGTGCTTGAGCACCTTGGCACTGGACATTTCGGCTCCGGATTACTCCTTGGGGGCAGTGCCATAGATCAGAGAGAGGGGACAATTCACAAACCCAGTTTCTCGGATCAGAGCCTCTCTTTGGCTTCTTCAAGGCTACAAAGGGAGTGTTCACTGCCTCGGCAGCCCTGATGACGCCTTCCCCCTTGGATCCTACCTATTCCACCATGATGCCATTGCACCTGGAGCCTCAACTACTGTCTCCACAGAGACATTCTGTATGAAAGCCTCAGGTTTCCTGTCAGGGAATTTTGATTTCCTCTTCCGAGACTTTCCCAGAGCATCCCACTGAGGAAGTATCCATGAAAAGGACACACAAGAGGAAGCACTTAGACTCCCCACAAGAGTCCATCACCAAAGACACAGATTTCGAAGAAGGTGAAGGGTCCCCCACAGTCACCTCCTGAAGATGTTCTCTTTGGAGACATACTAGAAATTCTGAAACAGAGAGGTGGCTGGACATCCTCCAACCTTACACTAGAAGAATTTGTTCTCCTTGAGGCTTTTGGTACAGGACCCTCTGCTTCCTGGGTGACTCCATCCACCGACGAGCGCATGGACATGATCTCTAGGTGGATATGGAAGGAGTCTGACTCCATAGAACCAATAACTCAGAGACTGGACAGGATAATGGCAGCACCTGAGGACAGACAGTTTTGGAGGAAAGGAGTTCCAGCTGATGCCATGGTAATTGTGGCGGTTACAAAGAAGGAACTAGCCAACAAGGGTTCCACTGTCCATCCCCCCAACAGGGAGCCACAGGCAATGGAGTGAATTTTGAATTACAATTGCTGAACTATCTGGCACATTTTGTTAGACTTCAGAGGGATTTGACCAAAGAGTTATTAAATACTCTCTCAGGAATTATATCTGCAGAGGTTAAGGATTCAGTAACTTCTCAATTGGCAACCCTACAGGCTATGTCCAATATTTCCATGAGGTTAATTTCCAACATAGTGGAAGAAACCTCCAGAGTTTTGGGTTCATTCATTTCCATGAGGAAGCATGCCTGAACGTGCTTATGTGACTTTGCGGAGCCATTCAAGTCCAATTTTGTCAATGCTGCCTTTGACAGAACAACCCTTTTTGGCCCTAAAGTGAAAGAAACGCTGTCCTGGGGTGAGAAAGATGGTAAGACCTCATCTGCCATGGACATAAGTTTTCTGCCCCCCTCCCCGAGATCTTTCTCCAGGAATCAACAGAGTGACTGGTGGTTCAAAAAATCCCAAGGTCCATTCCATGACACACATGGAGAAAGTGCTCCCCGATGCAGAGGGGGGAACTCCAAGGGACGCTGTCTCCCTCATGGCATAGGTGGTCTGCAAAAACAGGGTTCATGAGAATCTTTTTTTGATAAACCCTATCAGCACTCCTGAACACAGGCCCGACTCTCCACCTCTGGAGACAGTCAGGGGAAGATTGTCCCTGCACCAGACAGTCTGGCTAGAATTAACAAAAGATCCTTGGGTGCAGAGGATTATATCCAGAGGTTATATAATACCATTTTCCCTTCCACCCCCAATCCCCAGGAAAATCCCCAATGTTCCACCCAGTCAGAAGGATCAAGCAGCAATTCAGATTTGAAAGCTACTAAAAAAAGTCATCCAAATGGTGCCATCAGACCAGATAGGATCCAGAATTTACTCAAGGTTCTTTTTACTGCCAAAAAAACAGGAGACTGGAGACCAATTCTGGATCTCACAAATCTAAACAAATCTGTTCAATGAACCAAGTTCCAGGTGGTCACAATTCAGTCCATTCTCTCTTTTCTGGGCAAGGATGACTGGATGTGCTTGATAGATCTTCAGGACACCTACTGTCACATAAAGATGAACAGGTGGTCCAGAAAATACCTAAGCTTTTGGCTGGGAGACAGTCATTATCAGTTCAGAGTAATGCCCTTTGGACTCACCACATCCCCCAAGGTGTTTACCAAATGCATGGCGGTAGTAGCAGCATACCTCAAACTGCAGGTATTCCAGGTGTTTCCCTATATGGATGACTGGCTCATTACTACTCTGTCCAGGCATCAATTCATACAGTCAAGAGATCAGGTTCTCCACACCTGTACTCTCCTAAGAATAACCATAAACTAGAACAAATCACAACTTCAGCCAACTCAGACATTGGAATTTATTGGAGAACTGCTCAACTCAAAGATGGACGTTTTTTCCTTTCCACCACACCAAGTTCTAACTATAAGGTCACACATCAAGAAGGTTGTAGACAATGCATTAATCTCAGCCCACACAGTCCTCTGAACTCTGGGCCTCATGGCTGCAGTGATAACCTTAGTTTCATTGGCCAGGTTTTACATGTGGATCCTAGAGTGGATGTTGGCTACTCAGTGGTTAATCTTCCATCAGTCAATGTCGTATCAGATAAAAATTATCAACACTTGCAGAAGAGATCTCTATTGGTGGATCCAGTTCAGTCAACTTCTCCATGGCCATCCATTAATTCCCCAACAGCCCAAGGCCATAGTGACCACGGGTGCTTTTCAGATATGGTGTTGGGGGCATTATCTGGGGAAGACAGTCCAGGGTACTTGGTCCAATGAAGAGGCCAATTTGCATATAAATGCCCTATAAATGAGAGCAGTGCTCTTGGTGTTGCAAGCAGTTGAAGATGTTCTTCCCTCTGGGATGATTGTGATTCAAATATACAATGTGTCAGTCATCTTGTATATCAACAAACAAAGGGGAACCTGATCTTACCCACTGTTTTGAGAAGAGCTCAAGGTCTGGCAGTGGGTGATCTCTTCAGACTGCTTTCTTTTATTGATGCACATTCTGGTGAGATCCAACATGATTGCCGACAGACTGAGCAGGTGCATTCTACTTCCACACAAGTGGTCACTCAACGAGAAGGTGCTGGATGAGATTTTCCATCGATGGGACCAGACATGCTGTGATCATTTTGCCTCTTCCCTAAACAACAAGTACAGCAAGTACTTTGCCCTGATTCCCCCATGGGGAGAGTCACATAGGGATGCTTTACTTCACGATTGGCCTCCCAGTCTCATTAATTCATCCCCACTTACCCAATGGATTCCAAAATTTCTGCAGAAAGCTGCCAGGTTGAAGACCACAGTGACCCTCATTACCCTCTATTGGCTTCAACAAATTTGGTTTCTTTTCCTATGGCCTCACTTGGTTCAACTACCATGGAACTTATATCCAACTCTGGACCTCCTGTCTTACCGACGGTCATGTCACACCCAGATATACCAAACCTTAAGCTGACTGCTTGGCTTCTCTAGTTCCCTTAGGAGCCAGACAATCTATGTTCTCATCACCAGTCCGATGTATAATTTTGTCTTCCCATAAACCCTCAACAAGGAAAATATATTCAAGTAAATGGAAAAGGTTTGCCATTTGGGCTCAGCAGATAAACTTGACCCCTTTTCAGCCTCTATTTATCACATCTTAGATTTCCTTGCTCACCTTTTTCAGAATGGTGCTAGTACCTCAACCATTAAGGTACAGTTAGCAGCAATTTCAAATTACCATACAGGATTGAATGGCTCACCCATAGCTTCTCACAAATAGCAATTGAGCAAGGCCTTCTTAAAAGGGACACTCCTTCTAAAGCTTCCTTTTAAAGACCCTACACCTCCATGGGACCTAAATTTAATGCTGCAGTCTCTCACACAACCTCCCCTTTGAAGCAGCAGCTACATGTGACCTTAAATATCTGTCATAGAAGACTATTTTCTTGGTTGCCATCCATTCCGCTAGAAGAATTTCTGAGATTCAACCACTATCGTCTAAACCTCCTTACTTGGTTTTTCACAAAGATAGAGTGACCTTATGTACCAAACCGTCCTTTCTTCCAAAGGTGGTGTCAGAACCCAACATAAATAGTACTATCAATTTACCAGTGTTTTTTCCTAAATTTACTAACAAAGGAGAACATATCTTACATTTTCCTGGATGTTCATAGGCAATTGTGATTCTATCTGCATACAACAGAAAAAAATCAGAAAATCAGATCAACTATTTGTTTCCTTCTCTGGACCAAAATTGGGAAAATTGATTTCTAAAGTTACTTTATCAAAGTAGTTAACAAATTTGCATCTCCTTTGTCTATAATAAATTAGGCATTTTTCTTACACATCTATTGAAAGCACACTCCACTACATCTGTGGTTGCTTCCACAGTTTTTCAGTCTAGGATGTCTATGGATGACATCTGTGCAGCAGCAACTTGGGCTACTCCACATACTTTTATCACTCATTGCAAATTGGATTTGAGGTAGTTGGTAGGATGCTTTGTGGGTAAAGGAGAAGCTCAAGAGATCTGGTGGCTGTGAGCTGTAGCATCGGCTGAGTCAGATCTGACGGATCAGATCCAAACCCATTCATGAGGAAAGAATGAAGATCGACAACACAGATGGAATGTTATGGAGAGTATATTAACTTCTTTTTCTATTTCTTCCTCACCCCTCAATTCTGGGACCAGTACTATTTAACATATTCATTAACAACCTGCATACCACCCCCAAACAGGCAAACATAGTTCAATATGCAGATGATGAAAGCATAATCTGCTCTGCCTCAACACTAAAAACCCTCCAAGAAACCACCCAAGAGTTCTTCTCCTCTTTAGAATCTTGGCTGAGCACTGCAGACCTACTTTAACTGAAAAAAAGACCAAGCTCATGCTCTTTATACCCAGACAATATAATGATTTGACAATACAATAATACAAACTGTAACTGTAGCCAAACTACTTGGTGTAATCTTAGATGACAAACATATTCATCAAGCTATCAAAACAACACACAAGATGCACTAAAAGAAATAAAAGTTAAAGAAGAAAGAATTTTTCCCTGACGTTGGATTAACAACCCTTGGAATAGAGTCTTGATACTCATAGACACACTACAAAAAGACACAACTTTCTCTTCATGAATTTAAAGGGGACATGGAATAATGTGAACTTAAAGGAATATATAATTATAAATGTCATATGTGTTTTTTTTTTTTCTCTCTGTTTCCTTTCATTGGACCATTTGTAAATATTGTACATATTGTTATGATTATTAACTACTTCTGTTAACTTGATCTGTAATTAATAGTGACTGTATCACAATTTACTCATAAACATAAAAAAAAATAAAAATCTATTGAGTAAAAAAAAAAAAACACACAAGAAACTAGGATCCCTGTACAGACCAAAACAATATCTTACAATACCCGCAAGAAGATCCATAGCATACCATTAACTACTCTCATCTCTTTTGTATGCATCCTGCAATTTGACAAATTTAACAGTACTGCCATGTCCAAACTTGACACGTGTTATGATTAAGTAGCTAAGTTTGATACATACTCACCCACCAAAATCCATTTCTGCACAGCCCTGAAGGAACTAAACTGACTGAAACTCCCAAACCAGCTAACCTTCTCTCAACTAATTACAGCCCACAAGCTTATCCCTAAACCAGATAGCTGCCCAGCTCTAAAAACATTGCAACCATACAGTAATATCAGAACACTGTGATCCATTAACAAATATCTCCTAGCTGTAAGTAAATAAAAAACTCTGCAGGTAACTCACGGTACTCTTACTATGTTGCAAAACTGTGGAACTCCATTCCACTTCAGCTAAAACTTACAGAAAATGACAGATGCTTTAAAAACCTACTAAAACATCACTTACAACACTCCTGGCTCTATCTTGCTCTTCACCCGGTTAATACCTACCACATTAACTTATTAGGCTACTTTACCTCCCTCAAAACCATACCTCCCTCTTCCTAACTCATCACATGTGGAACTATCATGATGATGAGCTTAGTACAGTTTCACTTTTTCTCTGCTACTGTAAATAATAAATACTTTTCTGTTGTGTTCCTTTGCCCTCTTCTAGTTTATTTTCTCTGTTTCATTTTTACCTCCATTTTGTAACTACAAAAATAAATGCAAATATAAATGGATACATTTTCCATCTGTTTTACTTTTTTTTCTGGACATAGCATTTTTCTAAACAGTTTACTTGCTCTCTATAGTAATCCAAAACACAATCCTATCTACAATGTAATAAAAATGTCTATGTATTGTGAACACTTATAGGTTCATAGGTTCATACTAGGCTATCTGCCCTGGGGCAATTATAAGCCTAGCCCGATTCTGTATGGCTTACGCCACCCTTGATTTGAGTATACTGTGCCCTTTTTAAGGTTTAGTTTACTGTGCCTCTTTCTAATAGTGACACGGGAGTAATCCCTGGGACAAACCTACGATCCCCCATCCACCTATCGAGATTCTTCTTGAAGAGATTCAGTGAGGTTCTCTGCCTCACATGAACTGGAATTCTATTCCAGAGCGAAGGGAGCCTCTGGATTATAAACCTGTCCCTCCAGCAAGTTCTATTTATTTCTGTGCTGAGGTTCAAGTCCCTCGAGCGTGTGGCTCTAAGGGATTTAGATTTACTGAGGTGGAGCATGTCCATTAATTTTGGATTTGACATAGCTTTGTATGTCAGGCATAGTTTGCCTTGAAGTAGGCAGTGTGCAACTGAGTAGAGCTGGAGTTTTTTTAACCGAGCAGCATATGGCATCTGTTTGAGACCCTTGATCCCCTTGGTGAGATACTTTTGGGGTCTTTCTAATTGCTGCAGGTGTCGGGTAAGGTACATCCCAAAAGGGGCATTGTATTCTATGATGGGCCTGATGAGGGATGAATAAAGGGGCACGATTACCTCTCTTGATCTAGATGTGAAACCCTTCGTGATGAGGTGGGCTATGTAGAAGGTCTTTCTAACCACTTTGGTAATGTGGTTTTCAAAGGAGAGATTGCTATCAACTTGGGTCCTCAGGTCCCTAATAACTTTCTCTGTACTTAATGGGTTACCGCCTATGTGGTAATTTGTGGGCACATTGTTTTTGCCAAAGGGTATGACTATACATTTTTTGGCATTTAGCTTTAAACCATGGTGCTGGCACCAGTTATCTGTCTCTGTGAGACCTTTTTGAAGGATGTTTGTGTCAGCTGGAGAGTTGATTATGGTGCCCAGTTTGCAGTCGTCTGCGAACTTGGTGAGCCATAGTCCTCCCACATTTGCCTGTACCTCGGAAAAGTATATACCAAACAAGAGTGGTCCCAGGACAGAACCCTGTGGGATGCCACTTGTGACCGGTTTCGAGTCTGACATGGCTCCAGCAACTCTCACTCTATGGGTTCTGTCTTTGAGCCAGTTTGCGACCCATCTTGTGACATAGGGGTTTATATTTAAGCTGGATAGCTTATCTATGATGCTCGAGTGGGGTATTGTGTCAAATGCCTTTGCAAGGTCCAGATAGGCTGTGTGGACTACCTTCCCTTCATCTATGGCTTTGGTGACTGTTTCGAAGAAGTCAACCAGATTCAAAAGGCAGGATCTGCCCTTGACAAAGCCGAACTGGGTAGGATCTAGTGTCTGTAGATCCCCAATGTCTTTGTTTATGAGCTCCATGATGATCCTCTCCATAGCCTTGCAGACTAAGCTAGTCAGGCTTATGGGGCGATAGTTTCCAGGTTCCGTAGAGGCTCCACCTTTGTGGAGTGGGACCACTGTTGCTGTACGCCATTCTGTGGGCACATATCCTGTAGTGAGGCTGAGATTGTATAGCTGTTTTATTTGAGGGATTAGTTCCTCTTGGAGTTCATGTAGGATGCAACCTGGGACGCCATCTGGTCCCATGGAAGCAGTGTTTTTTGCTTTGGAGAGGGCAGCCTTCACCTGAGCATCAGAGATGTTTGGGAGGCAACCCTCTGCCGGGATAGATACTTGCTCTTTTGGGGGGGAGGGGGTGGAGAAGTTTGCACTGAACCTGTTTGCCAGGATATTGGCGATATCTGTGGGTTCAGTGTATTTCTTGTCATTTAGAATCAATTCAGAACAAGTCTGGGAGTTGCATCCCAGGTTTCTAACATAACTGAAAAAAGCCTTATGATTGTCTTTGGTGTCCTGTGCAATTTTTCTCTCGAAGCTGGCCTTGGAGGATTTTATGAGGGATCGTAATTTTTTGCTAGTACTGATCAGAGATGTCTTCCCTATTAGGGATTTTGCTCTATCATGTAGTAGCTTCCTCCTTTTGTTGTACAGTTTATTTATGGCAGGGGTCCACCAGACTGGATGCCTGCCTTTGGATGATTGGGTCTTGGTTTTGTTTGGGATAGCATGATCCATGCATTCCTGAAGATGTCCGTAGAATGCGTTTATATAGGATTCTGCAGTTTGGGCCGTAGTTTCCACTGGCCCTGGGGCCTTGAAGGATTCCACTTCGGTTTTGAGAAGTGAGAAGTTCGCTTCTGAGAAGTTTTTCACTGTGGTTTTCTGGGCTGGGGGGTGGGGTTGGGATGTGGACATCCAGTGAAATTAGTTTATGGTCTGATCTTACCAATGAGGGATATACTTCTGGTGTGGAGCATAGAGTCCCCATGTTGGTAATGATCAGGTCTAGTATGTTGTCCCCTCTTGTGGGAGTGGTGACTAGTTGTTCCATAGCATTTGAGTTTATAATTTCCAGGAACCTTTGGGCTAAGGTGCTGGGGCTTGAGTAGTGCTCCCAGTCAATGTTTGGGTAGTTGAAGTCGCCCAATATAATGGTGTTCGGAGAGATCTTCATGTTCTCCAATGTTTTCAGGAAAGCCGAGTGGGATTCCTGACTTTGAGAGGGTGGTCTGTAGGATGCTATAAACTGAAAAGCAGTCTTGCCCACTGTTAGTTGCACATGGATGGTCTCCGATACTTTGTGCAATGCCACTAACCTGGAGGTGTGGACATCCTTGATAAATATGGAAACTCCCCCTCCTTTTGTGGTTCGGTCCGGGTTTTGGGGCCGAAAAGCATGATATGAGGTATAGCCTGGTAGTGCTGGGGTGCTCTCTGGAGCCTTGAAACAGGTTTCTGTCACTGCACAGATATCGATGTTCTCCATACTGAGGAGAGCTTTGAGTGCATGCATCTTGAGGTTAAGACTTCTGGCGTTTAGCAGCATTACCCTTAGTTTCTTGTTCCTTGTGCTGTCTATGGGCGTGTAACTTATGAAACTAAATATGGAGCTTTTCTCCAATGGCTTCCACTGAAAAGGGCATTTCCATCCCAGTCAGACTTTCCTGGTCAACAAACACAAATAAAATAAGTAATAAATAAAAATAAACAATAAAATGCAAGGGTGTATGCATAGGATTCCATGTGAAAGAAAACGTGTGGATCTAGTAAAGTAAATTAGCAGAGGTGCCAGTAACTTAGTAAGCTACTTCTGGGTACCTGTACACATTGCCAGAGACACTTGGGAAACAGGGAATATTCTATTTAGTGAAGCAACTGAACAGCAAGCCAACCCGCCAGTACGGCTAGTGCAATGGCTCAAACAACAATATACCCCAAAAATAAATGGAGCCAGCACAAATCCTGTGTGAAAAACAGTGTATTATAAAATACACTGCAACCAACCAATTTGTCCCCTGTAATGGTTCTCTGAACCAGCATCTTGTCCTGATCCTGCCACCTTTTATAGTGGCTAAATAATGACCCCAAGGATCGGCCCTTTCGGAAGGAATAAGAACAATTTTCTCCCAACAGATCCGCAAGCAAACCCTCACCCTGTAGAATAATATTCATAAAGAATTGCGTATTCTTACCATAGGTAGTTGTCAACCTTATTTGATTCCTGTTGTCAATCTAATGTCCCCTGTAATGTAATAAATCAGATCTTTCTTGTTGATTAGTAAACTGGCACGCCCTACTTATGTCACCAACCCTATACCCTCTGTGCGTAAATCTGGCAGGCAGGTCCGCCTTAAAGCGATCGTAGGAGGAGGAACTAGAACAAATTCTCTTGACCCTAAGAAATTGAGATTTGGGGATATTCCTGATGACATGTTGGGGGTGGAAGCTGGATGCATGTAATAAGGTGTTGTACTAAGGAAATTTGCAAAATACTTCAGTCTCCAAAGTATTGGATGGGGTACGTTGTACTAAAACATCCAAAAAATGTGCTCATATTTATGCCATGTCACCTTAAACTCAATACCCCACTCCACAAATTCCTGCAGGTATCCTACATCCGCTTTCCTCACCACCCAACAGTCATCAAGATATCTCCTCCAAATATCAATTTTGTCAAAATATATATATATATATATATATATATATATATATATATATATATATATATATATATTATGAGACCTGTCATAAATAAGTGCCTCCTCCAAGTATGCCATAAACAGGTCGGCATACATGGGAGCAAAAGATGCCCCCATAGCCGTACCTTGGATCTGCCACACACATTGCTGTTGAAAATAGAACACGTTTTTATTAAGAACGTGTTCAGCTAAACAGACCAGAAAGGAATTAAAGCCCGGTCTGTAAAGTTCTAATCTGTTCAAAGAATACTGAAGTGCAGTCCGACCCGCCCAATGGGGAATACTAGTATAGAGAGAGGTGACATCGAGGGTGCATAACAGCCAGTGTGACTCAAGTAGGAGATCTGATATAATAGTTAGAAATTGGGTCATATCTTGAATATGATCACGTATATGTGACAACAAAGGTTTCAAATATTGAGTGAGAAATTCAGAAATGGATTCAGTCAATGAACCCCTGCCTGAAACTATCGGCCTGCCTGGAGGATTAGTGGGATCCTTATGAATTTTAGGCAATAGGTATAGATATTGCTGTTTAGGATGATCCACTTTCAAATGATACCCAATGTCCTTAGAAATAATCCCTTCCTCAACTGCCAAATACAAAAATTGATCAATTTCTACCTTAAATTTTGCTGTGGGGTCTAAATGCATAATCATGTAGTGTTGGTTATCAAGTTGTTGTTGTGCTTCCTGATGATATTTGATCCAGTCCTGTACCACAACAGCTCCTCCCTTGTCCGCCGGCAAAATTACAATGTCCCTGTTAGATTTGAGCTCCTCAGTGCATTGCCTCTCAACCCTAGTGATGTTATCGCTGATTAAATAATCCTTGCCTAAATTTAAATGCAAATCTTTTAATACCCTATTCTGAAATGCAGAAACAACCGGAGGCATAGGTGGTTTAAAGGCTGAATCCCGAAACTTAAAAGGTCTAACATCATCATTGTCATCCTTGTCCTGAAAAAACAAATGTAAATTAAGTAAACGACAGAAATCTGTCACATCTTGAGATAATTTTGTTCAGGGATAAAAAAAACAGGAACAAAACTCAATCCTTTATTAAGAATATTTATTTGTAAATCCGATAGTGCAAGTGAGGAGATGTTGATTTTGACAGAAACAGATTAAAGAATTTAATAAGTATATTATAACAACATCTTGGAATACAATACAAACAACAGCGAAAGGAGAAAATTATAAAGTTAGGTTGTTGTCTAATGTTTATATATTAAAGACCATGACACCAAGAGAGTTTGTTACATCTGACTTATAAAGGAACATCTAATATACTGATAATTGTTACACTTGGTAACTTCTCATGTGCAGATGAGAAAAAGATACAGTGTTATTAGAGTATACTAACATTTAGTTGTGCCTGCTTACTGAGAGTTCTCATATTCTAAATATTCTGAGCAATGATACAAGATAACTACTTAGGTACTTGTGTAAGTGTTGAATATTACTTATGACATGCTTCATTGATTATACTGTCTGTGTTTAATGGCTATAATTATGTTATCATTATTTGGAGAATTATAATGTTTACATAATTTACATTGAATCTTTATCTAAATTCTAGCTTTCTACAGTAAAGAGAACCTAACAGGCTAGTTGTGACCTTTTCTATTGTAAGGAATTGGTTTTAGTATTGAATAAGTTAAATTTATGCATGATAATACTATCATTACTTAACTACTTTCTCTAGCAAAGACTGGTAAACATGTGCAGATAAAATTTTATCTTTTGACATGAAATTCTTTAATGTATGAACCAGTATGCATTTGTAATATCTGAACAGAAATCTATGGCTATATAATATAGATAAATCAATAGAACTGTAAACAAGAGCACATTATCTGGGGAAACTTGGTTTATATTCCCCTTCCAGAGTAGTATCTCTATTTTTGTATTATAAGTAATATAATGATATCTCATTATGATCATTCTGGTCAATGCCTCTGCATATATGAAAACATGGTTTATCTTACGGCATGAATATTATAAATACTTTAGCATGCCAAACTTGTCCACAATAGATAAATATTGAGTACTAACTGGTTATGATCACATTTAAAGTTTATTAACATATTATCATAAAAAGCTGGACACCATATAGATACTGAATTAAATAAGAATAATAGAAGGAAGTAGACACATCCATAAGTATAAATTAATTAGCAATGGTAATAAACATAATATAATGACACTCATTTTGATCTATATTAAATATTTAATTTGAATGTAAACATATTATATGCTTTGAGAATTCATTTAGGTTATTATCTATCAGGTATTTCCTAGTGTAATATAACAGTTGATTACACTACTAAAGAAGTATCACCTGATAGATAAAATAGTTCAGAATTTCATATTTCTTTCACAAATTAATCTCCATACAATAGTTTAGCTTATGGAGCTCAGATGTTCTTGAATGTAAAAGATATGAGTGATAATTTAATAGACATATCTTTATCTATTACATTAGGAATGACTTTCATTCCATGTCTAGAGTGAAACTTAGCTACAGTAACTACATTAACATTAGCTCATAGTTCATAGTTCATAGTTTAGTACTAAGCTAACTGCCCTTGCGAGCCATTTTAAGCCTAGCCACGTATCCCTTGTGAGACTCAAACCCTGCACCTTGTGTTTGTAAGGCAAACATCTTAGCCATTAAGCCAAGTCCATTAATTACATTAACTGGACTATTTAACTTATGCTCTGTTTAAATTGTCGTCTCTTCCTATCATGTTATCAAGAATTAATTTAATTTAGCAAGAATTTATTTCTTTATGCAAATCAAAGTCTTGATTTTTTAATGTGGAGCTTTTCTCCCCGGGTCTCTGACTGGCAATGGCTATGTTTATTTTGTGTCTCTAATTAATTGTTTTATCAAGAATTTATCTGTATGTAAGTCAAAGTCCTGTTTTTACTGTGGAGCTTTTCTCCCCGGGTCTCTGCTGAAAATGGATATGTATCCAGTTGGATTAACCCGGCAAACAAATGTAAAATAAATAAATAAATAAATAAATAATAGTTGTCATGTTAATCTTATTGTTATATAAAAATAATCTTTTAAAGCCTGACCAAAATAATATTTTACTTGAATTCATAGAGGAAACAAGAAGACTCTTCTAAAATCTTACACGCAAAAATAAATTTTTGTTGCTGACAGAGGAAACTGTTTAATAGCTACAAAAACAATATAAAGAATATTTTTTCTAAAAATAACTTGATATGGATTTAACTCTATTATCCTTAAATACCAATGGCTTAAATAATCCAAGTAATAGATCAAACTTATTAAAATATTTAAAACTAAATAAAGCATTTTTTTGTTATTTCCAATAATTATAAAGGTAATTTAATATTGGGGGAGATTTCAGTTGTATTCTAGATGGCGCTGTAACCGCCGATAACAGACCTTTCATACAAGTTCTATTTCAAAATCTTTAAAAAAAGGGTTGATTCATTTCACTTAATAGATACATTTAGGCTGAAAGAAGATAACTCTTTATTGTTCTCACATCAAGATCATAGCTTTAGTACTCAAACTAGAATAGATAAAACATTTGCTGTTCAAGATTTACATACAAAGTCATCAGTTTCTCATTGTTCCATGTCCTTTCTCAGACCATGACTCTTTGATTTTAAAATTTCAAATTGAATTCAAACCACTAATCTTCTCTTCCAGAATACCATCATATATTCCAAAAATTAAAGAATTCAAACTCTGGTTGTTGTCAGAATTACAGTTTTTTCTAGATATTAATTATTCAACAGAAGTTAATAGAGTCATGGTCTGGGACTCATTAAAAGTTTATATATTTGTTAAAACCTTTAGCTGGTATAAAAATAAAGTTAGAGAGTGGGATTCTGAATTATTAGATTTATAATCCAGACTTTTGTCAGTAATGTCTGAAAAAAAAACAAAGTCCTCTAGAAATTAAAATGAAAGTAGAGGAATTAAATCAAAAATATAATGAAATTCTAACACACAGAACCAGTTTAGCTTTAGAGAAATTACAAGTAAACTCATTGGCCACCTCTCCTAGATATTTACATAACTAATCTACAAGGGTCAAAATACAAGCCAAAGCAAATAAGATTAATAATATCGACCATGAAAAGAAAGGGAAGAAAGTGTTGGATATAGGAGAAATTTTTCATGCATTCAGATATCACTATATGGAACATTTTTGGGTACATATTTCATCAATATAAAAAAATTACAGAAAAATTAAAATTAGATTTACAAAAAACCCATATCTTATAAAGAAATTGTTGTCTGGATAAAATAAGGTAAAACCAACAAAGCACCAGGAATAGATGGTATAATTATGGAAATATATAAACTTTTCCCCTCAATGACAATTTATTTTTTCATAAAACTTTATTAGAGATTCAGTCACAAGCAGTAATACATCCCTCTTGGAAATATTCTTTAATCACTCCAATCTTAAAAGAAAACAAAACACAGACTCTTTGTACCTCATATAGGCCTATGTCATTATTAAATAATGATTACAAGATATTCATGTCAATTTTAGCCAATAGAATGAAAATTCCATTATCTAAAATAATAAATAATGACCAAACTGGATTTATATACAATAGACATACACATGATATTAAAAGGATATTCACCCTTATAGATTATGTAAATAAGGAAAATAAACACTCATAATTGGATTAGACATAGAGAAAGCCTTTGGCTCCTTAAAATGGGAATATCTATTTAAAAGTCTAGTTCATAGGTAGGTACTAGACTATTGGCCTTGGGGCCTATATAAGCCTAGCCAAAAAGATTCCCTGGCTTTTGCCACCCAAGAAAATTATTTTCCTTTGCCCCTGTCAAGCATTATTGTATTATTTGAATTTCCTCTCTCCTTTGTTCACCTCTTTGTGTGTATATATATATATATATATATAAGTTAGCATATATTAAATTAGGTCCTTTCACCTCAGAATCTATTTATATAACAAAAGGCACTAAACAAGGCTGTCCCCTATCACCAATTCTTTTTGCTTTGGCCATTGAAACACTTGCAGACTCAATATGTAATAATTTAAAAATAAAGGGGGTAGATGTTTGTGACAATATAATTCTAAAATACTGCTCTTTGCTGACGATATATTACTAACTTTATCGAATTCTAAGAAATCTGTAGAGGAGTTGGAAGTAGTGCTTGAAAACTTTTATATGATTTCAGGCCTTCATTTTAATAGATCAAAATCTAAATTTTATTTTTAAATAAGAAAAAAGAATTGCAAGTTAAGCAAAATCACATTATAGGAGAACAAGAATCTACTCTAAAATATCTAGGAATTGTGTTATGCAAAAATCTAAATGACTTAGTATCAATAAACTACAAAATTATTGTCACCACAATTGAAATCTTTATAGAAAAATGGAATAAAATAATAATAACCGTGAAGACAGGCTACAACTAATAAAAATGGTTTTACTACCTAAAATTCTGTATGTAGCATTAAGAATACAGTTGCTTCCTAATAGAAGTTTTCTTAAAGAAATAAACTCATGCCTACTAAAATTTTTATGGTTCCCCAAAAGAAATAGAATAGCCCTAACACATTGCATTAGACCATGGAAACACGGAGGACTGAACTTTCCAGATATTGAATCATATATAAAAGCATCCATATTCAAAACTGTCATAGACTGGATAAACCCTAAATATTCCACTAACTGGAAAGAATTATTAATGGTTATATCAATAAATGAGTTTAATTTACTAAATAAATTCTCAATATTAGGTAAAACTAATACACCTTGGTGCATATTAAGTATCAGCATGCACTACAACAAATCCCACTAAAACATTTAATTAATTATTATATTAATTCATTTAGAAAACTTATTAATGCAAATATGGATTTAAAACTTTGGATTGACCTTTTAACTCCATTCTTCATAACTAAGAACTATCCTCACAAAATATATAGAGAAACAATTAGTTCTTGGGAACAAAATGGATTTATCTGTTGGTTTCAATGCATTAAAGATTTAAAAGTTTTAGACTTACAGATGATAAAAACAACTTATAATATTCCATCACAGGACTGGTTAACACTACAAAGTATCCTTATGTATTCTCAAGATTTACGCAGAATAATTAATAATTCCTACTTTATGGATCCACCAAAACTTATACATTTCTTATATGGATTTATATATAATAATTATAATAAGGGAAATAGTATTTTAAATCTATACAAAGAACTAATAAACTACAAAACAACACCTAAATCTTTATATTGGCAGTTTATAACAAAAGGTCAGTAACTACAGCTAACAGAAGAAATGAAATCAAATATTTTATTATCAATAAAATACACATCTATTGCACAATATTGGAAAATATTTAACTGGAAGTACTTACACAGAGCATTTTTAACCCCAGATAAAATAAACAAAATCAGCACTTCTACAAATGGAATATGTTGGAGATGTGAGGAGGTATATAAAGCAGATTGGAATCACATATTTTATGACTGTAGCAAAATTAAATAATAGTGGAATGGAATAAATTACTTTTTACAAGCTTTATTCAATGAATCTTTTATCTTATCTAAAGCTTGGTTCTTTTGAATGTGAATGAGGGTTCTCACTTAAACAAAACAAACATATATTTATTTTGAACAATACTTGCAATTTCAAGAAAATGTATAACCAGCAGATGGAATTCAAATACATCACCAACATTGGAAAAATTCTACACTCTATTGAAGACTTCAGCATTGATGGAAATCAAAATCAAAGAACTAAGGATTTATCCTAGACCATTAGAAAACAATCCATGGAAGAAAGTTATTTCTTTGATAGACACTTTGCAATAATAGATATACTTTGATAACTAAAGCGTAACTTCTTTAAAGTATTTGTTTACATTGAATACAACTGAAGGGTTAGGCTGTTGTAAATATTGTATATAGTTATTTAAAATATCATATATATATAAAATATTATGGAAATGTATATAATATTATTTGAAAATAAAAACTATTTGAGTAAAAAAAAAAAAGAATTCTGGACAAAGCCAAAAATAATGAGGAATGGAGGAAAGGGGAGAACAAAAGCCAAAATGATAGACAGATTGTAAATACTGCTCTTTTAAACAAAAAAGAGCCACAATTAGCACCAACACCAATCTGGAATACAATGCTAGGGCTCATATCAAAATTGAAAGAACTACAATAAATTGGTGACATGCATTTGAATCCACTACATACTTTGATTTGACCAAGGTATTGGACACAATACCTCACTTGGGAATTGTAAATAAACATAAAAAATTAGGATTAAACCCAAGATACCTGATGGATAACCAGCTGGGTCACTGAAGTTAAGATAGGGGAATCCACCTCCACAAATAGATAAGTCACTAACAGAGTCTTGCACATATTAGTGCTGGGGTTTCTCCTTTTCAGCTTCTACTTATCTGAAGTCAAAGCAAACACCAAGGGCCTCTGGCTGACCAGGTTTGCAGATAACTACAAACTAGGTGCACTCATTGAATTCCCAAAAGACATACACCATCCAAGAGGGTCTGACACAGATAAACAACTGCTGCTAGAGTTATAGACTAAAACTCATTGTGAAAAAATGCATAATAGTACCCTTTGAAAGACACCCACCCCTGGAAATTGCCACACTGATAAAACACATCTAAAGGTCAAGGATCTGAGAAAGTGTGCTGACAGTAACCCGACTTTTGTCCTCCACATGCCTACTGTGGTGAGAAAATCATTCTATGCTGCACAATGTAAAAGTAAGCACATGGCATTCAGGTCTAAGACAGTAATTGCTTCACTATACTCAGCTCTCATCAGACCAATCACTGAGTACAATGCACCCTTTGGCATGTACTTTAAACAGCTTGAGAGATCATAGAGGTTCCCCACAAAAAGAATAGAAGGAGTAGACAACAATTTCCATGTGGACTGTCTTAAAACCATATCCCTGTACTTCATCTCCTACCGACTAATGAGCTGCGATCTGTGCCTAGCTTACAAATCATCTTCTGATCCCACATTAGATTTGTTGCACATCTGCAAAACAAACAGCATCATAAATACCTGTTCTAAAGACTTAAACCTAGTCTGCAACATAAAGAGGACATGTTGGAAGGGCAAGTATGTGTCTCCAAGACTTCCCTTTCTTTGGTGGAACTATGGTAAGTGAATCTCCTCCCTAACCCTATTCAAATAAAGCTTGGATCAATGGATGGGAAATCTTAAATTTACCCCTGGTTTGGCACTAGTCCCTAATGGACTAGGGCAGTCTGTGAACACTTTATGTGTACAAGCTTATATTGTAACTGTACAATTCCTTGGGGTATTGACACATGACATGTCAGCAATATTTTGGTAAATTTGGGGTAAGCTTGACTTGGCTTAAAATGGCTCTTGGGATGGTAGCCTAGTAACCACCTATGAACCTATAACCTATAACTTTAATGAAACTTTCCTTAACTTAATGACCCTAACAACATTAAAAATGATAGACAACTAAGAAATCAAGCAAAAGCCTTGGTTAAAATGGAAAAAAAACTGCAACAACTTGAGTAAGCATATAAGAAAAAAATGCTTCTTGAATGCAATTAAAAGTCTATTTCAACCAGGCGAAAGAAGCCCAACCAACCAATTTCCTTCTAAGTCCACTATAATAATGCCTGTAAATTGATTTCATACTTCATAAATGCTGTTTTTGCTTCTCTAATAAAATGTGTATTCCACTGTACCATGCCTTATAATTTCTCAAGTTTATACCTTTTCTATAAACTATACTTCCACGGTGGTGCAGCGCTAGCATTGTTGCCGCACAGCAAGAGGTTCTCCCATTTGATTCTTGGCTGGAGTGCGGGGAGTGCCTTCTGTGTGGAGTCTGCATGAACTCCCCACGGTTGGGTGGGCATTCGAAAGACATGCATAAATGGGTGTGCCTTCGTTGAAGGTTGAACATTGAGCTTTCACCTCGGCGTTCGTGAAAATCTACTGCCAATCATTAGTGGACCGAAGTACCGCTGTGGCGACCCCAAACCGGGAAAAGCCGAAAAACAACAACAACATACCTTTTCTATAAACTGTTTTCCAACTAGTGCTAAGAGAATTACTACAAAATCTAAAATCTACACTGTTAGCACGAGACAATTTGCTTGCAGAATATCTCTGGAAAGCAGTCGATGCCATAGTATGTCCTTCTTCCACACTGGTCACTCTCAGTGTCCAAGAATCCTTCATTCTTATTCTATGGAAGAAGCCCTGTATCATCCCTTTCCAAAAGAGATATTCCTGTTGAACTCTCAAATAATATACCCATAGTCACCCTACTCTCACTGCCTAAAATTCTAGAAAATTTGTTTACCACTAAATTCTCGCATACCTCTTCATCTATAACCTGCTCGCATTGATTTAACATGGTTTTCAGCCTTGACATAGTACACAAATGGCACTGAAATCCTTTTAAATACAATAAATTGAAAGCATAACCTTAGACCTGTCTAAGGCATTTGATATTGCATCTCACAGCTACTGTTAAACCGTCAAACCTAGGATTAAGCATTAGGACTATAATCTGGTTTGGGAGCTGTCTTAGTCAATGGAGATAAAATATCTTTTGTTAGGAAGCTTGGTTTACTAACCTGCTATCCACATGCCATAAAAGCCCATCCTTGCATACCTTTTCAGCATCTTCATTAACCAGAATCATACTGCCTCCAAAAATGCCACAGCAGATCAATGCACAGATGACTGTACAATAATATGCTTTGCTCATGACAAGTTACAACTCAAGATTTGTATCACTCAAAATCTTCCATTGCATGACAGGCTGGCTAATAAAATCAAAACTACTTTCAAAAGTTTCATAAACCTAAATTAATTCTGTTTGCTCTTACCTCTTCTTAGTCAACTCAAATAACCCCAACATTGTCTTGTTAAACACAACCATCACAGACCCTGTATCCTACACTAAAATGTTAGTGCTGATACCAAAATCTGAAATTTGACCAATACATCAACTATGCTACATACAATACAAATCAAAAGCTAGGACTTTTACAAAAACAAGCCCTACCTTTGTGATTACTCCTGGAAAACCGCTGCGTACATCTTCTAACTACCCAGTCTGCCTTTGCAAAGCCTATCATAAAAGTGCAACATTTGCTACTAATCTCTCCAGTAATACGTATATCACTGTATAACCCTTAACAAACTGCATGTCACAGTAGAAATGCAAGGGATGGTATGTTAGTCACAAATAGACTCAAAGGGTGGGCAGCAAGGATGAGTGTGGTTATGAGTAGGAATGTCATTCTTAGGTTCATAGGTTCATCACAGAGATAGAGCAGCCTATCATCCAAAGTAGTGATAGAAAATCTCTGTCTGGGGTGGGCAAACAGAAGTAATGGTTGTAACAAAGAAAGAAAGGAGGAATCTTTTATATTGCTCTGTAGAAGGAGAAGAGAGACTTTCCTATGCCATGTAGCTATCCATCTTAAGATTACATCAATACCTAGTTGTTCTGATTTAGTGATCAGTGTTTTGTGTATGACCCCCATCAAATGCTGAAGTTAAATCTATATAAATTACATCACAGCACAATTTTTCATCTATGGCTGTTATATTGTTATAAAACATTGTGTTATAAGTAGTTATAGATCTGTTTTTAAGGCCTACATGCTGATGCATGGTTTCACGTCCCAACTTTTGCATTTCTGACAATTTATCCAAAATAACCTTCTCCATTATTTTTCCAAAACATGAAAGTAAGCTAAAGGTTTTGTATAACTCTGGGTTTGTTTTATTCTCCTTTCCCCTTAAAGATAGGTTTAACATTTACATGCCTCCAGCCTTGAGGAATCTCCCCATACTTAAAATACCTAGTGAATAACAGATATAATGGTACTGTAAGTTCATTATTACTAACTTTGTCTCCTCCATGTGCTTTGCTTGGGTCCAGTTTGCGCAGTTCTTTTTCAATATAATCTAATTTAATTTCAATATCTGAAGTAACTTCGGATGCTACTAGGACAACAAATCACATGCCTTTGTTAAGCCAAACTGCTATGCATAACATTTTCTAACTGTATCTATAATCTGTTGTGTTTGAGAATAAATTTTAGAATCTATGTACAGTTTATCAGTTTGTATGTCTTTACTCCTATCACATCTTATGTATATATAAACTGGTTTCTTAG
Source organism: Protopterus annectens (assembly GCF_019279795.1). Lineage (NCBI taxonomy): Eukaryota > Metazoa > Chordata > Ceratodontiformes > Protopteridae > Protopterus > Protopterus annectens. The sequence continues at coordinate 1,911,059,653 of NC_056741.1, read as the reverse complement.
TATGCTCAATATCTTTATATATTTTCCCTTGATTTTGTCTCACACTATATAATTTGTCTAATCAACTTATTTATTTCGGTTTAAAAAGTTATGGTTCGACCACTTTTCCATTTTTTATATTTGTTGTCTTTCACCTTAATTAAGTAAAATGTTCTTATGAAAATATATCATATTGATCTTGTGTGTTTAGAATGAGATGTTAAACATTTTTTATTTTTTGCATTCAAATAACTTCCCTTTCAAAACTTGCCGCATTCCTTCTACAGTCTTTCCACTGAACACATCACTTGAATTTGTTTTACATAGTGGCTGTTTTGCTTCTATATAAGCTTGTTAACTTTCTCTGCATTGATTTAGATTTCAGTCTGGCAGAATTATGCAGAAGCAATGTATGATCACTGCACATCAACAGTGGGAAAACTTGACATGAAGTAACGTCAGTTCCTTAAGAACACAAACAATGTATAGTATGTTACGTTCCCCAAAAGGCATTTTTACACTCTGAAGCAATTGTTCCTGAATATATGTTGTACATTTTCTTACTAATGCTAGTGAATCAATATTATTCCAGTCTGTTTTTCATAAATTTAAGTCCCCAGCCACTATTATTCTTCCCTGTTGTGTTTTGTGCAAGAAATATATGAATTCCTCCAGGTTGTCAGCCCTTGACTTTGGTGGTCTATGCACTCCAACAACTGTTATATGTTCCAGGGTTGTCTTTATTGTCACAGTTACACAATTTACAGTATTGGTGTTATAACTGAACATGTAACAATCAGAGGTCTCATAACAATCTTTAATCCATATCCTAACACTTTGACATATTTTTTTTTGTTAGAATGTCTGTTACAGTAAAACATTTGTAACCTGACAGAACCGATTTCTAACTGGTTTATGGTCATTGTTCTTTAAGCATGTTTCACAAGCAATAACAACCTCAGTCATTTGGGAAATCAGCAAATTATCCAAAAAATAAAATATATGTTACTAATGCTCCTAGTATTACCAACCACTAAAGATAGATCAAATGTTGCTCTCTGTAAACTGTTAAATTTCTGACCTGACAAAAATTGTTGTTTTAGGCAACTATTGCAATAGATCTGCTGCAAAAATGATCTTCCCTTGTCTTGACAAATGCAGACCATCCTGTCTAACCCCCCCCCCCCCATGCTCAAAAATCATTTTTTTCATGTTGGTGTTTACCCCCCATTTTTTTTTCGTTCACATTGACCTGACTCTCCTTTCTGTATGTGAATTGTGAAAAATATGTACAAGCCTTACTATCTAAGAGGAATGCAAGTTCCATACTAACAGTCAGAAAGTCCTTGCAGATGAGATCATGTGTACTGATATGAATAAAAAAACAGATCCATACTTCCGTCTATTAGGGCTTTTTAAGACCTTTCTTACATTCTGTAATTTTGCTGCTGGCAAGTATAACACTATTTGATGTTCATTATCTTCTTCGCAAAAGTAAGCATCAGTTTCTGTAATAACTGAATATTCAATTACAAGTATATAATTTTTGACCAGGCCTAAGAATCTCCAACTTATAATTCAGTTATATCTACTCTATCAACTGTTACAAAGGAATGATTTTCATCACCATTAGTCTTATTAATTCATCTGTGTTCATTGTGTATTACATTTGTAAACATATTATTCTTATCCAGTTGGCTTTGTGCTTCCACAGCTTGAGCTGTATTGCCAGCTTTGTTTTTTTCCTCCTTTTTTCTTTCTGTAATATTATTCACTTTTTCCAAGTTAGTTTTTTTCTTCCCTTTCACTAGACTCTTGCCTTTTTTTTCTATATTCACTAATGGAAAAAATAATGCCTTTTTCTGTAGAGTGAAGTTTTTCTGATTGATCAGTGTTATCATTCCCTGTGATCTGTATGATACATAACACATAAGTGTCCTTTTCAGTACATATTCTCTTTGCATTACAGATATTAATCAGTTTATTTTTCTTCCTTGTTATTTGTTGTGAACTTCTTTGATTTTTATTTTCTTCTACATGGTCTGAATCCTCAGATTGTTGAACACTTGTATCCTGAATTCCAAAGTTGTCACTGGTAGTATCAAGATGAATAGAGGTTGCTTGATCTTTACAGACAATAGTCACTTCCTTTCCTAAATGTTTTCTATTTGCACTTTGCCTAATATTATTTATCTTGTCAATCTAGTCATTAATTTATGTAACAAAAGTTTTCTAATCTGTGTCAGTTATACAAGTGCAATTATTATCAGTAAATCTAGATTTATTACTAATAATGGTAAGTAAATCATCCAGCTTTTGACATGAGAAACACTGGTCACCGGTGTTATCAGGTGTTACCTTTAAATATACATAGCATTTATCTTACTGTGCAAGACACTTGAGCTTTAGCAAATCATTAATAGCATGCTTACTTAAAGAATCCATTTTCAACAACAAAAAAAGAACTCTAAAAGAAAAGAATAATCAAAATCAATTACGGAAAAATTCAAAGAAATTTTAAGTCAACTTCTATGAGAAAATTACACAAACAATATGCAACTAAATATTAAATTAAGCACATTAAAGATATCACACTGCCCTACTGTACCAGTTGTGCCGGTCACACAAATGCTGGATTTGTTTTACATTGCTTGTAGTCGCATTTCATTATAATAGTAAAGATCAGTAAATCACAAACCAACACAGGATCATTTCAGATAAGCTCTGAATTTTTCTCTATACAGTCTGTGTGAATTAATAGCTGACTAGGCCGGTGTAATATCTGTCCCTTTCTAACAACAAATAGTGAAAATCAGAGCTAAAACAACAAAATATATATATCAAAGTAAATCTTCATGTCTACAAGCTGTCCCTTTCTTTCTATAAACAGTAAAACAGAGGTAACAATAAAATATAAATCAAAATAAATATTCTCTTAGGCAATTGCACAGTCGGTCACAAACCAACACAGAATTATTTCAAATAAGCTCTAGATTCTGTTTATCTAGGGCTTGTAGAACTGCTGTTGCAGTTCTTCTCCACAAGGGTTACCCTGTTACTAATCCAGGGATATAAAAAAAAACAAGTAATCTCCGTGGTATCCCTGAAGTCTCAAAACAACCCACAAAACAATTGCAGTGGGTCCAAAAACAAAACAGTGTAAGAAACTTCTCTGTGTGGAAGATTTTCAGTCCATATATATCTAGTTAATCACTGTATATTGATCAGATCAGACAAAAGTAGTAGAAGTAGTGAACTTAAACTGGTCTTAAGTAAAAAAAAAAATTATAAAAAATATATAATTGTACAGAATTACTAAGTACTCGAAAGTAATCCAAGCAAGGCAGGCAGTCTGTTTCCAGTAGAAAATCCTTTATTAAGTACACAGACAAGTGATCCGAGTAAAACAAACATAGAGTAATAGTGTCCTTGCAAGCTTTCTAAATATATATATACTTTTTATCAGGCAAGGGAGTGCTTTATTGTGCTGTAAAACAAAGTGTTATTGGTACACATACATGTTAAATTCACATCCCTTCCCCCATCAGTGTGACATTCGAGCTGGTCCTGCCCTACTTAGTAGCTGTCATAATGATATAACCCTTATGTACTTTAAATAAAATTTATAATGATGTGGTACCTCTTATTTAACCAGATTATTAAGTAGATTATTAAGTCTGTGATTTTATCCAAGACAATATACTACATGGCTGGAAATATATCACCCTTAGTCCATTTGGCAATCAAAAATATATATAAATATATACATATACACTTTGCATGTAAAAAATCAATTGTATAAAATCATATTCTATTTTCATAACCTATTGTTAACAAAGATTGCTTTCGTCCTTCTAGACTTCTTCAGGTCTGTGTACAAGAACCATATAAACTATCTATAAAAATATATATAATTGTATAATTAGTTAGTATTGTTATTACACATCATTTTGAATAAAGTAGAAAAAAGACAACTAGAAAAAGAAAAAATAATAAGAAAAAATGTATGATGATGGAAACAAAATATCCACTTAAATTACAACTGATTTAAAATGGTATTTAAAAACAACTGGTAGAATAAAATAAAATATAATGAAATTAGTCATGTAAACAATGTGGCAATTTTCTAAGTTCCAGTGCACTTTTAATTGAACACACACGGTAACAGTGCGATGTTTTTAGAATACAGCATCTGCAAGTGCAGAAAAGAAATATGCAGTAAACAAGTATGATTAACTTAATAGAATGTGCTTGTGTGGAACAAAAAGTATTATACTTCTGAGTGTTTTTGTAACAGATGGCATTAACAATAGGGGCGTGCTGAAATATCCTAAACAGTTAAATGAATACAGGTATTCTAGTGAATCTACTTGCTAAGGAGAAATGGCTAACACAGTAGAATAAGCTACAGACTATCCAGTCAATGAAAGAACATTTCAGCCAGCTGAAGAAAATGTTTTTCTCTGGATGAGATAAGAATGCAGAAAAGAATACTTCAATAAAGGAAAACGTCTATCTCATATTTATGTATATAAGTTAAAATAAGGGAAGAGATATAATGAGAGTTACAAGTATGTTATTACAAAATATAATACCATATAAACAAATCATGACTTGAATAATAACATTGTGTCCTGGATAACATACTATATCTAACAACCTAATAGAAATGCTTTTTATACAAACAATTTCTTTTATCTATGCTAATAGTAAGGCAGTGGGTTAAACTACATAGTTTTTCAATAATCTGTTAGACAGTTGTCTTATTTTGAAATGTAAAAATCATATACTGAATCTATTAGGTTACACATGTTTTATATTAGATATAACTTCTATGTACATATAATCCTTCCAGCTAAAACTATACTAGGATAATTAATGGTATCTTAAGAATTAGGTTATGCTAATGTTTCTAACTTAAAGTGTATAAAATATACTATTAGTGGAGTTTTGTATTCTGTTGCTACAGTTTAGGGTTTGATCTCTGTGACAGATGTCTTTGCAATTAGGAGTTTATAACTCCAGCAGGGAGCGTTGGGGTGTTTGTTTTTATCTAGTATATGTAATAGTTTTTTTTAAAAAAGAGTTTTTTTGACATCCAGTGTAGCCTATTTAAAAATATACAGAGAATAAAGCTCAAGGAATACATTTTTTCCCTAAAGACATGAGATTTAATAATTTTACTAGGAACAAATTCATTTGGGGGGATTCTCATATTGTATGTATAATAATGATATGTTACCAACACATCTTTCATTTACAATTACATAATATGACTATGTTGAAAGGTATGTCACTTAACATAAATGGTTTGAACAATCCTTATAAAAAAGTAATCTATTTAAATATTTAGCTTTTCATAAACCTAATATAGTATTCTTACAAGAAACTCATTTAACAAAAGATACCATTAAATTCTTAGATACAAATAAATACACAAATATAGTAAGCTCAGAGTGCACCAAAAAAAAAAAAAAAAAGAGGTGTAGCAATATTGTGGAACAAAACATTATCATTACCCAGAATAATCAAAACATACCAGGGCAATAAAGATTTGCTCTATTTGGTTGTAATTGAAATGGGTAAGAAACTATATACATTAATTAACAACTATTAGTTACCTGGTATTTGTAATAATGCTATTAGACACATAATTACAGCACAAGCTAAACAACTTATACATTTCTTAAACTCTTACCTACTCAAAGATATTCATAATTTTGTGGATCATAACTCATTGCAATACACGGTCTATTCTAATAGATATAAAACTTATTCTAGAATTGATAGAATATTTCTTTCTACACAGATAATGAATAACCTGACCAATAGCAAAATTATATCATGCTCAATCTCTCACCACAATACTATCATATTTGAACTTAATATTAATAATACCCATAGTGTCCAAATTAAAAGAATACCAGCATATCTTACACAACTTAAAGATTTTCAGTTATTCATAACAGAAGAGACACAAAGTTTCATAAATATAAATTCATCATCAGACACACAAGATATATTTATTTGGGATGCCTTAAAAGCATATTTATATGGACAAATTAGCAAATGGTTTCATAATAAGATGAAAGTATGGGATAAAGACATGAGAATAATACAAGATAAACTGGACTCATTATACACAAAAAATAAAGGCAATCTGTCTTCTAAAAATATAAGAGATGAGATTTACAAACTAAATTAAGAATATAGATCTAACCTACATCATAAAATGAAGATAACCCTAGAAAAATATGTTTCTTGCTTATTCCGTAAATCCTAAACATCTATCAAACCTTAAGAATAAGACCAAAAGATTAAACAAATATAACTATATTAAAGAAATACATTCTACAAGAAAGAAAAAAGAAGTATATAGTATACAAGATATATTAGAAGAGTTTAGATGTCACTTTCATGAAATCAATCAATCCACACAAGAAATTCAAACACAAGATGACATAAGAGATTATATTAACAAGAATACATATAATAAACTAAATAAACAACAAATAGATGTTATTGATAAATTACTTTATCAGATCTACAAAGTCAAGTAAGTAAGCTTAAACTTAATAAAGCACCGGGAAATTATGGAGTTATCCCTGAAATATATAAGATAATGCCCAAAATGGCTTTTTCCTTACTATATAAAGTATATAATATGGCTCAAAATGATAATATTAACCCCCCATCCTGGAAATATGCATTTATATCCCTTATTTTAAAATCAAACAAAGATAAAAATACTGTTACTCATACAGACCAATATCTTTACTGAATATAGATTATAAGATGTTTATGAATATATTCTCAGAAAGATTAAATAAATTCTTACCCCACTTAAGTGATGAAGACCAGACAGGATTTATAACTAACAGAAGTACATTTGATAATATAAAATGAACCCTAGCTATTATTGACTTCTCACAAAGGAAGAAAAGGAACCTATCTTTAATTAGTCTTGATATTAATGTTGCCTTTGATTCCTTTAATTGGAATTATCTATTTATTCTTTTGGAGAGCTTACACATTTCACATAATTTTATTGATCTTCTAAAATATTTATATGAAGAAACATATGCATATATCAAAATAGGGTCATATATCTCCAATAAAATACCTATCACAAAAGGCACCAAACAAGGATGTCCTCTCTCCCCACTACTGTTTACTTTGATCATGGAACCCTGGGCAAATGAAATAAGAAACAATAAAAATATAGAGGGCTTGGAAATGGATAAAGACATTATAGCCAAAATTCAACTGTTTGCAGATGATATTCTTATCACCACAAAAGGAAATGACTCCTCATTCATGTCATTATATGAATCGATTAAAACTTTTCAAATAATGTCTGGTCTATCATTTAATGACAATAAAACAAAAATTTTACCCATATATTCTAATAATAAAAAATAAAAAAAAGGATGATAGGAAATAATGCATATCATGTTGCTAATACAGATCAAATTACATATCTTGGAATTATTCTTGCCAAAGATAAAAAATCAACAATGCAATTAAACTATAACAAAAGTTTACAAAATATTCAAGAACTATTTTCAAAATGGAACACAATAATATTTACTACTGAAGAAAGACTAACCATTATAAAAATGATAATTCTACCTAAAATTTTATACATAATACAATCCATTCAAATTTTACCATCAAAACGGTTTATAAATAAACTAAACACTTTAATATTAAGATTCTTTGGACACAAAAAAAAAACAAGAATTACAATTCATCAACATACTAACAGCTGGAAGAATGGTGGAATAGCATTTCCAGATCTAAATCTTTATTCGATTTCCACTATAATCAGATCACTTTCACAGCTCTTAGATATAACCTATTTAGCTAAATGGAAATCTTTATGGGAAGTATTAGCCATGGAACTTTTAATGAGACCATCAACATATCAATTACAGATCATAAACACACCTTTTATATGGATCTTAAAAGAATATTTCATCACACATACTAATCCTAATCACACCACCAGTTACAAACATACTATTATAATTAACTTTAGAAATTTTATATGTAAACATATTAAATATAAAGATTACTTTTTTTTGTTATTTCCTATAGCATACACACAAGAGACTTTTATTACCTCAGATATTAATTAAATTATTTTACTTAAAAACAATTAACTCAAATAGTGGTTCCAGTTAACCTCTGAATACAAGACTAGTTCAGTTGATCTTATTATTCAGGAATATAGACTAGATAATTCCTCATGGTTAGCTATACAAACACTCATTCTATATCTTGATAATAAACTGAAATTAGCTTCACCAACTAGCATACATGACACCAAGGTATTATTGCAATTTCTTCAATCAACATTATTACACCAGCATACATATTCAGGCAGTCTCTCCTTTATTTATAGACTTTTGAGAGAAAAAACATTTTCTTGCACACATAACTACTGGAACTAGTATAGTTTAATTACTAATAATCCCGCAAGTGAGCAAGATAAGGTTAATATGTTACAATCAGCTGGGAAAAACATTCTTTTCTCTGAAATGGAGGATATACACATGGAGAGTCATGAATAGATCCTTTTATACACCACAAATAATGGACAGAATCAGTAAAAAACAGAATATCTGTAATAGATGCAACTCTAGTGTAGACATTAACCGGGCACATATGTTCTTTGACTGTCCAACCTTAAATACCTTTTGAAGTAATGTAAATGATGTTTTATAAGCACTTTTTTCAGATAATTTCATATTGAATAAGTCTTTAATCATATTTAATACACCTATTCCACAATGTGTAAGGGAAAATAATACTCATTTCTATGGACTATTTTGGCAGTGGCTAGAAAGATCATAACGAAAAATTGGATCTCAAAATATCCTACATTCTCTGTGTTTACTAATTTATTAAAAGAAGTCACCATTTAAAGATAAAAATCATAACCTCTAGAACATCTAGAAAGACATATGAACATCATTTATGAGTTAACCTACAAAATATGTTGGGAAAAATTATCATATTGCATAAAGGTAATTGACTTTCCTTGTCATTCATGAGAATAAGCTACAACATGAAGATTACAGTGTATGTAAATGTATAAATACTGGATGTCTATGTACATACTTTAGTTTGTTTGGTTTTGTTAATCTTATATTCAAATTTAAATGCTATAAATACATGTTATCAGTTTGTAAACTTATAATGCAAAATGTCTCGCGTCTATATCATGTTATCGAAATCTTACTACATTGAATCACTAAAGGTCGACATCTAGTGATCGATGTAGTAAAACATCAAATAACGCTTAAAAAACAAAAAGCAAACAAAAATAAAAACTAACTAGTGTAGGTAGGGGGTAAGCAGCCCCCCCTGCACCCCACACCCCTTTCCTACTTAAATATTCCAACTCCGAGACTGCACTACATTAAGGTAAATGGAAATTTCCCCCTACGGAGATTTCCGTTTACCTGCACGATGTTCTGTGCTTTCAATGTTGTGGTGCCGGCAATATCAGCTTTGATATTGTCGGCTTTCGACATCGTGAAGTAGATGCAAATGTCTCATATATGTCTATGTGATTGTTTTCATTATAATCAAAATCACTAAAATTGTTTAAAAAAATAAAGGAAAAAGGATGTTTCATCAAGGACAAAGTTTTGAAACTAGATAAAAGTGGCTATAAAAGACCATTTGATGGGCATTTTGTAATCTGAGTCAGCTGAGGATGTGCAGTGTATCTGACAATGATGTGTTATAAATAAAATGTAAAAAATCTTGAATGTAGTGTTTGGACAACTTGTTTCAATAAACCTTACAATATACGGATATACAGTTGTACAGTATCAGTCTGTGTAACCTGTTGTTAAGTCGATTTAACATCTGTTACAGACTTTATCAGATTCTAATGGGAAATCTAAACTTGGTGCGAGATGCAGTCCATTTTCTCTTAATTATGTAGGAATTGTGAGAGCTAATACAGGGGGGGAGGGGGTGCTAATGGATTAGGAATGATATTTAACAGAGAGAGAGAGTAAGCAAATTTTGAATGATAGTAACCACTCTGAACAAGTCTTATTTGACATTAGTAGGTCATACATGTGTTTAGACCTGGAATTATTAGAGTTCTTGTAGAATGAATGTATTTCAATGGACATCTCTGAATTTTTTTGAGAAATATAATATCCCCTCTGTTTTTGAATACCCAGACTGTACAAGTCCATTAAAGACTCACCCTTTACACCAATTTTGTTGGCCATAGGTTAAAAATGGAGCCACTGTCCATCCTCATAGATGGAGTACTTAGTGTAATACAAACAACCAGATCCTATATGAGAGATTTGTGGCAGTTAACAAGAAAAAGATTAACATGTGCTAGTTTTGAAAGAAACATTTTGGTAACAATCAATATTAAAGATCTATATTCTGTTATTCCTCACTTTGAGGGGCTTAGCAAGGTTAGGAGTTATCTGAATGGTATAAGCTTTACTACTACTTCAGTGGAGACTCTAAGTGAATTTCATGACATGCTACTGTCAGACATACAAAAGTGTAGCAATGGGGGAGGCAAGCCTGCACTTGCACTCATTTCCCACCTTTCCTATAACTAGTCTAGTCCAGATACAGATTTGCTGTATCCAGGACTGTTTGTAAGCTTCTGAGCCCCCAAGCCTTTCTGTGTTGGAGGGAAGCATTCTAGCTTATCAGTGGAAGTGGTAAGCACTAGGTAGCTATCTACCACAAGATCCAGGTACAGATTCTTAGTTTTAGCACTTGAATTTGCTTATTCATGCTCAGCACTTGTTCAGAACTTGTTGTTAGCACTAAATAAGCTACAAATTACTACAGCACTCAACCTTCCTCTTTACCTCGAGAAAAACAGCTCTTATACTCATTTTCCTCACTTGTCTAGAGGAAAGTAGTTTTTTTATTCAGGCATGTCCAAGGGTCAGCTCCCAGTGTTCTCTCCTGTCTATCTGATGAATCTGGGCATCTTGAAGCAATTTAGCAATTGCATCATGTACACAGACAACCCTCTACTCCTACCACCCAACACCACAACCTGTGAAATATGCACTTATCTAGCCAAACTGGAGGTAAAGCTCTCTCCAACCTAGACTGCACTTGACAGTCAAGAGGAGAAGGTAAACACTTGCACCGCACCACACTCATCTCATAGTCCCACTAAACTTACACCACCAAAATCCACACATAGAAACACAAAAACATTCACAGAGGCTCTTAATAATAATCTGCTCAAGCAACAGAGACCTCCAAAGCAGAAATGCAAGCAACCTCCACCCCCCCAACATAACCCAAATGACACATAGTCCACAGACTCAGTGTGCCAATAAACCACAGCCTATAAGGCAAACCAATGTACCCAACACACTAGTCATAGGTGACTCTATAGTCAGGCACACTGATGTCCCAATCACCAGGCTAAACAAGGAGAAGGTTACTGTCAGCTGCCTGTCAGGTGCCAGGATCCGCAACATAACCCATGCACTCAGGTCACTCCACAACAAGTACAAATATGACTCTGTCATTGTCCATGTTGGTGTGAATGACCTGAGACATACCTCCCTGGACTACATGAAAAGAGACATGGAAGAGCTCTCCGATCTTGTAGCCCAGACAGGTATGACCCTAGCCCTGAGTAGCAACCTGCCATCGCTCAGAATGATACCGTGGTACAAGGACAAAATGATTGACTTCAACAATTGGCTAAGCTTCTGGTGTTATTCTAAGGGGATCCAGTATCTCTCTGCCTGGGATGACATGGTCGACAGATCAAGATGCTTTGCCAGAGATGGCCTTCACCTGTCTCCCCTGGGACTCCGGATACTGACTAAGGCTCTTGCCACCCCTATAGTGCCTTTTTTAGGCAAGGTTCAAATGACAAATTCACCATCATAACAGGAACAGGCAAGCAAAAACTAAGGGTAATGCTACTCAATGCTAGAAGTCTAAATCTCAAAATGCACTCACTTGAGGTACTCCTTAAAATGGAGAACATCGATATCTGTGCAGTGACTAAGACCTGGTTCAAGGCTCAAGAGAGCACCCCTGCATTACCAGGCTATAACTCATACCACACTTTTCGGCCATCTAACCTGGACCAGAACACCAAAGGCTGAGGTGTGTCCATATTCATTAAGGATATCCACACCTCCAGGCTAGTTGCACAGCATAATGCATCCGAGGTTATCCAAGTGCAACTAACTCTGGGCAAAACTGCAATCCAAATTATAGCTTGCTACAGATCCCCCACCATGCCCCAGGATTCCCACTCCTCTTTTCTTGATATACTGGAAAATATTAGGGTTTAACCAAACACCCTAATAATGGGCAATTTCAACTACCCCACCATTAACTGGGAAAACTACTCATGTATGAACTCCTTCACTCAACGCTTTTTGGAATTCATAAATTCCAATGCCCTGGATCAGCTTATCCACATCCCCACCAGGGGTAACAATATCCTAGACCTAGTCATTACCAACATGAGTGACAGTTGTTCCATACCTGAAGTAATCTCCCCATTGGTCAGATCCGACCATAAGCTAATCATCCTAGATATCCACATCCCGCCCCACTCACCATTAAGGAAACCATGGTAAGCAATTTCTCCAAAGCCAACTTCATGCTTCTTAAGACAGAGGTGGTGAACTTCATGACACCCATGCAGATGGGCAATATAGTTATGACTGCTGAATCCTACACAAATGCACTCTATAAGCACTTACATGAGTGCATGGATCGTGTTATCCCAAACAGAACCAAGATGCTATCCTCCAAAAAAAGGAAGCCAATCTGGTGGTCTCCTGCCATAAACAAACTCTACAACAGAAGGAAGAAACTGTTGCAAAAGAGACTAAAATTCCATGAGTGGTGGAGCTGCCTGGTCAGCCTCAGTAAGAAGCTGAGATCCCTTATAAGATCCTCCAAAGCTAGGTACATAAACAAAATCACCACTGATTTTAAGGGCAACCACAAAACATTCAATAGCTATGTCAAGAATCTCAATGGCAACACTCAAATCTGCTCTGAGTTACAGCTTAACGGCATGAAAATTACAGAACCAAATGATATTGCCAACATCCTGGCAGATAGGTTCAGTGCTAACTTTACTCCCCTCTCACCCCCTAAAGGGCCCATATCTATACAAGAAGAATGCAGAGTCCCTGTAATCACATCTATGCAGGTAAAAGCTGCAATCTCTAAAAACAAAAACACAGCATCCATGGGACTGGACAACATCCCAGACTACGTTTTACAGGAACTTCAGAATGAACTGGCTCCCCACCTATCCACCATGTTCAATCATAGTATCACATCAGGCTTTGTGCCCACTGAATGGCACACAGCAACAGTTATCCCACATCATAAAGGGGGAGCCACCACTGATCCTGGGAACTATCACCCTATTAGCCTGATGAGCCTGGTCTACAAGGCCATGGAACGTATCATCATGGAACTCATAAACAAAGACATTGGTAAGATCCAAACTCTGGACCCCACCCAGTTCGGGTTTGTGAAAGGCAGATCATCCCTTCTGAACCTGATTGACTTCTTTGAGGCAGTCAACAAAGCCGTAGATGAGGGTAAAGTAGTTCACACAGCCTATCTTGACCTTGCCAAGGCTTTCAACACCATCCCCCATTCTGGAATTATAGCTAAACTCACTAAACTAGGTGTAAATCCCTATGTCACAAGATGGGTTGCCAACTGGCTCACTGACAGAACCCACACTGTAAAAGTTGCAGACTCCAAATCTGACTTCAAACCAGTGACAAGTGGAGTACCGCAAGGTTCAGTCATGGGACCTCTCCTGTTTGATATCTACTTCTCTGAAGTACAGACCAACACAGAAGGCCTCTGGCTAATGAAGTTCACAGATGACTGCAAACTAGGATCCATAGTCGAGTCCCCAAATGATGTCAGCATCCAACAGAAGGGCCTCACTGAGACAGATGCCTTGTGTCAAAAGCATGACCTCAAGCTCAGTGCCAAAAAGTGCATTGTCATCCCCTTTGGCAAAAACTCTGTACCCATGAACTACCACATAAATGGCAGTCTACTTAATGCCGAATGTGTGATAAGAGACCTTCGGACCCAAGTGGAAACTAGTCTCTCCTTTGATAATCACATCACCACAGTAGTCAGGAAATCCTTTTATGTGGCACACCTCATCACAAAAGGGTTCTCATCCAGGGAAAAAAGAGGTAATTGTTCCCCTCCCCTCTACTTGGCACTGATTAAACCCATTATATAGTACAACGCACCTTTTGGACTGTACCTCACAAGACATCTGCAGCAGCTGGAAAGGCCACAGAAATACCTCACAAAGAGGATTACTGGCCTCAAACAGATGCCCTACACTGACCATCTCAAAAAACTCCAGCTTTACTCTGTAGCATATCGCCTACTCCAAGGAGATCTCTGCCTAACATATAAAGTTATGTTAAACCCAGAGCTGCTGGACATGCTACACCTTAAGAAATCCCAATCCCTCTGAGCTACACGCTCTAGAGACCTAAACCTTGTCACCACAATAAACAGGACATGCTGGAGGGATAGATTCCTGTCCCAGAGACTTCCCATACTCTGGAACAAGCTATCCATCTATGTCAAGCAAAGTTCCTCATTAGCATTCTTTAAGAAATATCTTGATGAGTGGATGGGAAATAGGAAATACACCCTGGGGATCACTTCTGTGGCTCTGCTCGACAGGGGCACAGGAAATTAACTTTCCTGGGTGGTGTAAGCCAGGGAACCTTGTTGTCTAGGCTTACTTAGGTCCTTTGGTCGATAGCCTAGTACCTACCTATGAAACTATGAACCTATGACACCCACATTTTGCAACCTCATATGGATGGAATGGGAAAGAAAACACATTTATGGTCTCCAACTTGGGACAATATTAAATTTTATATCTGCTTTATAGATGACATCTTTCTTTATATATCTTGCTAATGAACAATAATTGCAGGATTTTGTGAATGAGCTTAACAATACAGCAAATTGCTTATTTTTTGCAGTTACTTAGTCTAAAAGCACTGTAGTGTTTCTGGGTGTACAAATCACGAAACCTTTTACTGAGAATAATATGAGTTATATAACATACAGGAAACTAGCCATTCAAAATATGAATTTACCTGCAAGAAGTAGTCATTATTTCTTTTTTTAAGAAGAATATCAGAAGATGTCAGGCATTATGGTGTCAAGTTTGGTCTCTTGACAATGCGCAAATTAAAAAAGGCAGTTAGACTTAAAATGTTTTTAGACAGAGAGTACAAAGAAAAAGGTACTGACTAGATTTTTGAAGTGGTTCAAGAGTAACATAGTACCCAGTATCAGTCAATCAATCAATCAATCAATCAATTCTTACTACTGATATTAGTACTGTTCAGCACACAAAATCTTCTCAGGTGTATTCATAGTCAATGGCTTTGGAATAGAGTTTGGACTTTGTTGCAATTAAAGACATAGTAGTAATCCATTAGATCTTTCTTAAAGGCAATATAGACTTGTATGACGAAGGGTCCCCTGGTTTATTTACAAGAAGGGTAATAACCATATATCTACCTTTGACAACAAAGACATTTCAAACAAGCCATTGGCTAACCAAAGAAAACAATGTGGCAGTTGTAAATGGTGTAATTTCATACATGAAAGTCCCTATGTATCCATTAAAGGCAACAATAAAACTTATGATGTTAACAAAAGCTGTGATTAACGTATATTTTGTGGTGTATGTAGCACTATGTAACCGTTGTGAGGCATTCTAAATTGGCAGAACATCTTGCAAATTGTCACAAGGAATATGTGACCACACATGCAATTAAGGCCAAAAACAGTGCTCTGTTTTAGGCATTGTCATGTGAGAATTTCAGAAAATGGTTTGTTGTTTTTATATTGAAAGAGAAAGATAGGTCTGCAAGCTGGGCATTTTAAAAACTCTTAGACGTTCTTCTGTTTCTTCTTCTTTTTCTTTCAGCTGTTTTCGTTAGGGGTCACCACAGTGGACCATCTGTTTCCATTTCTTCTTGTCCTTTGTATCTTGCTCTGTCACAACAACCTGCATGTCCTCACTCACCACATCCATAAACCTTATCTTAGACCTTCCTCTTTTCCTTTTACCTGGCAGCTCCATCCTTAGTATCCTTCTCCCAATATACCCATCATCCCTCCTCATCACAACTCCAAACCAATGCAATCTTGTCTCTCTGGGTTTGTTTCTAAACTGTCCAACCAGAGCTGACCCTATAATATACTGATTCCTAATCCTGTCCATCCTCGTCACACTCTCAGACATTAAGGATCTTTTTTGGCAAATCAGGTTGGGAGCCAATATGTTGTCAGGTTTGAATGAGCCAGTGAATATCAAGTGTGTGCTTAAGCTGAAAGCAGGATGCATGGAAAATATGTTTTATTTTGTAACCTTTTAGTTTTTATGAACAGTAATAAGTAAGAGCATCATCTTTAGTGTGTAAACAGATATTTTCAGTTTAATGAGTATTAATGAGTTGGTGTGATGCACAGAAGCATACCACTCATCTTTCAAAATCATAACAGGAGGCCTTCAAAAACTGAGGCAGAGGTTCCAAAATCATAGCACTTAAAGTATGTATATGCATAAAATGCCCCCCCTCACAAGATGGGGGTACAAAGGTATGAATTTGCTTAATTTCAGCACTGCTGCTTTACGTCAATGCCAACATCACTGTGTGTGTGTGTGTGTGTGTGTGTGTGTGTGTGTGTGTGTGTGTGTGTGTGTGTGTGTGTGTGTGTGTGTGTGTGTGTGTGTGTGTGTGGTTCCCTGATGTTTGAGGGAAGGTTGCTTTGATCAACATGAATGTTAAAGCTTTTTTACATGTCTAACAGATCTTTAATCAAACTGCAATAAACTCAAAATGTGAAAATGTCACGAACATGTTGACAAGAGAGAGCATGACCTGTACTGTACAAAACATATATAATACAAGCCTTACTGACTTTCCCTGAAACCTGACACTGAATTTTTAGAGTAGTGCAATGTGTTTGATTGCAGCACCCATGAGCAAGCAAGGCAATATCCAGATTTAATGCTGAAAGGTATACCATAGCTGAAGTTCAATACAGAAATGGTTGCTTTTGTGATATAATGCCAAGTATACTCAGGCCAGATATGATAACAAGCCAAGTAAATATAATCTCAAATTATAGAAGTGTTCTCTATTGAAAAAAGGAAAAATATGTACTTCACTATAAGTGACGCCACTAATGCGTATCCACCAAATCTTTTAGATTTCTAATACCACGACGAGAATGGACCCCATTCTTAAGTCAAAGTATAATTAAAGTTCATGAAATTAGTGTTGTTTCAATCTTTGATGTCAGCCAGAAGTGCTCTTCATGGCACCCGCAATGTCCCCAGTAATGACTCCTTCTCCAGTTCGTACAGAGTTACATGTATTGGTAACATATCTAAATACGATTGTAGAATCTTTTTTGTAAGACCTGTTGCTCCTATTACTATTGGAACTGTCTGGGTATATTTCTTACCTATTGCTTTCATTTCTGCCTGCAAATCCTAATATTTTATGACTTTGTGTCTCTCTGTATGCAAGACACTGCAGTCAATGGGTGTAGTAATTTCAATGGTCAGTGCTACTTTTGTCTTCTTTTCATGGACCACTATTTCTGGTTTTCATACATCTATCTTTTGAACTGTTGGTAATGGGTGATCCCATGTAATGTAGACCATCATTTTCTATGATGCTTTGTGGCTCATGTTTCTAATGTTTTTCAGCTACTTCAATATTATAATGTTTGCACAATCCCCAGTGCAACAGTCTTGAAACATTATTATGCCTTTCAGTATACAGTCCTTCTGCCATTAGTATGTCACAGCCAGCAACAAGGTGTGCAACTGTTTCCAATTCCATTTTACAAAACCTACATTTGTCTATTTCTCCGATATGTTCAATGGACTGTGTAAACCAATATGTATGTAGTCCACTATCTTGGGCTACCAGTATTAACCTTTCATCCTTTGTTTTGAATTCACCTCTCCTTAACCATTCCTGCGTTCAATCCTGATCAACATGAGGTTGATCCAGGAGTTTTCTATACTTGCAACTGTATTTATGCATTTTCCACATTTTTTGCATTCTTATCTGATCCTTCACCTTATATTCTTTTCTTTTGTTTTGTTTTGTTGGCACATTCACTTGCTGCCTAATTATTATCTACTTCTGGTTGGATTTCTGTTCCCACTTAATGTGATATGCTTCTGCTAGACTAAGAAGGGATGTCATCTTAGATTTATTATCTTCATGTTTCAAAGCTTTCACTATGCTTGGGTATTGTAAGGTCAGCAGATATGTATGCAGTCCCACGATTGAAGATCTATATATGTAATCAGTTTCAAGGAGGCCCACACCTCCTTTGGAATGGGAAATATATAATCTTGGTATGCACTGATTTTTATAAATCATTTGATGAGCATGAAGCATCCTTGTTTTCCTGTCTAATCTATCCAACACCTTTTGGGGCCAGTTAATCACTCCAAAATTGTAAGTTAGGACAGGAAAAGCAAACTAGTTTATAGCATGAACTTTGTTCCTAGATGTCAATGCTGTTTTCAGGATTAAGTCTTCTAAAATATTCCTTACTGAGTTTTTTTTGCATTTGTTCATGTTTTATTGTTGATCCTTCATCAGTTCACAGATGTTTATACACTCCCTCTCACTCAAGTTCTTTTATATCACATTCTTGTCCCAAACTGATGCTTTCTTGGTGATGCAGCTTTTCTGCTTTAAAGGTTGCTTTTGCACATTTATCAAGACTAAATGACATTCTTATGTCATCTGAAAAAGTTTTGACTACTTGCAGTTGTGCTTTCAGTGCCTCATCTGATGAGGTATACAGTTTTAAATAATTAACAAAGAGAAGATGAGGAGTCTTTACACTTTTTTTGCTTTCTGGGAGTCAAATTATAGCCATGACCTAATTTGTTAAGCAGACACCTTAATGAGTTAAAGACAAGTCAAAAGAGCAGTGGTGACAGAGAGTCATCCCGGAATATCCCCCTTTGGATTTTTATCCATGGAATAATAATTTATCCATTATCATGGCTTAACTACAAAGTGATTTGCTAATGTTTCATGTTTGCTGTGATGTAATTTATTAGTATAGGGTGCATCTTATACATTTTTTAGCACTCTTTTATCCATGAATGTGGGATACTGTCAAGTGCTTTTTTGTAGTCTATCCATGCCATACTTAAATTTTTCCCCTTTTTACAGTTCTCCACTATGATTTTATTTAACAACAAATGATCCTTTGTTCCTTATGATTTTATTTTATTACCCTGTTGTTCTATTGCCATAATTCAGTTTTCTTCTAAATGACTATAAACTCTGTCGGCATCAGTTCTAGTGTATAGTTTATACGTCATCAGAAGGCAAGTTATTAGTCTATAGTTTTTAGAGTAGCTTGCAGGTTTACTCTTAAGAAGGAGCATTGTTTTTCCTGTTGTTAGCCAGGCTGGTGTCTGTTCGGGGTGTGCATATAAATGGTTCTTACTCATGGCTAAATCTTCATGCAAAGATCTTAATACCTTTAGCCAGAAGTTAGGTGCCACTTTTGGGCCTGGGGTTTTCCAATTAGAGGCTTTTCTTCTTAACTTTGTTTCAATCTCTCTGGCCGCTACTTCATCCCATTTCATATCCTATACATTCAAACTTCTTATTCTTTCTTTTACTACTTCTATCCATTTAGCATCTTTGTTATGTTCTACAGGATCTTCATAAATATTTCTCCAAAATGTATCTATTTCTTCTTTTTTTGGTGGTCTTTCAATTCCTTTTACCTTGTTTCCCAGTTCTCAATAAAACTTTTTGGGTCAACAATAAATTGCTTATTTTTGTAGTTTCCTTTATATTTATTTGTATATCTTCTAAGTTTTTCTGTCTGTGCTGATATTTTTAGTTTATTATTTGCAATAGTGCATAATAAATCCTGATCCGTTGTAATACTGCACATTGCTTTTATCACGTCTATCTTTCTGAGTATTTTTGTTGATCTGTTCCCTCTGCTATACTCTTCTAACAGTGACACTTCTTGTCTTAATTGCTTTATAGTTTTCTCTGATCAATACTTCCATGATGGCATTCAATTTCTCCCCTTCCCTTCCCTTACTACCCTGTGTTCTTGTGGTAGAACTATATCAGTTATTAATTTAGCTGTACAGTAATATAACCTATTTACTTCTGTTATATCACATGAATCTCTATTGACAGTCCTAATTACTATGTTCATTTGTTTTATCAGACTTCTAACTTTTAATTGTCATTATGTATGCTCTCATGTTCAGATGATAGGTGACATTGTAAGTAAGTAACTTCACTGTGTTTACTTCATATTTACATGATAGATATGGATGGATGTGGAACATCAACTAATGAAGTTGGTCCTGGTATAATTGGAATGTGCTGCACATATGTGGCATCACAAAAAGGAAGAAACAATTGTTTCTTGAGATAATATAAATATCCACCAGTCATCCCAGAAGAGATACTGGTGCTGTAGAAAAAGTCACCATTCCAGTGCCAAGGCACAGCTGTAACTGTAGTTATTGCTTTATGGTGACGAGTTACATAAATTGACAGCCCATAATCATTTCCCTGAGGTAAGTGTAGCAGAAAAATATGAACTGATGGCAAATTTAAGGGACTGGGCTGAGAAATGTAGAGACTTACCATGCAAGGTACTCTGTGATTGCTTGTCTGATGTACCGTTACTGACAAAATGGTACAGCTTCCATCCAGAGCATGTCTAACTAACACTATTCACCATGTCAGGCATAAAACCCTATGCAAAACGATATGCCTGTGATCATTCTTGACATCCAACCTGAGAACTGGTTACTAAAATGTGAATTTATACATAGGATTAACAACATAGTATTACATTTCTCATCTTTTACTTTCCTAGCAACATTTGAGAATGTGTAAGACTTGTACTCAGCACAAATGTGGATAGTGGACAAGACATTATCAGTGGACAGATAATGAATCAGTATTACTCTGTGCATCACTGTATATAGATAGGAGAGAGATACAAATGTTTTCCATTTATAATTGCACTAATTACATCGAAATTACTGTGATCACATAACATCATGTGGAACACAATACTTGTTATATTTGTGCAATGCTCCTTTAGAGCTCACCCTTCATATAATATTTGTGATTTTGAATCAGCTGCAGTCAAAAGCTTGCCAAAGAATTTCAGCAGTATCCATAGTCATGGATGCTATTTTTATTTGTGCCAAAATATTTGGAGTAATGTTCATACTGTTGGCCTTAGCTCCCATTACCATCAGAAAGATAGTTTCAGATCTGGCATTAAGCAGCTGCGTGCCCTAGCCTTTTAGTCTGATAATGTCATGAAGGCAGAAGGAATCTCACTAACTGGTAAGGCTCCTGAAGGTGTCCAAAATTGCTGTCATATTTTCATCATTATTACATGAACTGTAGATTTGCAGCTGCTACTCCTCTAATGCCAGTCTTCTAACTCAGTTCTGGTCTACATCTGAAGTCAGTCAGGCAGGTTTGCTCCATAATCAGAATCTCATTGAAGAGTGGCATAAGTGACTGGAATGTTTGCTTGGATGTCATGCCACCAGTCTATTGGACATAATGACATACATTGTGAAGGAGCAATGCAGAACAGATCAGTTGCTTGGGTGCATATCATCCAGCGAAACTTATACTCCACTAAAGAAGCATACAACCAACAGAGACAGGAGCACAACTCACATCTTTGAACAGAAGAAATGGGAACCACTGCGTATAATCAAACATTCGTAATCTCGAACATGTTTAACACTAGCAGAAGTGATCCAAATTCATTTGACTGCATCTGCCGGTGTTAAGTCTGTGCAAGATTGTGCAGGGTGAGAATGGGAATGTTGCCCTTTTCCTGCTGTAGAGCGATCTCAGAGTTGGTATATATAATTAGCAGTGGGTGTGGGAGGCTTTCCCCATGCAAAAAACATGAGTGTTTTGGCTTTCAGTCTTTCGGAATTGACCTTTAGCCTTTCAAGATTTGTGTATTCAATGTTTCAAAGTACATCCAAGAAATTACAGTTACAGGTACTGCAGCTGATAACATTACAATTACACACCTAAGAGTTCATCTTCAGTACATTGCATGTTACAAGATGGTTTCTGTCAGATTTTTATCTTTGTGAAAACTAATGTGTGTGTATATCCCAATAAAGCAGATCACCTGACTTTGACATTTCACATATATCATAATTGTAATCTGAGTGCTTCATAAATGCTACTTTTGGCACATTAAGTACATTCACAGTATATGTTTCTGTGTCAGTACTTCCTAATAATAATCAATTCTTTCCTTCGGCAAGGATACGGTCAGTCGAGGACCTTTTATGGTTGATAAAGCAGGTAATCCACAAATACTTGACAGATTATGATGGACACATGCAATCTCTGCAATAGTATTAATGTTACATCTTTTTCCATTGTACATTTTATTGTGTAACCTAATATATCACACTTTTATCTTTCAGGAACTTTATGTACAGGTGAAGAGATGATGAAAAAAATATACTCATTACACACATATGTGCATACACTCACTGTTGGACAATCACTGCTTATTATGGTTTTCCAGCTTTTCATAGTTATGTTGCTTAAAAGCATTCTGGACATTTTCAACATTTGACACAATCAGTCAATCAAAATATCCTTTGCACACACGCACACACACACACACACGCACACACACACACACACACACACACACACACACACACACACACACACACACACACACACACACACACACACACACACACACACATACACACATGGATGTGACCATCAGCTAATGCCACTTGTATGGCTATCTACACCTCAGACATCTGCTTGCAATCAAATGAATGGATAAGTACATAATAACCTAGAAATGTTCAGTTTGCAGTTGTCAGGAACATGCAGTGTAACACGCCACAATCCCTCATCCTTCTTAACTGCTTAGCTCAAAAATATGGCACCAAAGCCCCCCATCAGTGTCAGGTTTTAAATATTGCACTTATATACTTAGTATATTGGTAGAGTACAGAAAAGGAAGGTACACAAAGACAAAATGTAACTTATATAACTAAAGGGAAAAATGGCTTATTAAAAAGATATACCTTTTTAATAAGTTCTCAATTTTTTCACTATTTAAGTTGCTAGAGTAACAGTTTTGAATTAGTAAACCTATTTTTTGAAGGATGTAGTCTGAAATTCATGTCTGACATTATTTAGTGACTGCAATCTACAGCAGTTTGCAAGAAAATCACAAATATGAGGCAACATCGGCAGCACTTGAGAACTATGCCCTCTGTGCCAAAGCACACACACACACACACACACACACACACACACACACACACACACACACACACACACACACACACACACACACACACACACACACACACATGTACCTTTACTGAATTACTGATCTAAACCCAGAATGGAGTCACCAGAGAAAGTTGCAAACAGAATATACAAAAATAGAAAGACACATCGCCAGCACAAATGTGGATGAACAGACAAGAAATATGAGGTAAAATTAATGACAGTTGAGAGGTAATCTCAGCTCACACTCAGTACAAATACACAAGAGTTTTTTTTTTACTTCTTTCGGCTTCCTGTTCACTTTCTTTTTTTTTCCAGTGCTTGAGCTCCATAAACAAGTAATGCTTCTGTCCAAGTTCAAATCACCCTCCACATCAAGTAACACCCTTTTTGTTTTGAAATCTATGCAGTGGCACTAACCATGTTACTGGTCCCTTTGAGTCTGATGGGCTCCAGGAAGTTAGCCTTTCATTGGTTTTACAATCAAGCCAGTGAAAGAGCAGAAATCAGAGCCATCTCAGGTCAAAATGGAATGGAGAAACAGATGCACTTTTGAAGGGTAAAAAATTGGTGTTCTTGCATATTAGTTTTTATAATGTTATTAAGTCACACAGTATGCCTTTAGAAGAAGTATATCATCCCATACCACATATGTTTGAGCTATAGCTAACCCATAATTTCTATCTAGTGCACTTTTATTACTTGTTGCTTGGCAGAGAGTCACTTAATGGTATAACAGATTGCAGTGAACTTGAAATGATGCCAGGGCTCCATTTTGCTGTGTCAGTGTAACCTGTGAAAATGCACAGCTGCAGTTCCTTTTGTGTTATTTATCTCACTAGCTAACTGGCTCATGTAAAGGCTCTCTTCAGCAGCAGCTGAAGTAACAACAATGTGAGAAACTTCACTGTTCATCTGCACAGTAGCTGCCTTAGAATGAAAGTAGCATTTATGGCTGATTTATAGGGTAGTGGAGATTATTATTGAGTGGGTATTCCTAGGTTGGGACTGATATGGCTTGGAATATTATAGCAATAACCCACGCCTGGGTGTGGGTAATGCTAAATTTACCCACGGTTGGCGTGGTTTACCAAACAAAGCCAACCGTGGGTAAATTTAGCATTACCCACACCCAGAAGTGGGTTATTGCTATTATACCATGACATTATTTAAGAAAAGAAACTGTTACTTTTCTTAAATAATGGCATAGTATAATGCCTGTTTACTGCCCTTCCGCAGATGTCTGGCATCCGCGGCAGTTCTGATGTACTGCGCGCCAGCGCAGTACATCAGAGCTGTGGGCAAAAGCAATGGAGAAAGCAAGATCTCCGTTGCTTTTTTTTAGTGTCTCGCTATGCTAAATGAGTTTAACATAGCGAGACAGTTTTAAAATAAGCAACGGACATCTCCGTTGCTTATTTTAAAACTGTCTCGCTATGTTAAACTCATTTAACAGAGCGAGACATAAAAGCAACGGAGATCTTGCTTTCTCCGTTGTTAACTGTCTCGCTATGTTAAATGGGTTTAACATGGCGAGACAGCTTTAAAATAAGCAACGGAGATCTCCGTTGCTTATTTTAAAGCTGTCTCGCTATGTTAAACCCATTTAACATAGCGAGACAGTGTTTTAAAAAAACGAGTTATACTAATGGAAAAAAGTCCGGGCGACCGGACCTTTTTCCATTAGTATAACTCGATTTACAACGGGCACGCTGGCCAATCAGCGTGCACGTTTTGGGGGGGTCATGGTATAATAATAAAGTTTGGGGGAATAAATGTCCCTTTCCTTTTAAGAATGAACTGTGTCTCAAGGGTTATGGATAATGTGAATGCTTTAAAGCCTCTCCTTTCATACCACTTCCATGAGCCACCTGTATTGTATGATTTCTTCTACATCACTGCCACTTTCTCCTCTGGATTACAATTATATTCCCAGGTGGTAAGCAGTGGGATCATATGGATTATTACACCCAAAGTTTTTGGTATGCAAAAAATGAAATGAACAAGTAAATGTGTATGTATGTGCAGAACAATTGTATACCTTAGTATAGAGGTTTTAAACTATGTACTACTAGAGTTAGACCCTGCAACAGTTCTAGGTTTGATTCCCACAACCCCTACTTACTTACTGTATGATTAAGTCACTTAATCAGACACTGCTCCTGGTCAACACCAAGCAGGAATTGTGTCCAGTGGGCTTACCTAGTTAACTATTATTATTATCATTATTGGAACATCTGGATAACTGTAGTTGATAGTTATTATTTGGGAGATCTGGATAACTGTACTCATTTGTATATAAAAATGTAAATTTTTACACATCTAAATGTTTAGAACCTTTGACACAGTTTAATGGTCTAAGTATTTGGAGGAGTTGTACTTGTACAATTGCTCAGGATTGTTTGCATGCTTAGAGCATTTAACCGAGCAAAGCAATTGAAAGCATAAAGCCTAGTGCACTTGTGCTATTTATTTAAATGTTAAGAACCTCTGAAATGGTTGTTCAAATCGCCAAGAAGTTCTGAGAATTTTATAAATTTGCATAACCAAGTGCTCAAAGTATTTGGCACTTTTTTATAAGAACAGTTGCTGCAATTGCTCATAGTGTATAGAATAAAGGCTGCAGAATATGGAAGCAAAGCCATACAGGTGATATTAAAACACACACAGTAATTTGCAGGTAACATCCCTATAATGAACTTTGCTCACGTATCTTTTACCATATACCCTACCTGCAAACACACAGAAATGTGACATTATTTCTAACTCTATACTTTCAAGCATTCTGTATCTCTTTTTAAACGGAATGCAAGATGGTGGAGGAGCAAAATGAAATACAATTTTATATTCACAATTGAACATTATCAATGTTCATATAAAGATGCTGTTATTTGGTTGTGTGCAGTCTTTTTTACTGTTTGGCTTCTTTGAGTGCCAATTCTATGTTAAGAGTATATAATGAGAAGATATAATTGGCATCAGCAGACTTTCCTCATTCTGCTAATGCAAAATGCTGTTTCTGCAGAGGATGGAATAATGTGTTACAGTATGATGCAATCATTGTAGACATTCACACTGTAAAATCAACATTTTGAAAGACATTTTTAATATCCATCAGCGGTTCCTTTATTTGCTTTTATGGTTAAAACCGCTACAGACATTGGTAATGTGGTGATAGATAATAAGATTATTTGATTCGTGAAATTCCTAGTTAGCTTCTTAAATGGTGAGTTCAGGTTCTGTGTGGAAGCTTAGGGCTGTTTCTGGGGAGACCCAAGCACATCTGAAAATGCTGTACGCTTAGACATTAATTATCTGGTATTTGTTTTAACGTGGAACCAATCTAAATGCAGAAGGACAGCAGTCAATGAATATGTGCATTTTATTGCAAATCAGTAATAGAAGAATATTGTATTACTCCAAAAACTGCAAAGTTCAAATGTGCACACATAACATGTTGCAATGAAGCTTAAACTTATACTGTATGGGAGGCCCACAGTAATTTTATATCTATGGGAGTTTCAAGGTCATTTGAGTTCAGAGGGAAGCTAACACTGAGAGAGTATCACAACCTGCAAACACATCCACTATGATTCCTCATGTTACAACCTGGTGCAGAACAAGTTTGCTGAGGACAACTAGTTGAATTCAATACAATGAAAACATTAAATGTAAGAGATTTCTGCAGGAGTTGAGTAATGTCTTTCCACACCCTCCATGTATGTGGGACAAGACTCCCATGCCCCCATAAGAACTTATATATACCAATTCCACAGTCACAGCAACACAAAGATTGAAGAAGTCTTCCCAAAGAAAGAGTTCCAAGAGAAAATGTCAGTCATGGAGTTCATCTTCTCCAAACTGAGTTTGACCAGGCAGAATGTCATCCAGTTTGCACTCAAGAAGGTGGAGGGAAATGCCTAAGGACTAGTACATGCTAAAATAAGATAGAAGTGCAGCCCAGTGCAGAGAAGAGACTGAAACAGGGCAGTGTGATGAGGATTTCAGTAAATTAACTATTGACCTATTTGGCAACATATCTAAAAGTAAGGCAAACAAACCACAGCTAGAGAACTAAGAAACACCCTAAGGAATAAATACAATAAAAGTAGCAGGGCGAGGTAACCTTTCACGGGAGATGCATAGAAATAATTAGCCAAAGGCAAAGTACTCAGAAACAGAAGGCATGCGAAAAGCATTTGTCAGAGTACAAATAGGACTGACGCCTCTTCAAACTCTCAGGGTGCGGAATTTGTTATAGAAACATAAGATTCTCCAGGACATACCATATCCACAGTCACTATAATGCATCAGACTTCACTTTATTCCCAAAATAAAAGCTGTTGTAGCATTTTAGATGCTCTTATTGTTTCATGTCAACTTTACTTTAGATACAGATTAATTCATTTCTGCAACAGCTCAAAGAATGTAAGAAACTCTATTGCTGTAAGATCTCATGGTATTTCCAATTTTCCATATATATATATATATATATATATATATATATATATATATATATATATATATATTTTTGCCCTAAGGACACAACTGTCAAAATAGAAAACTGTCCTGTGAAAAGGACAGGTGGCAATCCTAGCTACAAATGCAGTTTACATATTCTAAAGAGAAAAACTGTATGAGACACTAATAAAAAGTGCAGGAAAGAGAACACTAGGATATATATGTAAATGTATAAATGTAAGAGTGTGGATCAATTACATTTGAAACACAACTGTCTTCTAAATGCAGTCTAAGTGCGTCATTGTACTGTTGAGGTTTGCCATCCTTCAAATGAGACCTAGATGTTAAATGAAGCTGTCTTATTACCCTCCCCACTGCATAATGCCGACAGAGAAGCAAGGACACTATATCTGTGTGAGTTAATATTCCCCTTCTTACATGGAGTTTCCAGATTCTGTGAGTATTCAGCACATCTTCAGTTACTTCAGTACCACTTTAAACATTGTGTAGAAAGTGCAAAGTGAAGTGCATTTGATACGCTCATGCTCCTATACTTTCATGTGCATGTATCTAGCTGGTCATGTCTCTACAGCAAATATATATTATCAGTAAATTGTCTGTTGTATTTTCTGGACATAAATTAGCAATGGATCCAGCACCATTTGTACAACCAATTCTTCGTGTGTGTGTGTGTGTGTGTGTGTGTGTGTGTGTGTGTGTGTGTGTGTGTGTGTGTGTGTGTGTGTGTGTGTGTGTGTGTGTGTCTACAGATGAAAATGACAGAACAGTTAAGATGAAAATCATAAGGTAGCATGACTAGGTGCTAGTTGCATGAGTTCTATATCAGGGAGAAGTGAGGCCATAAAGAAGTACTTTTTTGCAACAAAGTGATTCATTATCTTGAGAAATATTCTAATAATTATATCCCAGAACAATGGAAAAACAATAGTAAAACCTATCACTAAAACAACTAAACCATTCAAATCCAGTGAATCTGCTCAAGCTCCATACTACCAACCCTAGGAAAGATCTTCAAAAATTGGTATACAGTCAAGTGACACATTATGTCCAATCATACAGGATACTGTTCCTATTCCAGTATGATTTTTAAGTTAGGAGGAATACCGTGACTGCCATCTACACCCCATACCTCTCAACTACCTGGTGCAAGAAATCTGGACAAAGCCAAAAATTATGTGGGACAAATAAAAATAGGGACAGATTTTAAATATTGCTCTAATAAACTTAGAAATTTGCTAGAATAACAGGATTTGTGTTATCATGCATTTTCTAAAGGATATAAAGAGTTTGGTAGCTAATGATTTGCCAGAAAACTACAAATTTTATGAGGAAAAAATCTGGAAATTCTGCTAAAATATGGACAATTGAGAGCTATGCTACATCCTCATAGCTGATATGCTACAAAATATGAACAAAGGACTACCTAGCAGTGAACTATTTATTCATCTTGGAGAAACCTTTGACCTTTGACTTAGATCTTTTATCCTCTCATTAAACTCCCTGCACACAACAGGCTTCAGCAAACAAGTTCTGTTGTGGTTTAAATCCTTCCTTGATAGCAGACACCTTTAAAGTGTGAATAAAAGCAACTACCTCCACATCTACCCATCTAAGCAATGGGGGACCCTCTGGCTACTGAACTGCCTAGCTCTACTAGAACCATAACTGTAGCCCTAAAAGTCCCACTAATTCCTAACTCTAACCATAACCATAACACTGTGCTGCCTAAACCTAAAACTCCATCCCTCCTCCCTAAACTAAAGTCACAGATTGCTTCCTAACCCTAGAACTCATCTGTCTTCATGAGCCATAAACCTGAAGTCCCATATTACTCTCTAATCCACTCCCTAAGCCTAAAATTCTCTTTCCAGTCCCTAGACCTAAAGCTTCCCATACCTAAAACTTATCCCCCAACTGATTTGTTGCCTGAAACCCTAACCTGCACTCTCATCCCTTCCCCCTCCCTATGGTTGACACACTAACCTTTCCTGAACATGGCTGTCATGTACCGGTGAGGCACAGCAATTCCACACTTTCTTCGTGGCTGCCACACCTCAGCTGATCATGTAGTATAGTTTCAGCAACCATCTGTGTGAACTACCAGGTGCCCACTCCATGGCTGTGAGATAGTGATATTTGGGCACCAGGACTTGGGTGCTTGTAGTGGGCCTGTTGTGTAAGTAGTGTTTGCCTTATGTCTTGAGATGTGGCTGAAAAAGGTCTTGCACAAGTCCACTAATCTGCTTAATAAGCTACCACTAAATAAATAAACCATGATAAACTGAATCACAAAGGTTGTGTATTTGCTGTATTTCACTTTTTTCTTTCCTATAGCATTGTTGTATTACACAAACCCTCACATGCAAACTTACTACACCCTTCTGCAATGCTTTCTTCATCATATTTAAGCAGGAATCCACTTACTTTTTATGTTATTACACAGCGAACAGAAAATACAATTAATAAATAGGAAAAATAAACATAAGATTTGACCCAGTAATTTCACCTTTGCTCTGATTAGTTTGCATTATTCCTTTCACCTGCAGTTCTCTATCACACAAACTATGGCCTATAACATGTGGGTGTTCCTTCATGTAACAATGAGAGTCTATGATGACGTATGTATTCCTTGAGACCACCGGAGAATAAAAGGGCAACCAAAGAATTAATGGCATCTGAGGAAACAGATGTCATTTTAACAAAGATGTAGCAGAAAAACAAAAACACCCAACAGATTACAAATCAGACATATAGAACAATGATACATAAGTAACATTGCCATGTTGGTCAGAATAATGATAATGCTTTCCTGTTTCCCCTCAGTGGAATATTTTGCAAGAGAATAGGTAGGATTTAGATTACCTCTGGGAAGTGGGTGTAGTAATGACAGCTTATGTTGAAGAATATATATAAACCTTCTTAACTAAGAAGGGAAGTATTTTCCTTTCTTTACTATCAGAAATTTATTTGGGGTGGATAAAGACATTGATTCTGGCTACAGTTTGTTTTTTCCCCTTTTGACCTACTTCACGTCTGTCTGTCTGTCTGTTATTTTTAAATTCATCTAAAGCTCTGAGATTTATCAGAACAATGTAAAGTGAAACAGATCATTATATACTTTAACCAACAATTGCAGAACTTCAGAAGACTTTTTCCCAAAATACTTTAAAGGAAGACTTTATTTTTTGAAGTTTTATAATGAACAGAAAACACACTTAGCTAAGGTAAAAGCATTCTGGAAGTCAGCACAATCATATGTTACAATACACTGCAATATAGTGAACTGGTGAATATAGCTCGGAATGTTATTAATTCCTGGGGCCACCTATTTAAATGTAAATAGTATTGAAAAAAAAAAAAAACAAATACAGTGCAGTACACTGTAATATTCAAATATCTGTATGATTTCACACAGTCTGTATTTGACACAAGTTTTATGTATGCATGTAGTATTATAACCATTCTCTGCTAGTGGTAAATATTGCAGCAGCCCTGATCTAAAACAGACCACTGGGAACAAAGTAGGCATTAGGGAGGATCATAGGATCATAGGAGGTTACTATGCTAATGGGCCTAGAGCACTTACAAGCCTAGCCAAGTACAACCCCTGTTCCCAAGAATATTACGGTATTAAGCAGAACTAAGTTAACATCTACTGCCCTGTCAAAGAGGGACACAGGTGAAACTCCTGGGGTGAATTTGCAGTTTCCCATCCAGTAAATAGGGTCAGTGAGGGGCTCTGATTCACCTGAATTGGAAGTTTGTTCCAGAGGACAAGTAACCTCTGTGAGACATATCTGTCTCTCCAGCAAGTCCTATTGATGTCACATACTAGGTTGAGCTCCCTAAAGTGAGTGTATCTTACACCATTTGATTTATGAATGAGCAGCATGTCCATTAGAGCAGGATCCAAGATGGCTTTATATGCAAGGCAAAGGTCACCTCTGAATACTCTGGAAGACACAGAGTATAGTGACAGTAATTTCATTCTGTCAATGTATTACATATGCTGAGGACCCTGCATTTTCTTTGTAAGAAACCTTTGAGGTGCTTCCAGTTGCTGCAGGTGCCTGGTAAGGTACATACCAAAGGTAACATTGTACTCTATTATTGGCCTGATGCGTGAGAAGTGCAGAGGGGTTATAACAACTTTTGTTCTGGATGCAATGCCCTTACTTATGAGGTGGGTGATGTAGAAAGCCTTTCTTACCACCGTGGAGACATGGTGGTCAAAGGAAAGGTTGCTGTCAACTTGTGTGCCCAAATCTCTCACCATTGATTGCATGCATAAGGTGTTGTTATTATGTGGCAATCTGCAGGGACATTGCCCTTACTGAAGGGGATGATAATGCATTTTTTGCATTGAGTTTTAGCCCATAACTTTGGCACCAGTCATTTGTCTATGTAAGTCCTTCCTGTAGGATGTTAACATCGCTTGGAGACTTGATGACTGTACCTAGTTTGCAATCATCAACAATCTTTGTCAGCCATAGGCCTTTTCTTTTAGGCTATACATCTGAGAAGTAGATTCCAAACAAATAGGGGGCCCAGCACAGATCTCTGTGAGGTATGTCTCAAGTCATTCACACCAACATGAACTATGATGGAGTCATAACAGTACTTGTTGTGGAGAGACTTGAGTGTGTGTGTGTGTGTGTGTGTGTGTGTGTGTGTGTGTGTGTGTGTGTGTGTGTGTGTGTGTGTGTGTGTGTGCGTGTGCGTGTGCGTGTGCGTGTGTGTGTGTGTGTGTCTGTGTGTGTCTGTGTGTGTGTAATTTGGTGGATCCTGGCACCCGACAGACAGTTGACCGTAACCTTCTCCTTGTCCAACCTGGTGAGTGGGACATCTGCGTGTCTCACTATACAGTCACCTATGACCAAATAATTTGGTTTAGTTGTGCTTTGCCTTAGGGGGTTGTTTGGTGAGACACTTGTACTTGTGATTTTATGTGGGGACTTGATGACTGCATCCAGTAGGCACTGTATTACGCATAGCATGTTTGTGAGGTCTGTGGTGTTTAGGTAAATTTCTGGTGAGTATCTATGATGGTTTGTGTGTTGACAGCATGGTTTGTGCAGGAGATGTAGTATGTGGGCTGACAACCTGTTCAGTGTCACTGTTCTGTGAATGAGAGAGCAAGCATTCCAAATTCTTAGTGTATATGCATCACTCACAAATTGAGCTTGAGTGATTTAGGAGTAGTGGGTTGTGTGTGTACATGAGGCATTTGCTACACTGCCTCAGGATACCCATGTAAATGGGGGCTTAATGATGGGTCTGTACTATTGGGGCTCTCAAGGGATACAAGACTAATAGGGATTAGGAGATTTCAGTTAAAGTGGCAAATTTTTTAGAAAGCCCAGCTGAAGTGCTCTCTGACCAGCTAAGCACAATTTAAGGGACTCTTCCATTGGAACATGGGCAGCTTCTAAGGGAAAATAAATCTACATTAGCCTTTGTGTCTATAACCGCCAATGGTTACCTTCACTGTACGATTCTGTGTAAAGGTGCAATACATGCAAAGAGATGCCTGGGATTGCTCAGATGAAGATAGTAGAGCAGTGGCTGGTCACCAAACTCTGTGGAGCTGTGTTAAAACAAGTGTAAACCTGTGCAAATGCAAAGCTTATGTAGCAACTGTGAAAACCCTTTTTAAAACAAGTTAAGCAATTTTCAAACAAGCTGGCCAATGGAAATTCTCAATATTGAGCCTTATTCCAACAATCAATCTCCAACTCAGACAGGTTCTTTGCTACAGTCTTCTGCCACAGGGGTGCTGGGGGCCCTCTTAATGTAAGATGGCTGAATTTAGTGCTCGGATAATACCAATCAGTCTAGATTCCGCAAATCTGAATATAGCCTTTGCTATAAAATACACAAGTGCTAGAAAACAGAAAGTGCAGGAAAAACAGTCTTAAACAGCAAACAGTTGAAACAGTGAAACAGCAAAACAGTTAAAACCACTAAAAATAGTTTAAAGTAGGCAGCAATTCAGTAATACACAGTTTAAAAGTGCAGTACAGTGAATAAAAATACATATTTTTCTGTAGATTTCAAAGGATGCCATGGATTTCATTTGGATTCACTCCAGAGATCAGAGAGAGCACACCAATCCTAGAGCAGCTCCTGTAAACTGGGAAGCATGGGTGAGATAATTGTAGACATTACCTTGTGTCTGATGTGGGTTAAAAATAAAAAAGTATCTCACTTACATTTTTAGACTAGCAAATAAGTAAACAGTTAGAAAATGTCACTGGAAAAGAAGCATTTCAGCCCATGATGCTTTAGGAGTTATACTTTTTGAGAAAGAAAAATGTGCCAAGCAAAGAATCTTTTACTGTCTTCTTAGAATATGTACAGTTAGTAATTTATGCAGAAGCTCAGTATTGTTAAGGCTGTATTACATTTTTTAGACTGCTTGAACATGCTTATTCTAAACATAACAAGTAACATAGAACAACAACACCCATCTCTCTAGCTAACTGCAGTGACCAGAGTGCTTGGGATCATATGCCTCTCTACCTGTAAGTGCAAAAAATCTGGACAAAGCTAAAAATAATGGGGACATAAGGCCCAAAATCAATGATTAATTTTAAATGCTGTTCTAATAAACTTGCATGCTAAAATAAATAGTTTTGCATTAACATGCATTTTTCTGAAGGATATGACGTCTGAAAGTCAAATGTATGTAATTTATTTGTGACTTCATCCTTAATTATTTGCCAGAAAACATCACATGTTTTATGGAACAGACCAAAAATATGAGGCAAAAATCTGGACATTCTCCAAAAAAGATGGTCAGTTGAGAAGTAGGCTTGTGATATGAGAATGACAAGGTAGGGAATAGGTAATTTGGAAGACTGTTGACAGTAAAGATGCTGAAGGCCAAAAAAATCCAGCTGGCACTGCACTAGAAGCTGACAGAGGTGTGCTACATCCAACTGGACTAAACAGACATGCCTAGCTGTTGTTTTCCAACAGTTTCAACAGTTTTGTGTACTGGTGCATCAATGCAAAAGTACATGCAATAAAAGCAGACATTGTTTCTGTAACTATAATTCTTTATGTCATATTGTCTTAGTTAGGATTACAAGTGAAGGTGAGTATACTGTCACTTAATTTATCAGGGCGGTATACCAAGTAAGCAGAGCCAGATCCAGCACAGGGTGACCTAGGCAGCTGCCTGGGGCCTGGTGCTGGCATAGGGGCCAATAGATGTTGGCAAAAAAAGTCTTCTGTGTTACTCTATTTTGAACTGTGACAGCTCCCAATTCTTCTCAGACAAGGCACATTCTTGCACAAGCACAATGTTAAAGAATTGACAATACCGCACAGTGCTGTAGACATTGCCATATGTAGTGCATGAAGGTCTGGTAAGTAACTACTATACAGTGTACCAATAACCAGAAAAAAAGCACTGATGAAAGGGCCATGACAGATGTTTTTTTGCAGGAGGAATATAGATGGCAGTGATGCATATGCTATTTTGTTTGTTAATTTGCAGGGGAGAGAGAGAGAGAAATATATCAGCACTGGAAAAAAATGGGGTGGGTAAGGGGGTAGGAAGTGATATCTAGGTGTTTTGTATATCATAACCATGTCACCAGCTTTCTTATGCTGTCTAACATTTCTAATTATATTGTAGCCTGGGGGAATAATTTTCTAGTCTTTAGTACCTGTTTTAGCCAGTTTTTTGTAGCTATTAGTATGTCAGATGTGTATTAGGCTTTATAGGCATGTAACTCTAGTAGTTTACTGTAGATGCTCCTAATATTTAAGTTCATTAAAAGTAAATTATTACCTTGACTGAGTAGAACAGGAGTACTAGGGGTAGCTGAGGTGGTAAAGTTGCAAATGTGTAGAGAGAGAGGCTGGGAATAGGACATATATCACCATCAGCAAGCTTAGATAGGAGGTTTGTGTAGTGATTTTTTTTTTAATTTAGTTTTCACCTTTAAATTATCTGTGTGTAGTGTGGGTTCTTCTTTGGTGTATTTTGTAGTAAAAAAAAGCAATGTATGTGATAGAGTATAGGTTGGGTGCTATAGCAGGATGAGGGGGTGATTTAGAATATTGGTGTAGTGTTCTAGATGTGTCAGTGGGGTTGGGTAACAGTGGAGTATAATAAGATGTGGCATTGGTAAGAATAAATAGTAGAAACAGAGATAGTAAAGGGCAGCATAATGCAGTTGTAGTAGAGAAAAATATATAAGTTTAAAGAATTTAATAAAGGGTGAACAGTAGAATAAGTTAAGGTATTGCTGTTTAAATTATAGGTGGGTGGATGGAATAGTAGGGGGAGGAGAAAAGTAGAGTAAGGAGGGAAGGCCCAAGAAAAAGGTAGTGCGATGTAATATAGCTATGTATAAGAGAGAAGATCAAATAAGATGGCTGCAATGTGCATGATTGGTTGTAGGTATGGAGTGGTTGGGCTTAGGGAAGTATAAATGTGGCTGTAGTGGGGGTGGGTGGGAATTGGGGTAGGGTAGTCAAGGGTGAATAGAGCCTGTTCCAGCCCATTTGGGCCAGTGCATGGACAAAAACAATTGATAGAGTTGGCACTGCTATATTTTGGATGCATGTAATTAAAGGACCTTACTGGTGTAAATACAAAACTAAATCTTAGACTATGTAGTATTAAAAGTACTAGACTAAAAACAATAAGGGTAGAAAGACAATAGTAATTCAGCAAGTAGTTATCAGTGAAACTTCAGGACATGGAAAAGGGGTGAAAAAGCAAAGCAAAACAGAATGGCCTATATAGGTAATGAGTGAGTTTCACAAAAGCAGTAGCTGTATGCCAGCAAGAGTAGGGTGTAGCTCATTAATTGGAGAGGAAATGAAAAAAAAATGAAGGGCACTAGAGGGCTATTTTTTAATTTATTTCTGAAACCAACCAGCCCAAGAAGCATACCACTAAGTACTGACCAAGCAGAGATGATACATTACACTTGACACCATTTTGATGATAACATGATTAGGATCACAGAATGAGCAAGTAGCTTCCACTTACACCAAGTAAAATGACAAGTCTGTAAGCATTTTCAGGGTTGGATGTTGTATTTACTCTCCTGCAGTCTTTGTGGGGTGCAGTCCATGACTATACTTAGTAAAAATACAAGTCTGTAAGCTTTTGCAGGCCTGGATATTGTATTTACTCTGCTGCAGTCTTTGGGGGGAGGGTGCAGTCTATGACTATCTGGCTAGTGCAAGTGGCTGAGAGTGGACAGTTGGAAACTAACTCTCCAAACAAGTTAAGGGGAGATTTTGTTTTGAGATTTTTGTTTGACTTTTATTGTGTTCCAGAAGGGTTTATGTTTTTTCAAGATGGGTTTGCAGCAGATTCCTACAGTGTCTAATATGGCTTTGTTGGTGCTTATTCTAGTTATTTCCTTAGGTGAAGATAATATGAATGCTTGTCTTTCTCATCACTTTGCTGTTTACACTGTTTATGGCTGTGTCTGTGCTGTTTAATAACTTTGCAATTTAGAGGTTTAGCTAGGGTGCTTTATGAGCCCTTGAATTTTCTTCTTTTGTGTGGGTATAGTACCTCTTGAATGCATGTTAAGGTATTAGCAAAAATGGACTGTGACTTTGCTAGGTATGATGTTTTGTATAGGTGAATTCAATCAATATGAGTCTGTTCAGTCAGGAGGACATCATCTGAATTTTCTGAAATAATTCTGGTAGCTATCTAATCTGAGGGTAGTTTATGTGTTCTAATCTTCCAGACAGAATGTACTGTAAAATGGTCACTTAGTGTGTTAAAAGGGACTTGGATTATGTGTCATTTATTGGGCACTGACCTTTTGTCCTCCTTGAAAGGCTTCTTCTATTGACAATTATTCTCCTTGTGTTTCACAGATTGCACCACATCTTCACAACAATTTTTTTCCTCACATAAGTAATTTTCTAATACTGTTTAAAAATTAAGATATGTTTCTATACTCTGTATAACTTCCTTGAGACCTCACTACAACTATTTGCATCTTATCACCTTATCTGCTATTAGATTCATATTGCTTAACCTTATTTCTTTTGTGATTCAATGACTCACTTAAATTCTAGACCATTCCCTCATCTTTCCTCTCTGGTTTCCTTAGCCACATTTCTCTTACCTTTGCTATCTTGCCATTTACTTCTCTCATTCAATTATTTTTTATTTCCTCCCTCATTGCAGTTTCTTTACTGTGTTATGCTCTTACTACTTTGTTTTCTGCCTGACATTCTCTTTTCCTTGTCTCTTTCTCTCTGACTTATTTCCACATTGAACCACCTCAACTCATTTCATTCTTATGTAACTGCTCTTTCCCTCTCCCTGTCAGCATTTTGGTACGCTCATTTTTATTTTGATAGTTATTTATTATATATGAAGTTATTTAAGTGTCAGCACAGAAAAATACAAGTTACCTGTTTAGTCTGCCTTGTGTTTATAGCTAAAATCCTACATTTGCCCCTCCTATGTCCCTTCTTGTAACCCACCAGCCATTCCAGGCCATCATGGAGGATTTATGTTCATGGTTCCTTCCACTGTGCTTCACAGAATACAGCAAACCTTTCTTACAACATCCCTTCAATAAATTTTTCCACTTAAGTCACCTGAAATATATATCCCAGAGTATCATTTCACCTTTAGTTTGATAAAGTGTTCTTATTTTTTATTGGGTTTGTAACTGGAGTAACTGTAGGTTAAAATATGGTTTATTGTTGATTTTTATTTTATTATTATTTGCTTTATTGAAATTTCAACCTTTTTTCATCTGATAGTATGTGTACTGTGTTCTTTGCTTGTTGTGTGTTTTTGTCACTGCAATGTATATGTGAATCAGTAAACCTGTTTCTCAGAGGTTCATAGGTTACTAGGTTGTTACTAGGTTATTGTCAAGCTTATGGGTCTAAAATAGCCTCCCTGGCTAAGGATAATCACTAGGCATTCTTTAGCTATGTCCATAATCTATAGGGGAATACCCAGCTATGCACTGAACTGGCTGTGGATGGCACCACACATACTAAATTAGAGGTAATAGCCAACCTACTAGCTGACAGATTTGGAGCAAACTCCACCCCCTTGCCTTTGCCGGTCATCCCCTAAAGTATACCTGTCACCATTTCTATGACTATTATCTCAAGAGAGCAGTTGTTACTAGATTATTGGCTCAAGAGCCATAGAATTCCATCTTGATTGGTGCCAAAGCAACAGATTAAAGCCAAATGCAACCAAATGCATTATTTCCTTTGGGGAAAGCTAACATCCCTGTTCATTACATTACAGACATCACCCTCCTATGTACAGACCTAATGGTATGTAATCTGGGTACTCAGGTTGATAGCAATCTGAACTTCGACGACCACATAGCCACAATGGTAAGGAAAGCCTTCCATGTGACACATCTCATTAGGAAAGGCATCACATCTAGATCAAAGGATGCTATAATTCCATTATATTCAGCCCTTATCATACCAAGAATTGAGTACAGTGCTCACTTTTACATGTATCTCACCAGACAACTACAACAGCTGGAGAAACCGCAGAGGTTTCTTACCAAGGAAATGCAGGGTACACAAAACAAGTCTTACATGCAAAGACTGAAAGCCTGTCACTGTCTCCAACAGGTTGCTAAGGGGTGACCTTTGCCTGGCTTACAGAGCAGTCTGTCTCCTGGCCCTAATGGAAATGCTACACATTCATAAATCAAACTGCATGAGGGTCACTTGTTCCAGGGATCATAACCTAGCCTCTGACATGAACAAATCATGCTGGCAAGATAGATGCAACTCCCAGAGACTATCCCTTCTCTGGAAGAAGCTTCCCATTAACATTAAGCAGAGTCCTTCCCTGACCCTCTTCAAGCGCAACCTAGATTAATGGATAGGTGACAGTATATTCACTCCTGGGGTGGCACTCATGCCCCTCATGGACAGAGGCAGTCATTATTAATTATCATATATTCACTCATCTGCATACTTTTTTCAATTGTGTCAACTTGGGATAAATATGGCTAGACTTGTAAAGGCTCCAGGGCTACTAGCCTAGGAACCTCCTATGAACCTATAAACATATGAACAATGACCCAAGGAATATGTTGCCTAAACATGCTCAAATATGTAATAATTTCAAGAGTTTTATTTTTTGGACTGGAGAAAATGCAACCAGGCTCTGAAGCCTATGTCAGTTAGGGAAACATTGTTTGAATACAAATAATTATTGTGGTAATTAGGGAAACATTGTTTGAATACAAAGAATTAGTGTGGCAGTTAAGACTGACTATCACTTAGCCTCTAGGACTAAATGGAAGTGCTTCTATAAATTGTATTTATTTATTTGAATTTGTTTATTGGGGTAGAGCAACTCTGACCAATTTCAGTCTCAGCTCATGGTTGAAAACTGACCAGACATACAAAACAGATGAGTGCAATAACACAAATGACACTAGAACGGTACAATGGTAGAGTAATGCTTTGGAGATGCAGTAAATTCAATGTATTAAGTTACACCATGCACAAAAGTTTCAAAACATTTCCAAAATTAGATTAAAATAAATTAGGGATGTGAAGAGGCGCAAAGGATTTTACTGGTTGAGTTTGAGTGGAGACGAATTAAAGCAGACTTAAGTGACATGTCCTTAGGAGTAAAAGGTACATTCTAATTGATTTAAATAAGTGTGATTTTAGTTGAAAATGGAGCTTGATCTAAGAGTATGAGTCTTTAATTTCACTTGGGAGGGACTCCCAGAGCTTGGACCCTAGAATTAAAAATGCATGGTTAGATATACACAGATTGGAGTGTGGGATTTGTGTTTCAGGTTTCTTAGGTTGTATGTAGGGGGTATGTCTTATTAGTTTTGAGAGTATGTTTATGTAAGACTCTGAACAGGTGTAGGAGCCAATTTGCCTTTTCTAGTGTTATACAGTGATATTCATGTGTTGGGGAATATCTAATAAGTGTGCATATGTTGTTTTATAGTATTTGAATAGTGGTGGAGTTTTTCATAGAGGGTGCAGATATAAGAAGGAAGCTGCATTTGAGCTGAGGGAGTACAATTCCTTTGCTTATTACACATGTGGTGAAGTGTGAGAGAAAGGGGGATATTCTTTGTGTCCAGAAAGTAGGGGATATTTTTTTTTACCCATATTCTTGAATATGCAGATGAAAATTGAGTTAGGGGTCTAACCAGAGATCAAAATACCTGAAAGAGAGGACTTACTCTAAGGGGTGGTTGTTGTGATTATAGATTGTTAATGTTTTTATGGATCCACTGAGATTCTGAATGTGCTGAATTTTTGTTTAGTACCAAAAAGCATAGATTTCATTTTGGATGTATATAGTATGAGGTTTTTAATAGTAATCTGCTCACTGAGGTGATTGACGTCAGATTGTAGATTAGGCTGCACAGCAGTTAGGGTGTGACTGAAGCTGAATGTTATCGTAGTGTATTAAAGCTGCATTTGTAAAATTATGATTTTTAGGAAAAATCAGGTAAACACAGTGAATTGTAGAAGTTTATTAAAAATTACTGAAATTGTTAAACAATATAAGTAAAATTTGGTGAGTATTTTTTTAATTATAATTTGAAACCTTATACATCACAGAACATAGTCACATGTTGTTGTATCTTGCTTATTTAAAAGTGCAATAAACACAAAGGAAAATACTGTCCATAGATGAATTGAATTAAAATTGTGTACTTTCAGCTAACAAAGATGCAGACTTCATCAGAAGAATAATAATAGAAAAATAATGACATACTTCTTTATATTGCATAAAATCTCATGATATAAATCACCACTGAAATTACTTGATATATAATTGTTTATATTTTATATTTATTGGCCAGATTCCAGAACCTTGCCAACTGCATCAGAGCTATTTATTTATTAGAACAAGATGGAAGTTGATGTCTTGTATTATCACTAACAAAAACACTAAAAAGCAATATATAATTTCAGAGGTGCAGCTAAGGCGGGGTGAAGGGGCAGCTGCCCTGAATGCAAAGTGTCAGGTGGTACAATCAGCAGGCTTATTGTCTTCAGGGTATTACTGGCATTCATAAATGAATGCTATTGCATTTGCAGTCAGACCTGAAGTGCTTGCTATAGTTTAAAAAGAGAGAAGAGCTTTTTTTAAATTTATTTTGCTCTCAATTTAAAGTTGAGGAGACGTCAGACTGGAGAATAGAACATGATGCCAGAATAGCTTGCTACACTTCACATTCCCTTTATTCCTTTATTCATGAGCTCATATACTGCCAATAATATATATATATATATATATATATATATATATATATATTTTTTTTTTTTTGGAGCTTTCTACATATTCTTCAGCCAGTTTTTAAAGCTAGTAATTAAGTGGACCCATATTGACTGACAGCCAGTTTTTCAAAAGTTGGACAACTGAGCACAAAGTGATAATCAGTTTTTGAGACTACATTTTTTATAAGGAAGCCCCACCACCACCACTACCAGCATGTCCCTAAAGCCCTTTCCAGTCAAGAGCATAATATAATCAAATGCAAGGTAGGTTATATTTCAAGGAAATGACCAAACCATGAACGCAGGATGTATCTTCCTGCCAAGTGCTATTTGTCAAGCCCTTGACCATTATGCATATTCCAGGATATTTGTGTGGAGATGTTGCTTCATCCATACTTGGATGCCAAGTTTATCCTATTCATGGTTGCAAGATTGCCAGATCCTATCCCAGCAAGCAATAGTCTTAAGTCATAAGTCACTTGATTGAATTCCAAGCCATTACAGGATATCAAAAAATAAAAAAATCATAGGCCACAGTTAGTACACAATAAGCAAATAATGTACAC
Source organism: Protopterus annectens (assembly GCF_019279795.1). Taxonomy (NCBI): domain Eukaryota; kingdom Metazoa; phylum Chordata; order Ceratodontiformes; family Protopteridae; genus Protopterus; species Protopterus annectens. The sequence goes on along the minus strand of NC_056741.1, from coordinate 1,911,016,947 downwards.
TTCTTCAATCAGCCATGTAAAAATATATATTTTTTAACTCTTTACTCTTTGCAACCAAGGCCTGTTAGCGATCAAGTCATAGTTTTTCTGAGCTAAAGTCCCTCTTTAAACAAGGTAAGAAGCTTAGGATAACACACTTCTCTAAATGGATAATACTTTTTCAGAATAGCCACTCTTCATGTTATACACAAACACTGTCTCTATTATACACACTTCATGTATATAACTATGTGACCCACTTTATTTGTTCGCATTTGCCAATATTCTAGAATCACAGAAACTGGTTCATGTACATTCTGAGGTATAGAGGTTGCATAAGGTATACTTCGAGTAAAACAAGCACATGAACTCAAATAGCCTTTCATAAAGTTGCTGATGGTCATTTAACTTCTGCTGAAAGGCTATCTATCAGCTATTTTATTACTATTAACCTCGAATCAAAAGTTATCTGCATTCCAAGAAATACAGGAATGCATTGGAGGAAAAGGCTGGCAACTTTTTAAAGCTATACACATTGTGTTAAGACAGGAAGAAATGTCGTGTGTCAGTTTTTTCCTGTCCAAAAAACTGTCAGCACATACCTAAGTTTAGAAAATAATTGCAAATACACAGTGCTGCTGTTGTTTCACTATGCAATGGCTTTTGTGACAGTCAAAAGTCAGGGCCAGGGGAAGTTATCCTTGGTGAGCTAACAAATGGGATGAAATGTTTTAGTCATTATTGTAAAGATGCTAGTTACCCCTAGACATTTCTAATAAAATCTATGTAAAGATAAACTCTATATAATTTTAACATTGTATTTGTTTAGTATATTTTTCTGAAAAGAAAGTAGCTTCCTTAGGCATGATTCCAGAAATATTGAATTTCTTGTAAAACTACTGAAAGTTTTTGTTAATAAATGAAACCCATATCACACTATAGTTCTGCTTCATTTATTATTTTAACCTATAAACTGCAGCATTCTACTACTAGTGTCATATTCTGTGGTATGGACTCCACTTCTGTTAATGTTGTACACAGCTTCTCATCTCAGTCTCTCTAGTATTCCTGTTTCTCTGCAAAGCTTTGCCATTTTTTCATGTCATCTTTCAATACATCATTTTTATTTCTCCATGTTGCTTGAGGCCCATCAGGCTTCAGCATGGATCTGTCCTTCTTCATTTCATGGTGGACAGATGATTGCATAAGCTGTAATGCATGCAGCCAATGCAGTTTTCTTTAGAATGTCTCTAATTCCATCCCTAGTAACAGATCTGGGTACCTATGTCATTACTGTCATGCATGTAGCCATTGTTTTTTTTAATATCTCTAATTCCATCCCTATTAACAGATCTGGGTACCTATGTCATTACTGTCATGCATGCAGCCATTGTTTTTTTAATGTCTCTAATTCCATCCCTAGTAACAGATCTGGGAACCTATGTCATTACTGTCATGCATGCAGCCATTGTTTTTTTTTTAGTGGCTCTAATTCCATGCCTGGTAACAGTTCTGGGTACACATGTCATTACTCTCATGCATGCATCCACTGGGGTTTTCTTTTAAATAGCTGTAATGGCATGCCTGGTAACAAATTTGGGTACCCATGTCACTTCAGGGACATTTTATGCTCTCCCGAAACTATATGTGTATGTACACGCACACACACACACACACGCACATGCACGCATGCACGCACACACACACACACACACACACACACACACACACACACACACACACACACACACACCACATACTAGGTTAGCAGCCCTTGCGGGCCATTTTAAGCCTATCCAATTTCCCTTTTAATTAACGTATCTCATTTGGTTAGAGATTGGCCTTACACATCCCATGGTTGATAATTATATGTTACCCCTAATGGGAATAACTGGGATCATAACCATAGATAATTTGAGGGGGACCTATGCACGGATAAAGCATTTATAAGCTGATTCTGTCCATTAGTAGTACAGGGGGCAGTCCTGGGGTAAATTAACTATTTCCTATCCATAGATGTAAGGTTGAGCTTGAATATGGACAGGGATAAACTTTGTTTTATGTAGGTAGGGAGTCTGCTCCAGAGCAGTGTTATCCTCTTGGGGATATACCTGCCCCTGCAAACATTTCTGTTGATGTTGCAGAAGAGGTCTAAATCCCAAGACTGAGTATTTCTGATGCCATTTGACTTGTTGATGTGGAATAAAACCATCAGTAACGAGTCAGAGAATACCTTGTTTGTCAGACACAGGTCACAGTTTAGCAATCTGTAGAACAACAAGTATAATGGCATATAATGACTCTTTCTCTCTCTCTCTGTCTTTTTGCTTTGTATTCATTGAATGTTATATTTTCATCTGTTAAGTATATTAAGCACACGTGTCTCTTCCCAGAAGAACCTGAAAGCACTACTCTGGTTATGAGTTGCTTAGAGTCATGCACATATGCAAACAGAGATAACGGAGTCAAATCCAGGGCTACAAGATAGCTTGTAAGCAGTTTATCCCTCTGAGCTATACTGCAAGACCTACATAATATATTGTCTTTCCTTGTATTGTGCCTGCAAATGCATTTTGGGCTACAAATAATTTATTTACCTATTAGTTTATTTAAGCAAAATGGTAAACTGCTAACTTACCATTTAACTAATGGAATTATTAGTAAGGTATGTATCAGTAGTAAAGCCTTGAATTTTGTGCAGTTTGTCCAATAACCATTAACTTCAGCTTCACAAAATACATTGTTTCAGCAGTTAAATTCAGGCCCATGCTAGGGCTTTACACTGGAAGCCAATGTTACTAGGTAAGGAACCGTCATGACAAATGTAATCTACATATTTTTCCTGCGAACCTGCCAAAAATAACAGGGTTTCACAGAAGGGGAGTTATACAATTTTATTGGCACAGAGAATGGAAAAAAAATACAAAATATGTAGTACACTGCAGAATAACAGATGAAAGACTAGTGCCCATGATTGGCAAGAACTTGTCTATGGAAGAAAGGTCAGTAGTAACGTGAAATTTGTAATTTTTAAGTTTTGTAAATTCTTAAGTTTTTTTTTCCTCTGAAAAGGTATAGGAGGAGGATATCATAAAAGGAAATGTGTTTTCTCCCCAGTAACCAGGGGAAGTGGATCATGTCCTGTTAATTGAGCCGACCTCCAAAGTTATTAAATGTAGCCTCTCCCATACCAGTGTACTCTGCCATTGTTGTAAGAGAAGCTGCTACAGAGTGTGACAGTGGATAAATAGTGCTGATAGAACTCCTGGCTGGACATACGGACAGTCCCTGTGTGGATTACTATGGAATTAATATTGTTACTTGCACTATCTCTACCAATGATCTCATTTTCTTGTGATGTTGAACAAACGTCTATTATGGAAACTGGAATTGCTTGCAGGATCACTAAGCCAGCAGCTGTATTATGTAAGTTGTACTCTCAGAAGCTTTAGTAAAGCATACAATCATTTGTACTGCTGAGTGACAGAGTAAATAAAATAAAAGCAGAAGTAGTCATACATGTTATTATTAAAGGACGTTTTGGTCTGTGCATGTCCTTAAAGTAAGAGCATTGAAATTTTTATAGTTTTTTAAGGTGTCAGAAAAGCTATCACTAATTTCTCACCCCCCCCCCCAAAATATAAATTAATAAATAATCACATGCAGAACAGTGTATGCTCCAGATACAATGCTTGTTAGGCTGGCTGTTAAATATGTTTCAGTATGCAGTTTCTGTTTCCAGAAAAAAGGAGAAATAGCATGCCAACCCAGATTCCAAAAGAGTTACTGTCAGTATAAGTTTGGCCTGATTCTAAAAGACCTGCTCTCAGTGTAAGCGACTTCCTTCGGTGTTATCTATAAACAGGCTTACTATGGGGACCAGATTCCAAAACACTTGTTCTCAGCCTGCTTTCATTGTAAATGGTCACTTACACTGAGTGCATGTCTTTTGGAATCAGGACTGTCTTCCTCAGCATATAAAATGTATATTGGTTTTATTTGCCTTGTGAATAGGTACATTTGTAAAATACACGATTCCATTTAGATTGCATCCCTTTCCCATCATTTACTTTGCATTTTTGTTTTATTTTGGCAGTATTGTAGTGTTTTGTTTATAAGATAATTAATATCTATTTGTATTAAATCATGTTAGCCCAAATGACTATACAGTGTTTGCTAACAATGAAAGATGCAACATTCTTGTTCAGTGTTAGTCACAGAAAATTATTATTATTATTATTATTTTCAATTTCTCCATTTCTTGTCTGTTTTTTTAAGAAATTGCAGAAATCAGAGTGAAAATTTTTAGTGTATCTAACTGCTCTGACTCTTATAAGTGCTAGTATTACTTTTTGGTTGGATGCCTTGATAAGACATTGGATTTAAAGTACGAATTTAGTGTGAAACATTGACGGTGAGCTCACATTTCAAGTAAAATGTTAATGTTCTCCTCATATGTGATAAATCTTGGATAGAAGATGAATAAATGGTTATTCTAGCAGACACTGTTGCAGCTTCAAGATTGTAGTTGCAAAAGTATTCGGTAATGTGCAAATATCTGTGCTTGAATAATCAGGACAGAAGGCTAAATTACAGTTTAGATCTCTACAAGCCATTTATTAAAAAGTCAATGCTGAAAATTTTAAGGACAGCAATAACTAAAGGCACGCTCACTTATTTGTAATTATTTCAACTAAAGGCTGAAATGCGGGCAGAATAACAATGCTCTCTTGTCTGCAGGGCAGAACATAAAGCAATCTAGAAGTGAATGAGTTTAAATTATAGCATCAACAATTTATTTTTGATAGGTCTGTGCTTAGTTACTATCTTAAGCGAGTTACAGATTTGCAGCTTCATTCAGAGGCCAGATGATGACATTCCTTATCACAGCAATCCCACCTGAGATTAACTTGGCACCCTTGGTCATGGTCAGAGTGACCTATTTCTAGATTCACTGCTTCACCACACTATCTTTATTTTCTACCTTAGCAAACACTCATTATTATTGTCTGCCATGAACTGTCCCTTAGTCTTTTGCTGATTTGTATTATTCGTGATTGCTGCTTTTCTCTCTTGTCACTGGGTGCCTGTTTTGCAGCTCAGTTGCATGGTTTTACTGATGGTTCTCAGGAAAACCATGATGAGACTGATAGCTGTGTAGCTACATAGCTGTCCTGAGATGAAAGCACATCTGTATTTCAGCACAGGTATATTCTGCAAATTACATAAAATACTGAATGGCAAGCTGTGATACAGGGAAACAAAACACTATGAGTGCAGGCAAAGAGGCTTTACTAGTTTTGCCACAAGGTGCTATCAGGAAGCATGATTGACATACATGTTTATGTAGTATTACACGTGCATTCTTAAAACAAGATTCACAGTTGCTGTTATTTTATGAACAGAGTTTTAAAAAGCCATGTGATATAGTATTCTGTACTTGAATATACTAGTGTATTGAGCAAACTCACAATTTGCCTAAGCATTTTTTGGGGCAAGTCAAGTACATTTCTTCAAAATATTGACCTGTGAAAGTGCTGTCGTAAAAAAAAAAAAAAAAAAACAGTGTCTCAGAAGGCATACCAAATATTGATCTTGGCCAATGACAAATAAATCAGCTCCTTCTAAAACCAGGTACTTAATATAATCAAATTCAAGACTGTATGATCTTAGAAGAAAAAGGTTTAACACTTTATGGTGATCCTGGATTTCCTAAGTTCATAAGCTTGAGAAACAAGCTTATGTTTGACGGATTTTTTAGGGATGCAGGACTGCTAAAGCTCATAGTAGAGCAAATAAGCGAGCTGATGGTACATTTGACTACTGACGAAATGTGGAAAATGATGAAGACACTGAAACAAAGCAAAACTCCAGATATTGATACTTCACCAGTAAATGTATGGAGGTAAAATAAAGAAAGATGGCTCAATATATTTTGGGAGTGTTCAATTAAGTTTTTAAGAAAAAAATATATCAAGATCATGAAAGCAAACAGTACTAATGGTTCTGACAAAAGAGGGTAGAGACCCTATATTTGTCATCCTCCTAAATATCAATATCTACACTTAATTCCAAGTATAAATTATTTATGTATATAACATCAGTGAGATTAGCAAACAGTATGAGAGTTAATTGAAAATGTGGATTTGGGGGGCTACAGAAGACATTTGATAATAATGAAAAACAAATTGATTGATAAGGACTATTCAAGAAAATAATAATGTGTTGGTAATGGACAGTTTGGCTATAACAAAGACATTAGATATAGCTGAATTGTATTATCTGAAGTGAGTTTTAAATGCCACTGGATCTTTAAAGGACTTTATAGACCTGATTATGGCAATATATTCATATTTAATTGCTCATATAAAGACTCATGGTTATTTTCTGCTCCTCACCAAACTGTCATAAGGGATCTGTTGGATGATCCCTATCACCAATTCTGTTTACCATTTATCTAGAGCCATTGGCTATGACAGTATGAAAATTTGTTGCAGGTGAGTACAAGATAGGATAGTGAGGTAAAGATTATTCATTTTGCTACTGATGAATGATATATTTGACAAGACTCAAGAATATTCTTTTTTTGAAGCTGCAGACGTTTTGTATGTTTTTGGGTCATAAGATTAACACAGTCAAAACTAGAGCAGTGTCAATAAACTGCACATTGATGCAAAGGTCAAGACAAGAGTAAGGATTATTCTGGGAAGCTTCCCATATTGAATATGGTTGATAAATTCACTGCAGGATTTGCTGGATAAGGCTTATGAGGAATTAATAAAGAGGATGCAGTCTGATTTTAAAAGATGGAAAATAAGTTTGGAACAATACCAGATAGTACAAGCTGTGGAGTACTTTGTGCTGCCTCTGCTATGTTCTACATTCCAGTCCAGCTGATACTCTACCTCGTGTTTGGAAGTGAATAAAAAATATGGTGATAGAGTTTATTTGAGAGGGTAGAAGTCCTAGAATGTTTTGGGAAAAGCTGGTGGGTAAGAAAGAAATGAGTAGACTGCTGTAGTGTCACTAATGCTGGAGATCAGGGTTTGACTAGGCAGCAGTTACATTTTAAGCTGAACATTCAGAGCACTGAGAGAATTAGAAAGTAAATTAGTGGGCAAAACACAACAAATTTGGCAAAGGATTAGTAGAAAATTTATATTTTTGAGCTGGGCATATTTATGCCAGCTGTCAAGATATGATACTAAGTCCAGAAAGATTAGAATGTGTACTTAAAGGTGATTGCAGATGTTTTTCTATACTCGAGAGGTTGCAGTGGACCCATAATTTTAGGGAGTGAAAAAATGGCTTAATACTGCATAGCAGCATATTGTTTTTTTTTTGGTCCTGCCAGAGGCTTAATGTATATAAACTGGACCTGAAAATGCTATTGGAAAAATATTTATAAAGGTATTGGCATTTACCAAATCACTTATGCTTAATGATGAACAAAAATAAACAGGCATTAATAAAATTGATACTGACAGTTACCAACAAGCAATAAACAGAACCTGGAAATCTGAGACTGCACCAACATTTTTGATCTTATAGTTACTGTGAATGAGGTAGAGAAGAGATAATGTCGAATCACAAAGGATACCCATGGTGTAGAACCAAACTTGGCATACACGGTAGTCCATGCCTCGATTATGGTGTAGTACTTTAAATATAGTCTATACAACACTTCACTGGAAGTGCCTACTAACTGAATGGGAGTTAATTACTTGATGCAAGTCAGCTGGGGGATTTCATCAAACACATATTATGAAACATAATATGTGTGAATTTTATTCTTGTTAACATTGTATTTTTAAAGACTATAAATATGTTTGTTTCTCATTCAGTAAGCCATGTGTACCATTTAACAACCAATGACATGAATCTAGTGAAATCATGTTTGAAGCAGGACATGCATCTGAACTATGGCTGAAATCCTGTTTTGGATTAAAATTATGTAATAAGTACAATGGTAGTGAACCAGTCAGTATCTTTCTTTCGAGTTATCTTTTAATTTGGAATCCTTATCCTCATTGACTTACACATTTGTATAAAATGATACAAAGGTGCAATAAATGACAGAGCAAGAAAAATAGTATTTCCACTATTAGCTCAATGAGATTATTACTATTAATAAAAGAAAAAAATGTGTATCCCTTGTAGCTGGCATAGTTAAACAGTTAGTGAGGTAACTGAAGATTCCCATAATGTTAGTGCTATCCTCAACCTTTAGGTTTAGAATTGGTAACTGAAACTTCCCATAATGACAGTCATGTCCTCTGCCTTTAGGTTTAGTATCGGCAAATGAAACTTCCCATAATGACAGTGCTGTCCTCAGCCTATAAGTTTAGTATCAGCTGTGGTGGCTGGTGACTTCAAATCAAAGGGGGGCTGCAGGAGACAACTGAATGGGTGGGGTCAATGGGAATGGGTGTGGCCAACTAGAAAGGGGAGGAGCTATGCTCAAAACCACAAAAACTGTAACTTTAAGTAAATACGCTGCCCTGGGTGCCAAACCATCATTATGAGAGTCCAATCAAGACAAAATGAAGTGTAGAAGAAAAAAATATTTCAATCCATTGGCTGCATATCAGCTTACTTAATATCTAGATGGAAACAAAAAGGATGTGAGGCATGAAAAAATAAATTACTTTTTAAATGCATTACTGGAATGCCAGTCAAAATCAAGTATAAGAAAAAAAAGCAGCACTTAACTCAAATCATGTCTTCTTGCACTCCAGTTCTAATTATAATTTATATTCAGCTTTATTAAAGTACCAAGTAACATGCTGAAAGTAGCAATCTCTGTGATACCCCCACTTGTAAAAATGTTTCTTATCCAAAAAAGACCTGCTGCCTGACAACAACTATTTACTTGTTTCATGGGGAAAACGTGATCAAAGTAAAAAATGAAAAGCAAACAAGAAACAAGCTCAACATATATTGCTTAAAGGATTACTGCACAGGATATGGACCACACATGATAGACTGGCATTGTGTTTAGTTTGCAGGTAAAGGCTGTAATGAGCTTAACATAATGTAATCCTGTCCTTTATTACAAATACTGTCATATGCATTTCAATACCCAAGGCTTATATGTTATCTAGTTATGTAAGTATTCTCTGCACGGCAACAACAGAAAGGCTTTCAATGTTGGCAATACTGCTTATTAAAACTTACTTGCATATTACAATATCAGACAAGCTTACCCGATGGCCATTAAAGCACTGCTACTTAAACACAGATCAAAAGGCACTTTCTGAATAATAATAAGCATAAATCAACAGTATAAAAATATGACAGAAACCAGAACATTCTGAAAATCAATGACAGATGAAAATACACTGTAGTACTTGTGTTTACCTTGGATGGGGGGGGGGGATAGTCTGCACATTTACACTACATAACTGCTCCTTGCCTTGCTTGAACACATCCAGAGTCACTACATGGGGGAGTGGGGTGCAACAAGTTTGTCACAATTTGAAGTGTCTCTGGCTGATTGCGATGACCCTGACACATTTGTCATACCTCTCAACCTCAGAGCAAGAAATCTGGATGAAGCCAAACATAGAAGTGAGACAAGGCCCAAAAATAAGGACAATTTTTAAATATTGCTCTTATAAACTTAGAAAGATAATAGGATAGTAGGTCTTGCATTAGTATGAATTTTCTGAAGGGTATGAAATCTGAAACTGAAATGTCTGTCATTATTTCTAACTTCAGTCTTTAATGATTTGCCACTAATTTGCCAAAAAACACAATTTTATGAAAAATGGACCAAAAATATAATGCAAAAATATAAAATCGCCACACAATACAGCTGGGAACCTGTCAAAGAAGGGACATTTTTTAATATTAGTACTGCTAACTTGAGCAGCTGACAAAATAAAATAATCTACATGCATTTCTGAAATAAAAGTAATCTGTAACTGATTATTACAGTTATTTATTTATTAATTGTAAACCCCCCATGTTTTCTTCCAAAATTGTCATTTTTCAGAGGGATTATTAGGGGAAGAGCAACATTTTGAGCCAAAATCGGGGACAGTTGAGAGGTTTTGATATGCCTAATTCTATAAAGCAATTTATTTGCACGTACCTCTCAACCTGTTAATGGAGGAAATCTGGACAAGGCCAAATATATTGGGGGGAACATACAAACACTACTAAAAATTGCTCTTGTATAAACTTACGACAGATTTGCCAGAAAACCACACATTTTATGAGGAACAAACCAAAATTAAGAAGCAAATATCTATTCATTCTGCAAAAATATGGACAGCTGAGAGGTATAGTTCAACCGAAGCTGTCTGAGTTTACTGCCCTTCCCCTCTCAAAATCATGGTCGAATGGAGCCTCCCCCTGCAGCCATTCCAATGTCCCATTCCTTGGTTATTTTGCCCCATTTACCATAAACACTGTAATGTGCATACTGCTTTACTTCTGCAATGATTTGGATTTCATTTGAAAGTTTTATTTTGCATTTTTACAGCACAAACCCCAATAGATATCTGCTAAGCAAAGCAATGCAGTCTCACAATGAAAACAGACTTAGCATTAAAACTTCTCTGCTCTTGAAACTCACATGCATTGAAACCATTGAAACCCACATTCAAAGAAAATACATTTTACCAGTGTCAGATAAAGATTAACTTTGGGCTGTTTTGAAATCATAGGCCCCTTTTGGGCTGTTTTCAAATCATAGGCCCCTTGAACACGAAACATGCACATTTCTTTGATACACCTTCCCGATTGTATTAAATTTTATTCCTTGTACAATACAGTACTGTTGTTAGAGGGCATTTTAAATTTATTGTTTTGAAAATTTTTCCAGTATACAATGAAATAAAATGCATGCACCGTTGACAAAACTGCCCAATTTAGAACATTTCCATCATAAAAGTCTACTCAACCTTCTACAGTCCATCAGTATCAGTAAATATGCACAATCTCTGAAGTAGTAAAAGTCATTTAAATAATTCCACATTAAAGAAATCTGTAACAATGAAGAGGCTGCTGCTAGCAAACAACTTTATATGTCATTGTTTATTCATCTACAAATAAAGTGCCTGTTGCCCTTGGGGAATACATTGCCTATGTTGCATGCATTAAAAAAAATGATAAGCTAGTAATATCGCAATAGGGAATGTATGGCAAACTGATAACAGATTCATAGTTACTACTCTAGGTATCTTCGCCAAAAAGGACTGCAGCATCCACCCCCTTTACAACACAGTACAGTATCAGCAATGCATCTATCTACTGTGGGAGCAGAGCCAGCAGCCTTCTGCATCAAACGCAAGTACACTACCTGTTGTGCTATTAACAATGCAAGCAGACTCAGAATAAGCAGCACTAAAGTTTTGTTCCCCTGCAGCTCTCAGCTCCTTGTAAAATCTATTCGACACGCAGTTGTATCTCTGAACTTGGCAGCACAAGAAATCTGGAAAAAGCCAAAATTTATTTGGGGGGGGGGAACAAATGCCCAAAAACCAGGGACACATTTTAAACATTGCTTGTATAATATTGCAAAGTTGCTAGAATAAAATGCTGTGTTACCACCATACATTTCACTGCCATGTCTTTAACCCAGGGAACCCTGTGCAAAACAGTCAGAGAAACATACTACTATGCCAGATCAGCTGTTTTGTGAAAGAGAGGAAGGCAAACTTAAATGGCTACCATTTAGTGAATTCAATCCTCACCATAGCTGTCAACCTCTTAGCACAATACACCTGAACAAAGCCAATAATGGGGGAATACAGCCCCCAAACATATTCAGTGAATTCAGTTCTCACCATAGCTCTCAACCTCTTAGCAAAAACATGTGGACAAAGCCAGTAATGGGGGGACTACAGCCCCCAAACATTCAGTGAATTCATTTCTCACCATAGATAGCTCTCAACCTTAGCACAAAATACCTGGACAAAGCCAATAATGGGGGAATGCAGTCCCAAAAATAGGGACAAATTTCAAATATCCATGTTATAAACTTAGACAACTGCTAGAATGAAAGATTTTGTGTTACCATGTACTTTCTGAAGAATATGAAGTTTGAAATTCAAATGCCTATTATTTTTAAACATTTAACCAGGGAACTAGTCTGACTTGGAACAAAAGACAATTTTCAGCAGAGCAGGGAAAGATTCCAGACACATCTTTGTAAGATGGGAGGACATGCAGACTCCACCCCGAAGGCACCCCAGCCAAGAATCAAACCAGAGAACCTGTAGCTATTAGGCAGCAATGCACCACTGCACTACAGACTTTGCAAGGAAAAGTGAAGATACAGAAACCACAAATTTTATGAGGAACAGAACAAATGTTGTCTTTCGGCTTTTCCCGGTTAGGGGTCGCCACAGCGGAACTGCGGTCCACTAATGATTGGTAGTTGATTTTTACGTGCCGAGTTACCAGCCCTGATGCACAACCTTCAACGAAGGTATGTCCATTCACGCATGTGTCCATGCAGAAGACACTCTAGCTGAGAATCAAACAGGACAGTGTCTTACTATGAGGTAACAACGCTACTGCAGCAACACCACCGCGGGTAGGAACAGAACAAATATGAGGCACAAATCTGCCAATTCTTTTGCAAATGTTGGTGGGTAGGGAATTCAGGTCCTTGCCACCTGCATCCAAGGTACAGGGTACAAGCCTGAGTATCTCCACCCATCACCATGTGTTCTTTCTAGCCACCAGTATATAGCAACTGGGGCATTTCACACACACACAAACTGTTTCCCTAGCTGCTTTGTTCGTTTCATGAATGAAGCCTCCAGTACAATCCCAGTCACAAATGAAGCCTGCGCAGCAGTGAAATCCCTGTGAGAGCTCACCTCTCAGTCCTCATTGGTTCTGCCTGCAGCTGAAGCAGTCCAGAACTCCTCTGTTCTGTGTGGTTGTCACCGCACAGATTCCTGGGTATCTCTTCTTCTGTATCCGGACTGCTGACAAAGGCAGTCTGAGTTCCCAATGTGTTCGCGGAGGAGTCGGGACTCGTGATTTTTTTTTTCTTGTTTCACAGTTTTTTCTTTTGTTTTTTCTAGGTGGGGGGGGCTGCAGTCCTATAGCACGAGCTGCACCTGAGTATCAGTAACTGAAACTTCCCATAATGACAGTGCTGTCCTCAACCTTTAGGTTTAGTAGTGGTAACTGAAACTTCCCATAAAGACAGTGCTGCCCTCAACCTTTAGGTCTAGTATTGGTAACTAAAACTTCATATAATGACAATGCTGTCCTCAACTGTTAGGTTTAGAATTGAAAATGGAAACTTCCCTTAACAGCAGTGCTGTCCTCAATGTTTAGGCTTAGTGTCGTAACTGAAACTTTTCAAAAATGACAATGCTGTCCTCATCCTTTAGGTTTAGTATCAGTAACTGAAGCTTCCCATAAGGTTTAGTATCAGTAACTGAAGCTTCCCATAAGGTTTAGTATCAGTAATTGAAATGTTCCATAATGACAGTGCTGTCCTCAGGCTTTAGGTTTAGTGATGGTAACTGAAACTTCCCATAATGACAGTGCTGTCCTCAACCTGTAAGTTTAGTATCGGTAACTGAACCTTCCCATAATGGCAGTGCTGTCCTCTGCCTTTAGGTTTAGTACCGGTAATTGAAACTTCCCATAATGACAGTGCTGTCCTCAACTTGTTAGTTTAGTATCAGTAACTGAAACTTCCCTTAGCAACAGTCCTGTCCTCAAGCATAAGGTTTAGTATCGCTAACTGAAGCTTCCCATAATGACAGTGCTGTCCTCTACCTTTAGGTTTAGTATCTGTAACTGAAACTTCCCATAATGACAATGCTGTCCTCAACATTTAGGTTTAGTATCAGTAAATGAAGCTTAACAGTAATGACAGTTCTGTCCTCAGCCAGTAGTCTTTGAATAAGTAACTGACACTTCCTGTAATGGCAGGGCTGTCCTCAACCTTTAGGTTTTGTATCAGTAACTGAAGCTTCCTATTACAACAGTGCTGTCCTCAACCTTTAGGTCAAAGTCAAAGACAAAGTAAATTTTATTGTTATTCAGGTCAACAAAGGAAATGTATCACTGGATCAAATTTCTTTACTTCACCCTCGTGCCCATTGAAAACAGTTTTCACAAGTGGCTGAAGGAAGCATATAAAGGAATAAATACTAGACAGCACAGATATAAAGGCACACACAGATAACTTACCCACCACAATTTTTAAGATAGGACAGCAGCATAGCATAATTCACAGTTCCTTTACTTGTGCAAGTAATAATTTAGCTCAGCTTGCATAAGTTAGATAAATATAATAATTTAGGTTTAGTATCAGTAACTGAAACTTCCCAAGATGATAATTCTGTGCTTAACCTTTAGGTTTAGTATCGGTAAATGAAACTTCACATAATGAGAGTGCTGTCCTCAACCTATAGGCTTAGTGATGGTAAATTTAACTTCCCAAAATGACAGCGCTGTCCTCATACTTTTGGTTAAGTATCGATAACTGAAACTTGGTATAATGACAATGCTGTCCTCAGCAGTTAAGTTTAGTATCAGTAACTGAAACTTCCTGTAATGACAGTGCTGTCCTCAACCTTTAGGTTTAGTATTGGTAACTAAAACTTCCCATAATGACAGTGCTGTCCTGAACCTTTAGGTTTAATATCAGTAACTGAAAATTCCCTTAACAACAGTGCTGTCCTCAGCCTTTAGGTTTAATATCAGTAACTGAAACTTCCCAGAATTACAGTGCTGTCCTCAGACTTTAGGTTTAGTATCAGTAACTGAAACTTCCCAGAATGACGGTGCTGTCCTCAGCCTTTAGGTTTAGTATCAGTAACTGAAACTTCCCATAATGGCAGTGCTGTCCGCAGCCTTTAGGTTTAGTATCTTTTACTGAAACTTCCCATAATGGCAGTGCTGTCCACATCCTTTTGGTTTAGTATCGATAATTGAAACTTGTTATAATGAAGGTGCTGTCCTCAGCCTTTAGGTTTAGTATCTTTTACTGAAACTTCCCATAATGGCAGTGCTGTCCTCAGCCTGTAAGTTTATCATCAGTAACTGAAGCTTTGCTTAGCAACAGTGCTGTTCTCAGTGTTTAATTTTAGGATCAGTAACTGAATCTTCCCTTAACAACAGTGCTGTCCTCAACCTTTACGTTTAATATCTGTAACTGAAACTTCCCACAATGAGGGTGCTGTTCTTAGCCTTTAGGTTTAGTATTGGTAATTAAAACTTTCTGTAATGGCAGTGCTGTCCTCAACCTTTTGGTTTAGTATCGGTAACTGAAACTACCTATAATGACAGTGCTGTCCTTAGCCTTTAGGTTTCGTATCAGTAACTGAAACTTCCCAAAATGAGAGTGCTGTCCTCAACCTTTAGGTTTAGTATTGGTAACTGAAACTTCATATAATGACAATGCTGTCCTCAACCATTAGGTTTAGAATCGAAAATGGAAACTTCCCTTAACAGCAGTGCTGTCCTCAATGTTTAGGCTTACTGTCGTAACTGAAACTTCACAAAAATGACAATGCTGTCCTCATCCTTTAGGTAACGGAAGCTTCCCATAAGATTTAGTATCAGTAACTGAAACGTTCCATAATGACGGTGCTGTCCTCAGCCAATAGGGTTTGACTCAGTAACTGAAACTTCTTATAATGGCAGTGCTGTCCTCAGACTTTAGGGTTAATATCGGTAACTGAAACTTCCCATAATGACAGTGCTGTCCTCAACATTTAGGTTTAGTATTGGTAACTGAAACTTCCCTTAACAATAGTGCTGTTGTCAACATTTAGGTTTAGTAATTGTAACTGAGATTTCCCATAACGGCAGTGCTGTCCTCAGCCTTTAAGTTTAGTATTGGTAACTGAAGTTTCCCTTAATGACAGTGCTGTCCTCTAACTTTAGTTTTAATATCAGTAACTTAAATTTCCCATAGTGTCAGTGCTGTCCTCATCCTTTAGGTTTAGCATCGGTAACTGAAATTTCCCATAATAACAGTGCTGTACTCAGCCATTAGGGTTTGAAAACTTAACTGAAACTTCCTATAATGGCAGTGCTGTTCTCATCATTTTGGTTTATTATCTCATATGACAGTGCTGTCGTCAACTTTTATGTTTAATATCAGTAACTGAAAGTTCCCATAATGACAGTGCTGTCCTCAGCCTTTAGGTTTCCTATCTGTAACTGAAGTTTCCCATCACAACAGTGCTGTCCTCAACCTTTAGGTCAAAGTCAAACACAAATTCAAAGTAAATTTTATTGTCATTCAGGTCAACTATTGCAATGTATCACTGGATGAAATTTATGTACTTTGCGATCGTACACATTAAAACAGTTTTGTCAAGAGAGTAAAGGAAGCATATCAAGAAAGAAATAGTAGACAGTACAGATATAAATGCACACACAGATAACTTATCCACAACAATTTTTAAGATAGGATAGCAGCATAGCATAATTCACAGTTCCTGTACGTGTGCAAGTAATAATTTAGTTCAGATTGCATAAGTTAAATAAATATAATAATTTATGTTTAGTATCAGTAACTGAAACTTCCCAAAATGATAATGCTGTTCTCAACTTTTAGGTTTAGTGTCAGCAACTGAACCTTACCTTAACAACAGTGCTATCTTCATATTTTTGGTTTAGTATCAATAGTTGAAACTTTCCATAATGAGAGTGCTGTCCTCAACCTGTAAGTTTAGTATCGGTAAATGAATCTTCCCTTAGCAACAGTGCTATCCTCAACGTTTAGGTTTAGTGTTGTAACTGAAACTTCTCAAAATTAGAATGCTGTCCTCATCCTTTAGGTTTAGTATTATTAGAAATTGAAGCTTCCCATAAGGTTTAGTATCAGTAATTGAATCTTCCCTTAACAGCAGTGCTGTCCTCAGCCTTTAGGTATCAGAAACTGAAACTTCCCAGAATGACAGTGCTAACCTTATCATTTTGGTTTATTATCTCATATGACAGTGCTGTCCTCAACATTTAGGTTTAGAACTTTCTCAACTTTTAGGTTTAGTATCAGTAATCAAAACTTCTTAAATTGACAGTGCTGTCTTCAGCCTTTAGGTTTAGTATCACTAACTGAAACTTCCCAAAATGACAGTGCTGTCCTCAAACTTTAGGTTTAGTATTGGTTTGTACTGGTGACTGAAACTTCAAATAATGACAGTGCTATCCTCAACCTTTAGGTTTTCTTCCGGAAACAGAAGCTTCCCATCAGAACAGTGCTGTCCTCAACCTTTAGGTCAAAGTCAAAATCAAAGTGATAAAGTAAACTTTATTGTCAGCCAGGTCAACAAATGCAATGTATCACTGTATTTCTTTACTTCAGGCTTGTGCGTATTGGATACAGTTTTCAAAGGTGGGTGAAAGAAGCATATAACGGAAGAAATACTAGACAGTACACATATAAATATACACACAGATAACTTACCCACCACAATTTTTAAGATGGTTGCATTTCATAAATCACAGTTCCTGTACTTATGCAAGCAATAATTTAGATCAGATTGCATAAGTTAGATAAATATAATAATTTAGGTTTAGTATAGGTAACTGAAACTTCCCAAAATGATAAATCTGTCCTCAAGCTTTAAGTTTAGTGATGGTAAATGAAACTTCCCAAAATGACAATGCTGTCCTCATCCTGTAATTTTAGTATCAGTAACTGAAGCTTCCCATAATGACAGTGCTGTCCTCAACCTTTAGGTTTAGTATCGGTAAATGAAACTTCCCATAATGACAGTGCTCTCCTCTGTCTTTAGGTTTAGTAGCGGTAACTGAAATTTCCTAAAATGACAGTGCTGTCCTCAGCCTTTAGGTTTAGTATCGGTAACTGAAACTTCCCATAATGACAGTGCTGTCCTCAAGTAGCATTCAAAAGACATGCGTGCGTAAATGGGCGTGCCTTCATTGAAGGTTGGGCGTCGAGCTGGCATCTCGGCGTTTTGTAAAAAATCTACTGCCAATCATTAGCGGATTGGAGTTCTGCTGTGGCGACCCCTTACTGGGAAAAGCTGAAAGACCAACAACAACAACATTGGTAACTGAAACTTCCCTTAACAATAGTGCTGTCCTGAAAATTTAGGTTTAGTGTCGGTAACTGAAGCTTCTCAAAGTGGCAGTTCTGTCCTTATCCTTTAGGTATGGTATCAATAACTGAAACTTCCCATAATGACAGTGTTGTCCTCAACCTTTAGATTTAGTATTGGTAACTGAAACTTCCTGAAATGATAATGCTGTCCTCAACCTTTACATTTAGTATTGGCAACTGAATCTTCCCTTAACAACAGAGCTGTCCTCAACTATTAGGTTTAGTATCACTAACTGAAACTTCCTATAATGATAATGCTGGCCTCAGCCAAGTTTAGGCTTTTTATGAAACTACCTATAATGACAGTGCTCCTTAAACTTTAGGTTTAGTATTGGTGACTGAAACTTCAAATAATGACAGTGGTATCCTCAACCTTTAGGTTTTCTACTGGAAACAGAAGCTTCCCATCAGAACAGTGCTGTCCTCAACCTTTAGGTCAAAGTCAAAATCAAAGTGAAAGTAAACTTTATTGTCAGCCAGGTCAACAAATGCAATGTATCACTGTATTTCTTTACTTCAGGCTTGTGCGTATTGAATACAGTTTTCAAAGGTGGGTGAAAGAAGCATATAATGGAAGAAATACTAGACAGTACACATATAAATACACACACAGATAAGTTACCCACCACAATTTGTAAGATGGCTGCATTTCATAATTCACAGTTCCCGTACTTATGCAAGTAATAATTTAGCACAGATTGCATAAGTTAGATAAGTATAATAATTTAGGTTTAGTATAGGTAACTGAAACTTCCCAAAATGATAATGCTGTCATCAAGCTTTAGGTTTAGTGATGGTAAATGAAACTTCCCAAAATGACAATGCTGTCCTCATCCTGTAAGTTTGGTATCAGTAACTGAAGCTTCCCATAATGACAGTGCTGTTCTCTGCCTTTAGTTTAGTATCAGTGACTGAAACTTCCCATAATGACAGTGCTCTCCTCTGCCTTTAGGTTTAGTAGCGGTAACTGAAATTTCCTAAAATGACAGTGCTGTCCTCAGCCTTTAGGTTTAGTATCGGTAAATGAAACTTCCCATAAGGACAGTGCTGTCCTCAGCCTTTAGGTTTACTATTGGTAACTGAAACTTCCCATAATGACAGTGCTGTCCTCAAGTAGCGTTCAAAAGACATGCGTGCGTAAATGGGCGTGCCTTCATTGAAGGTTGGGCGTCGAGCTGGCACCTCAGCGTTTTGTAAAAAATCTACTACCAATCATTAGCGGATCGGAGTTCCGCTGTGGCGACCCCTTACCGGGAAAAGCTGAAAGACCAACAACAACAACAACATTGGTAACTGAAATTTCCCTTAACAATAGTGCTGTCCTGAACATTTAGGTTTAGTGTCAGTAACTGAAGCTTCTCAAAGTAGCAGTTCTGTCCTTATCCTTTAGGTATAGTATCAATAACTGAAACTTCCCATAATAACAGTGTTGTCCTCAACCTTTAGATTTAGTATTGGTAACTGAAACTTCCCGAAATGATAATGCTGTCCTCAACCTTTACATTTAGTATTGGTAACTGAATCTTCCCTTAACAACAGTGCTGTCCTCAACTATTAGGTTTACTATCATTAACTGAAACTTCCTATAATGATAATGCTGGCCTCAGCCTTTAGGCTTTTTATGAAACTACCTATAATGACAGTGCTCCTTAAACTTTAGGTTTAGTATTGGTGACTGAAACTTCAAATAATGACAGTGGTATCCTCAACCTTTAGGTTTTCTACTGGAAACAGAAGCTTCCCATCAGAACAGTGCTGTCCTCAACCTTTAGGTCAAAGTCAAAATCAAAGTGAAAGTAAACTTTATTGTCAGCCAGGTCAACAAATTCAATGTATCACTGTATTTCTTTACTTCAGGCTTGTGCGTATTGAATACAGTTTTCAAAGGTGGGTGAAAGAAGCATATAATGGAAGAAATACTAGACAGTACACATATAAATACACACACACAGACAACTTACCCACCACAATTTGTAAGATGGCTGCATTTCATAATTCACAGTTCCCGTACTTATGCAAGTAATAATTTAGCTCAGATTGCATAAGTTAGATAAGTATAATAATTTAGGTTTAGTATAGGTAACTGAAACTTCCCAAAATGATAATGCTGTCATCAAGCTTTAGGTTTAGTGATGGTAAATGAAACTTCCCAAAATGACAATGCTGTCCTCATCCTGTAAGTTTAGTATCAGTAACTGAAGCTTCCCATAATGACAGTGCTGTTCTCTGCCTTTAGGTTTAGTATTGGTAACTGAAACTTCCCATTATGAGGGTGCTGTCCTCAGTGTTTAGGTTTAGTATAGGTAATTGAAGCTTCCCATAATGGCAGTGCTGTCCTAAAACTTTTGGTTTAGTATTGATAATTGAAACTTCTTATAATGACAGTGCTGCCCTCAGCCTTTAGGTTTAGTATCGGTAACTGAAACTTCCCATAATGATAGTGCTGTCCTCAACATTTCTAGTTAGTATTGGTAACTGAAACTTCCCTTAACAATAGTGCTGTCCTCAACATTTAGGTTTAGTTTCGGTAACTGAAGCTTCTCAAAGTGGCAGTTCTGTCCTTATCCTTTAGGTATAGTATCAGTAACTGAAACTTCCCATAATGACAGTGTTGTCCTCAACCTTTAGATTTAGTATTGGTAACTGAAATTTCCTGAAATGATAATGCTGTCCTCAACCTTTGCATTTAGTATTGGTAACTAAATCTTCCTTTAACAGCAGTGCTGTCCTCAACTTTTAGGGTTAGTATTACTAACTGAAACTTCCTATAATGACAGTGCTATCCTCAGCCTTTAGGTTTTTTATGAGTAACTGAAACTACCTATAATGACAGTGCATCTTAAATGTTAGGTTTAGTATTGGTGACTGAAACTTCAAATAATGACAGTGCTATCCTCAACCTTTATATTTTCTACCGGAAACAGAAGCTTCCCATCAGAACAGTGCTGTCCTCAACCTTTAGGTCAAAGTCAAAATCAAAGTGAAAGTAAACTTTGTCAGCCAGGTCAACAAATGCAATGTATCACTGGATTTCTTTACTTCATGCAAGTGCGGATTGAATAAAGTTTTCACAGGTGGGTGAAAGAAGCATATAATGTAAGAAATACTAGACAGTACACATATAAACACACACACAGATAACTTACACACCACTACTTTTAAGACAGCAGTGTAGCATAATTCACAGTTCCTGTACTTGTGCAAGTAATAATTTAGCTCAACTTGTAGAAGTTAGATAAATATAATAATTTAGGTTTAGTATAGGTGACTGAAACTTCCCTTAGCAACAGTGCTGTCCTTAACGTTTAGGTTTAATGTTGTAACTGAAACTTCTCAAAATGACAATGCTGTCCTCATCCATTAGGTTTAGTATCAGAAACTGAAGCTTCCCATAAGGTTTAGTATCAGTAACTGAATCTTCCCTTAACAACAGTGCTGTCCTCAGCCTTTAGGTATCAGTAACTGAAACTTCCCAGAATCACAGCACTGTCTGTTATTATCATTTTGGTTTATTATCTCATATGACAGTGCTGTCCTCAACATTTAAGTTTAGAATTGGTAACTTATTATTAATTACTAAAAACTAGTCTCCTAAAGGCATTCTACCTGAAGCTGAACTAGCTACTAAACATTAACTGTAAATGCTGTATTGTTATTTTATAAACAAATACTTTCCAACTGTAAAATACTTTGTCTAAATTAAGCTGCATTGTTAACTAAAGAAGAAGCATGTCTCTGTGCCTGCAAAGTCTTATATTAGCTGGCTTGCTTAAATGTTAAGGTAAATTGTTCATGTAGTTGTGCCTAGTTTTAGAAGAAATTCCACCTGTTGTTAACATTGTTTTGAACCAGCTACAGTGCATGGGTCCTAATTTGTTGATTAACCTACAGCTCTCCTGTTATTCACTCTGGGTTATTTTTAACAAGCTTTCCCTTTATTTTTGTTTTTCTCCAGCGGTACAAACTACTTTTCCTACTTTTATTTTCTACTACTGGTCGTGCCCTGCTGGACATCCAGACCAACAAATATTCACCTACCATACTCTGTTTGTCCTAATCCCTCCTGGGAAACCAAAGTACTACCTGAATTGAACTCCAAGAAAACTAACGAAAGTATGTCAAATGTGGTTCAATCTCCCTCCACATGTATATATTGTTGACTAAATTGCTAAGTCTGTAGTGTAAACCCAGCAGATTAGCCAGCAGCCATACCCCCTCTGCTTTGCTTTCTTCTACTCTGAATACTCCCCTTACCCACATTATTCCAGCCTTTTTGTAGCTATACTTCCTTCTTGATTTCTTTTCTGATTTTTCTTAGTACTTCCTGCCTACTCCGGTTGTCTCCACTCTGTGCATTTTCAGGTGTAACCACTAGATGGCAGTCTTTACCTGTTTCTAATGCCTTCTCTCACTATTTCTTTACTTATAGGATTAAAACCCTTAGTTTTTCACTCTCGCCTTCTTCTCTCATATCCTAGTCTGCATTCTTCCTAAAGCCTCTCAACTTGCTTTATAAACGTCTACAAAACCCTTTGTCTACCACCCCTGCTTACCTTCCTCTATACTTACTTTCAACTATACTGATTGTTTTTCTCACCATCCTGCTGTGTCTGTCCTTCAGGTCTGCCCCGCTCCGTTTGCCCTGCAGGCTCACTCTGATCCCCATACCCTACCCCCAATTCCCAACCACCCCCAGTACACTTATACTTATTCTAACCCTGTATCTCCTCCCCTTCCCTTAAGCCAATCTCTACACCTCCCCCACCCTGCATCCATTAATTAACTAATCCCTCCCACATCTATATCCTCTACCTTTCCTGTACTCTCTGCTACACTCCTCTCTCTCTCTCACTTAAACACTCTATTATTCATCCAGCTACTTCCTCCAAACCTAACCTATTACTAGCAAAATGACTTCTCCACTTCCACAGACTTTTCTCATCTCCTCTATAAGCATGCTTTTCCTAATAACTGTCTTCAATGCCACCTCCTATTCCTCCTACAAACTACCCCCCTCCTTTTTGCCCCTACCTCTTGTACTCTCCCCATCCCCACCTCATTCCTCCCTACTTTCACAACATATCCCCCTCTCTAGTTCAGCCTAACCCACTTCACTACTTTAAACTAAAACTTCTAACCCACTCAATAAAACATTACACACCCAAAGTGAAACTGTTCTTCCCACAAACTACAAGTTGCAAACCAAAGGTCCTGCTCCCTTCTTCTTCTAATTGGCTTGTCCTAGCAGGAGATATTCACCCTAACCCTGGAACTAAGACTATAAACAATCACTCTCCCTCTATCTCTCCAAATAGTACCAACCATAAATACCTCAAACCAATTACCATCAACGCCCAGAGTGCTAGAAACAAGATAGCTCTCTTCCATACTTAGCTAAATCATACTCTACCAGGTATAGTAGCAGTCTCAGAGACATGTCTACAACCCCACATTACTGACACTGAGATTCTACCCCCTGGCTTTCAAGCACTCAGATATGACCGCCAAAACAAAAAAGGAGTGGGAGTAGCCTTAATCTATACTAGCCTTCTGAACCACTGTCCTTACCAGAACCCCATTCCCCAGTTCAACAATGCTGAACTAGTTATAGGAATTCTCAAAATAAATAACTACAAAAGCATTTGTATTATGGCCATCTATATCCCCCCCCCGGAAATAATGCTACCACTCTAGAAAACATTCTTTTATGGGCCTCAACTAACATCAAGCTTGAGACTTATATATTAGGGGATATGAACATTGATTGGAACAGAATCAATAACAACAATCCCTCCCTATCTATCAATCTATGTAATTTCACTCAACTAACAAATGGAATTACCAGACCTAATAGAAACAACCCTCCAGGGTCCACTCTGGACTGGATCTTAGTCTCCCACCCTAACAAGATCTCACACTCTGGTATATTACCAGACTCCTTGAGTGACCATCTCCCAGCCTTCATTCACTGAGCTACCCATTCCTCCCCTCACCAACACCAATATACCCACACTCATAATCTTACAAACTTTAGCCCTTCCATAGTCTCCACAACCCTTAAACTTACAAATTGGGACAACCTAAAAAATGCTTCCACTAGATAAAGCCATAGACTTCTTCAATAAAACCTTCCTAGACATCCTAAACACCCAAGCCCCACCAAGAACAAAATGAATAAAACCCAACTCTGCCCCATGGCTAACAAAAGACACCAAATCACTTATGCTACAAAGAGACAAGACCTGGAAACTTTACAACAAATATAAACACCCTGTTACCCTTCTTAAATACAAGCAACTCCGCCACTTAACCAAAAGCATGTTAGAAAAGATAAAAAATCTTATTACACTAAACTTCAGTCTACCCACTCCAAAAATCCTAGACAATTCTGGAACTCCATCAACTCTCTTTTACACCCTGGTACCAAAGTATATCCCTGTCCTGACAACAATAAAACTGACACTGAAATTGCCACTCTTTTTAACTCTTTCTTTACCAACGCTATAGCTGAACTTACTAAGACCTTCCCCAAACGCACCCCCCCACTCAACCCCAATTCCCTTTCTTCTCCTCAACCCACCACCCCCAATCCTACTTTCACTCCCAACCCCCCCCACTTTTGATTTGCAACCCATCTCAACCTCCTACATCAAAAAGCTTCTTTCCAAACTTAAGCCATGCTCCAATGCCCCTGACAATATTCCCTCTCTCTTTCTAAGGATTGCCGCAGATGGTATAGCCATCCCCATCAGCATTCTTATCAATAGGTCTATCTGGGAATCTTATGTCCCCAAACTGTGGTGTGCTGCCTTTATCCTGCCCCTCCATAAAGGAGGCAAAAATAATAGCATCTCTAACTTTCCCCCAATAGCCATTCTTTCCCCAATCTTAAAAATCCTCAAAAAATGTATCCACCACCAACTCATGCCCTTCCTCATCAATAATCATCTACTCACCCCTACCCAACACGGATTTCACCCTAGCCATAGTGCAATAACTGCTCTCCTCTATTTTTTAGATGCAGTAAACCATGCTCGTGACTCTGGAGAAATTGTCTCCACTGTCCTTCTAGATCTATCTAAGGCATTTGACACTGTATCGCATACCCACCTTCTGAACCACCTTTCTAACCTCAATCTCTCTCAGAACTCCCTTACCTGGTTCAATAGCTATCTTACTGACAGATCCCAGGGAGTGAAATGGCAAGCTGGTACCTCAACCTTCCTACCTACCCCAGCCGGAGTACCCCAGGGGTCCATACTCGGACCAATGCTCTTTAATGTATTTATCAATGACTTTCTTGCTGCCATTCCTAACACCAAAATAGTGCATTACACAGACAGTTCCACTTTAGTCTGCTCTGCTCTTAGTATTCCAGAGCTACAGGCAAAAATACAACTGGCCTTTACAACTACTGAGAACTGGATGCTTCAAAACCATCTCTCCCTTAATACCAATAAATCCAAAATCCATCTCTTGTCTCCCTCAAAAACCCTCCCATTTGACAAGCAATCTTTCGATATCATCACCCATACAAACTCCACCATAGAAGTAGTCCCTTTTGCTAAACTTCTTGGGGTTACAATTGATGAACACCTGAAATTTGATACACATGTCCAACTAAATATTAAAAAAACATCAGAAGCTTGGTATGCTATACAGAAATACTCACTTTCTCTCTCCATCTACAAGGCAAACTCTCACCTCCACCTACTTACTACCATCCCTACTTTACGGTGCTCCTCTTCTAACCAACCTTTCTACTACCATCACCTCAAAACTAGAAATCTGTTATAACAAAATCGCTAAATTCCCTCCTAAATCTAAACACTCCTCCCACCATTGCACCTCTCTCCACATGCTAAAGTGGGTAGAACTTCATAACCACATAGACTACCTCCAACTTACTACAGCCCACAAACTAATCTTTAAACCTAGTGCATGCCCTGCTCTAATATCTTACCATTATACACTCCACACAGACGCCTAAGATCAGCCCAACAAAATCTACTTTTGGTATATAAACCAAAACGTCCCCCTGGCCAGTTTCTCCTGTCCCATTCACTAGCCAAAAAAATGGAACACTCTCCCACCCTGGCTAAGAAGTACTACAAACTCTGAACACTTCAAATCCCAGCTCCATTCCTACCTCTCCCAAAACTGGAACTGTAATTGCATTCTTCCTATTTAATTCTTCCCAGTGTCTCTTATACATGTACTTTCCTCTTTCCCCTGCAACCTGCTGATTCTTCTACATCTTCACCACTTGAATCTAACGTAAAATAAGTCCTACGCCCTGATTGGTTATTATGTAAATATTGTACACAGCTTTCTATCCCCACTCTGTCTCCCTATCCTTCTCTCTTTTACCTACATATAAGCCCAGTACTAAGGATTATACTAACTAGCCTAAAAGTGTTCCCACCTCTGTACCACTAAACAGCAGCCTCCTTCTCCACTGCCCAGCCAATTCCCTTTGATTTCTCTAGAACCTTTCTACAAACAACCTTCCCCTCTTTCTCTATCACTCAACTTCCCCTCTCTGCTCTCACCTAAATATTATTTGCTCACATGCTAACTAATACTGTAAATAGCTTTCTAATCAATAATGTACAAATGCTATGAACTACATGCAAATGGCTCTCTATGTATATATGATATGAACTGTGCTCAGGTTGTCTAACCATGTACATATGTTATGAACAGTGCTCAAGCTTTCATACTAAAATACTTTTTCCTGACTATCCTGCCACTTTGTGTCATCCCTGCACTGTAATTACCTTTCTAAATCTACAATGTATGCATGCTATGAACTACAAGCAAATCACTCTCCATCTATGTATGTATGTTATGAACCGTGCTCTAGTCATCTAACTTTGTACGTATGTTTTGAATCGTGCTCTAGTCATGTAACTTTGTACATACGTTTTGAACCGGGCTCACGTTATTCTTGTTAATCCTCTCCTTTGCTCCTTTTCAATTGTTAGATCTCAATATATAATTTTACATTTGTTTTCCAAAATGTGTAACTCCATGCATAATTGTATAGTGTAAAATTATATGCTAGCTTTAATTGTATGTAACACAGAGCTTTTCTCCCCGGGCCTCCACTGAAAACAGGCCCCTTGGGCCCAGTGGACCTTCCCGTTTATCAAACTGGAAATAAATAAACAACTGAAACTTCCTGTAATGATAATGCTGTCTTCAACCTTTAGGTTTAGTATTGGTAACTGAAACTTCCCTTAACAACAGTGCTGTTCTCAACTTTTAGGTTTAGTATCTGTAATCAAAACTTCTTAAATTGACAGTGCTGTCTTCAGCCTTTGGGTTTAGTATCACTAACTAAAACTTCCTATAATGATAGTGCTGTTCTCAAACTTTAGGTTTAGTATTGGTGACTGAAACTTCAAATAATGACAGTGGTATCCTCAACCTTTAGGTTTTCTGCTGGAAACAGAAGCTTCCCATCAGAACAGTGCTGTCCTCAACCTTTAGGTCAAAGTCAAAATCAAAGTGAAAGTAAACTTTATTGTCAGCCAGGTCAACAAATGCAATGTATCACTGGATTTCTTTACTTCAGGCGCGTGCGGATTGAACACAGTTTTCACAGGTGGGTGAAAGAAGCATATAACGGAAGAAATACTAGACAGTACACATATAAATACACACACAGATAAGTTACCCACCACAATTTTTAAGACAGCTGCGTTGCATAATTCACAGTTCCTGTATTTGTGCAAGTAATAATTTAGCTCAAATTGTATAAGTTAGATAAATATAATAATTTAGGTTTAGTATAGGTAACGGAAACTTCCCAAGATGATAATGCTGTCCTCTGCCTTTAGGTTTAGTATCGGTAAATTATATTTCCTATAATGACAGTGCTGTCCTCAACCTGTAAGTTTAGTATTAGTAACTGAAACTGCCCATAATGACAGTACTATCCTCTACCTTTACGTTTAGTGTCGGTTAATGAAACTTCCCATAATGACAGTGCTGTCCTTTGCTTTTAGGTTTAGTATCAGTAACTGAAACTTCCTATAATGACGGTGCTGTCCTCAGCCTTTAGGTTTAGTATCAGTAACTGAAACTTCCTATAATGGCAAAGCTGTCCTCAAACTTTAGGTTGAGTAATTTAGGTTTAGTAACTGTCCTGTACCTATAAGTTTAGTATCAGTAACTGAAACTTCCCATAATGGCAGTGCCGTCCTCAAACTTTAAGTTGAGTAATTTAGGTTTAGTAACTGTCCTGTATCTATAAGTTTAATATCAGTAACTGAAACTTCTCATATGACAGTGCTGTTCTCAACCTTTAGGTTTATTATCCCATATGACAGTGCTGTCCTCAACATTTAGGTTTAGTATCGGTAACTGAAACTTCCCATAATGAGAGTGTTGTCCTCAACCTGGAAGTTTAGTATCAGTAACTTCAGCTTTCCTTAACAACAGCGCTGTCTTCAACCTTTAGGTTTAGTATCGGTAACTGAAACTTTGCATAATGACAGTGCTGTCCTCAACCTTTACGTTAAAGTAAAAGTCAAAGTAAACTTTATTGTCATTCAGGTCAACAAATGCAGTGTATCACTGTATGAAATGTCTTTACTTCACGCTCATGTGCATTGAAAACAGTTTTCACTAGAGGGTGAAGGAAGCATATAACGGAAGAAATATTAGGCAGTATAGACATAAATTCACACACTGATAACTTACCCATCAGGATTTTTACTATAAGATAGCAGCACAGCATAATTCACAGTTTCCTTACTTGTGCGAGTAATAATTTAGTTCAGATTGCCTAAGTAAGATAAATATAATAATTTAGATTTAGTAACTGTCCTCAACCTATATGTTTAGTATCAGTAACTGAAACTTCTCATAATGACAGTGCTGTTCTCAGCCTTTAGGTTTAGTATTTGAACTAAAACTTCTCATAATGACAGTGCTATCCTCAACCTTTATGTTTTGTATCATTAGCTGAAACTTCCCATAATGACAGTGCTGTCCTCAACCTTTAGGTTTAGCATGTTATGAAAGAATTAACCATGTTTACAACATGCCCTAACTATGGTACTGAAACTATAGAGTAAGCGAAAATCCATTCCATTTTTGTTAACAGGGCTACTTTTTGTCTAGCTTGCTGTCAAACTCTCTGTTAACGAGGGTGTTATGAATGTGGAGGGAGACACTATCTGTTCACCTATTTGGTCTGAAACAGTTAAGGGAGTAAAGTGCTTCTTTTAGCAGCATTCACACAACTCCTTTTCTGTGGGCTCAGAATTCATTCTAATTTGTAGGTTCATAGCTACTTACTAGGCTGTTGATCTGTACGGATTCTCAGAAACCTAACCATACTTCCCCATAAAGGTTTTAACCCTTATATTTTAAGTAGAAATACCCCAGAGATGTGCAGAATATTTGCATGTTACTTCTATCCATGAAGGGCAAGGGTGCTGAACGGGGTGAATTTGCAGTGACCCATCCATTCATCAAGATTACATTTGAATAGCATAAGAGAAGTACTTTGCTTTGTGTGGAGAGGAAGATGATTCCACAGAAGTAGTACTCTCTGTGATACATGTCTCTCCTGTCAAAATGTTCTATTTATGTTGAAAAAAAAAAGTGTCACCATGGGAGTGACCTGTTCCCCCATTTTTGTTAATTCTGTGGTGGGAACAGAACTATGTTTTCAGTTCATCTTTGAATATATCCTGGTCCCTTTATGGTCAGTTCCTGGATGACACCATTAATTTTGGGAATGATACGTTGGACAAACTAAAGGAATTCTTTTCCTATATTAATGGTGCAACAGACTTTCTTAAATTTGCCATGAATTTTTCTGCTGAAGAGATAAATTAATAGATGTGTTGATTATTAAGAACAAGGACCTTAATTTGAATCTATTATTTTCAGAAAACCCACCTGTTTAAATGTACTTTTGGACTTTACTAGTTGGCACCCCCTTTTTCAAAAGAAAGCTTTGATTAAGGGAAAGATAGTCTGCTTAGCCAGGATGGTATCCCAAGAAGAAGTTTTTTAATGAGGAATGTGATAAGTTAATGGAGATGTTTGAAAGGAAGGATTATCCTAGGGCATTTGTTATGGATTTAACCCAAGAGGTTTGGACTAAAAGACAGGAACAGATTTATTACCCCCATTAGGTAAAAAAGATTTTGTTTTTTCACAAGGAGGATTAGCGTGGTGATGAGTCCACTGTAGACAGAGCTATGATTTTGACTTTTAATCAAGACTTTCAAGCTATTAAAAATTAAAAACTGGGAGACATGTTTTCAACAGACAATGACTTATACCAGCAATTAGGAAAGACACCTACAGTGGTTTACAAAAATGACGTGTGTATTAAAATCCTCCTGGAGAGATCTATGCAGGTCAATATCTCCCCGGGTATGAGGACCTGTGGACATTGTAGTCAGTGAAACAGGGTTATGGATGGAGATACATTTTTTATTATTAAAGGTTACGGAGATATACATATTGGATTTTAATACCACTGTTTGAACAGCCGAGTGGTATATGTGGCTCAGTGTACTGAATGTCCCATTTTCTACATTGGTAAAAAAGAAAAAGCACTAAAAGTAAGGATTTACCAACACTTTTGTGATATTAAAAAGAAAGAATATAATGCCATATTTAGACATATTAAGGATAACAATGGTCATACCTTTAAATTTTATATAGTGGACAATGTTAGTTTTGATGAAAAGGGTGGATCATAGAAAAATTGTTTAGAAGTGAACGAACTTAAATGGCAACTGAAAACCAATTCAACAGGTACATTTGGTTTGAACAAAATGGTGTCCATTAGCAGTGTTTTAAGGTGGAAGACAGCATCATAACATGATGCAAGGGTTAAATGTTTTAATTATAGTTTTTAACTATCTGGCATTTAGAATTTATATATATATATATATATATATATATATATATATATATATATATATATATTATTTACGGTTTGCTTAGTCTTTTCTCATAAGTGTTTTCTAAGATGTTTTTCATTTCTTGATATACTTTCATCCTTATATTTAAATGTTTTAGCTAGATGTAATGAAATTTACAATTAATGTATTTTAGTTAATAGATTTTTTAGATTGATGAATGAATTTGGAAAGGAACTGGAACAAAATAAATTCTCATTGGGTGTTATTAACAGGAAGTGCTTTCAATGAAATGAGTGGGAAGGGGCCAACATTTAAAAGAAATGCTGAGAAAACTGTATTATTCTGATGAATTCCCATTGACTGGGCCAAACACATTTAATGTGTTTTACTTTGGCGATTATTTATTGTTCAATAAAAACGTTGTGAATTGGTGTGCTCCTGGAAACCTAGTCAATGTTTTGGAATTGTATTGTTGCTTTTGGTGGTGTTAGTAAGAAAGCATTGTGGGCATTTAAGTTGTATCAAATGTTTGGACAGGTACATACTGAAGGGGACATTATACTGAATGAGAAGTCTAATTAGTGCAGAATACAGTGGAATGGTCACACTATTTCCATTGCTTTATAGATGAGTCTTGTCATACATATGAGTCTATACTTTCCTGGGTCTGTTGATGGCCCACTTTTGTGCAATGGAATGGAAGGCATTGTCCTCCATTTATCCATCCCAAAACCTGTTTAGAAGCTGACCTTGAATAGCCTATGCAGGGGCCTAACAGGTTCAGGCTAGTAAATAAACAGTGCAGGTTGATATCTGGTCACACAGAAGCAGTATTTTTGGCATTGTATAGTGCCTTGAGGATTTGTTCATAACTGATTTGAGGGGGAGGTGTAGATGCAGGTAGGAGTTCTGGGAATATAGGAAGTGAGACGGGGTGAAGTTAAAGCTAAATTTTTCTGCTAGTGGATTGAATATGTCCTCTGGATCAATACAATTTATTAGCTATGAGCAGTGCTGGGCATTTGTTTTTTAAAGTTAACATAGTTAAAGAAGGCTTTGTAGTTGTCCTTTGACTCTGTGGTTATTTTTACCTCATGTGTAGCTTTGATTTGATCAGGGTCTGGAGGAGTTCCTTCTTATGTTTAGCAAGGGCTTTTTTTTTTTTTTTTTTTTTTTTTTTACATCTTGAGTGTTTTTATCAGCAATGAGTTTTTTGTGTGTATGTGTTATGGAGTGTGTTTATATTTGGGTTCCACCATAGTGTTTTTTATTTATTTATTTAGTGCTTTGGAGGGGGACAGATGCAATTATGCAGCTATTCACATGTGCATGAAATGTAATGGTAAATAAATCCACATAAGCAGTGGAGTCATCAAGCTGGAATGTTATACATAATTTTAGAAGGGTCATCAGTTTTAGTAGATTAGCCTTGGCATATAGTCTTTGAATACCAAGGTATTGGAGTAAGCTTCTGGCTTCACTTTTGAGGTGAACGTGACTGATTTGTCATTCAGTTTGAACATGGACAGAGTTACAATTAATAGGAAGCAGAGCTGTTCCATACTGGTGGGGTGAAAGTCCAGAATTGTATTGCGCCAGGTTGGAGTGAGGACTAACTTGTCCAGAGAATTTCAATCGATGAAGTCCAGAGATTTCTGAGCATCCATGTAATAAATTTTATAACATGATCAGAATTGTTTGGTACTACATTTATGCAATATTTTTAATATTTTTCCAATTCCAGTTGTATAACATTTCACATTAAAACAAGCAATCTTTACTTTGTGGCTTTTTGAGATTGACTTTAATTGCAGTTGTATCATTGTACTGTTGGCGGTATCTTTGTTGTTTACTTTCTTTTGTTGTCATGGTCACCTACTTTTTCTGCTTCCAGCAGTGGGGCTCCAGTTCTTTTCTTGCGCCTTTTTTCCTGTGGTGCTGATGTTGTAGGACACCTATAAAATAAAAGTATTTAACCAATGGCCTTACATTTTGTTGCAAATTCTGTGCAGAAGCAATCTTTTCTTGTGATATTCCTAGCTTCATTATATTAGCAGAAATTTGCTAACAAGCATTTCATTTTCTGACTGAATGCACATTAATTATGCACAGGCTGGGTCACTTTACGATGAATAACAGTGCATAAACTTCAGATAACTGGCTGAAAATCAGTTAAAGAAATCTAATCAAAGAGGAAGTTCAGTTCCATTCCTGTGATCCCTTGTGGTCTATCTAAAGCAGAAACAATGGCAATAAAGTGATGTGAAGGGATTATGGGTGAGAGAGAGATAAGTCATACATGCATACATCCACTCACTTGAACAGACTTATGGAGATAAGCGCACGCACACAAACAAACACACACACACACACACACACACACACACACACACACACACACACACACACACACACACACACACACACACACACACACACATGCTGCCAAACACATCATTCCCCACCCTCACCACTGCCTCTCCATTGGACTTCATTACATTTACCTGCAATGTGGCCTCTCCCATTGATTAGAATGGGTGACTGCAGCATTTTCTCAGCTGGCCATGCTAATTACCATATCTGACTGATTCTCTGAATTTCCCAGCATAAATCTGTTAACACAGGCATTTCTGGGGGAGATCACACATCTAATTAGTACTGGCCATTTCCTCTGACTGCCTCAATATCTTACAGCATGACTAACAGGAAAGCCTGCAGTGGTGATTCTTCCAACCATGGAAAATCACTGCAGGGAATGCATGAGGAGTTGGCTACTCATGACAGACTTACCACTCATGGAAAACCTTTCTGAATCCTGAAAACAGGATATGTCCAGCGAGATTACAGTATTCATCAGGCGAACCAGACCTTATTTATTTATTTAGTTACTTATTTATTTGCAGTTTGTTAACTGGCATAGTCCATTGAGCTGGAGTGAGCCCTTTTTCAATGGAGGCCTGGGGAGAAAAGCTCCATGTGAATACATATACATACCTACAGACAAAACAATTACAAAAACAGTCATGTACAATTTCTTCAAGATTAAAACAGAGTGTTATGAATGTAAAACCACTGAAGTTAATACAAGCAATTTCATGTGTGATAAAAATAATGGTTTGTATAGGATGTCAAAGTTATAGGTAAGTTATTATAGTTTGTGCTTAGTAGTAAAGAAATAGGGATAGCAGGAGATGAAAGAGTCGGCAGAGGTGGGAAGGTTAGGTTGCGTTAGTATTAGGGGGAGAATAATGAAGGTATACAAGATGAAGGTGAAAGTATGGTATAGAGACTTGGACGGGTGGGAGCAGGAGCATACCCATTTGGAAGAGAGGTAAGAGTGAAGCAAGCTTTTGAAGGTAGAGGGGTTTTGGGTGGTTCAAATGTGGGGAGGAAGTGGGTTCCATTTCTGTGCTAGGGAGAAAGACAAGAGGAGTTGGCTAGGAGTGCATAATGGTTTGTACACTTTGAGAAGGTTTTGATTATTAGATCTGAGGGATCGGTCAGGAAGATGCATGGAAAAGATAAAATAAAGAGAAGAGCAATGAGAGGGTTTGAAAATGAATTTGTGGGCAGTGGAGATTTGAATGAAAGAGAGATAATGGGGGAGCTCTAGCCAATTCAAGGAGTGTAGAGAGTCACAGTGATGAGAGGAGGATTTGACGCCTGTAGCAAACGTAGCGAATTTATTGTAGTAGGATGACAGTTTAGTTTTGAGGGAGGCTTGAAGATTGGTAAGGATGGGAGCACCGTACAAGAGAGGGGGCGAAGGTAGGTGGTGGATAGAGTAAGCTTAGAGGAAGGTGTCAGTAAGCAATTGTGGCGGTAAAGCATGCCAAGATTTTGGTGAGTTTTCTTAATGTTAGTTTGAAGGTGAATATCAAACATAAGTTGTTCATCAATAATGACTCCGAAAAGCTTGGTATGGGAGACTACTTCAATTGGTGTCATATTATTGCTTATTATTGTAAAGGAGTTTTCGTCTATTATGGTGTTTTTGGTTGGGATGAATATGATAATATTTGATTTGGATGGATTGAGAGCTAGATGATTGTTAAACATCCAGGCCTCTGTGCTAGAAAAGGCTGCCTGAGTAGCTTGTAGGAGAGAGGGGAGAGATTCAGCAAAGCAGATGACTGTCGAGTCGTAATCACATTGGACAAGTTTAGTATTAGGGATGCAAAGATGGAAGTTGTTTATGAAGATGTTGAAAGGACCTAGTATTGAACCATGAGGGACACCTGTAAGGGTGTCTCGATAGGAGGAGGTAGAGTTATTCCATTTAACAGCCTGTTGTCTGTTTGAGAGGTAACTGGAGAACCAACTGATAGCATGTGGAGGAGAGATTAAGGTGTGAGAACCTAGAGAGTAGTAAGGTGTGGGAAATAGTATCGAAGGCCTTGGATAAGTCTAAGAAAAGGGAAGATACTATGTTTCTGGAGTCATGTGCCTGGTTGATGTTGTCAAGGAATGATAGGAGGGCATTGGTGGCACTGTGGCCTGGTCTAAAACCATGTTGTGTTGGGGTGAGGAGATGATTGTCCAGAAGGTAAGGTAAGGTAAGTGTTGAAGGTGAATGCATTTTTCAAGTATTTTTGAGATAGGGGAGAGTATGGCTATGGACCGGAAGTTGGAGATGTCAGTGTTGTTACCACCTTTATGTAAGGGAATGATTAAGGCCTTTTTTCAGAGAAGGGGCACATAGAATTCTTGGATGGAGCAGTTAAATAGTATGCCGATGGGGAGAGCAATGCCATCATCAGCTAGTCTGAGAAAGTGGGAAGGTAAGTTATCAGGGGCATTAGAACAGGGTTTTAGTTTATAAAGAAGTTTTTTTATAGTATAGAAAGGGATAGGTTTGAGAGAGAAGGGGGAGAGTAGTATTGGTGGAGGAGGGAGTGGAGTGTGAGGGGGGATAAGTAGAAGGGGGGAAAGTTTTTAAGGAATGATGTGGTTAGTTTGGCTATTGAGTTAATGAAGAAGGAGTCAAAGTTGGAGGCTATGATATAGTCAGGAGCATTAGGGTTAGGGCAAGGGTTGTTTTTTCTTCCAGGGTTTAGGAAGGTGGAGATCCTGCTCCAAATTTTTTTGGGGTTAGGTTTATGATTGTTTTGGAGCTTGGAGTAATAAGAATTTCAGTGAGAGGCAATTTTTTTTTACTAAATTTCGAAGTTGTTTATACTTTGTAAGGCAGTTTGCTGTTTTTAGTTTTTGGTGAAGTTTCCATGATTTATCGTGGGTGTGCATGAGCTTTATGGTATCTTTAGAAAACCATGGGGCTGTTTTGGATGTGACTACTTTAGTTCTAGGGGAAGCAAAACTGTTGAGTATATTAATGAAGGAGGAATTGAAGTAAGCAACAGCGTCATCCAGAGGAAGGGTTTTCAGAGGGTTCCAGTTCATTTGTCAACTCAAAGAATAACTCACCAAGGTGTTGGAGAAGGATTGAGGGTTGAAGTTAGTAAGGGTACAGGTGGATATATAGTTATGTTATATGTGCAGGGGGAAGGGAGAGCAAAGTGCAAATGTCAGTAAGTGATTGCTAAGTGAATTGGGTAGGGTGCCACTGTCAGTGATGTTGTTGGGATGGGAAACCAGTATCCAGTTGAGGATAGAGCCTGAAGAGTTATCTTTAGTGGGTCGGGTGGGTGAGTTAATTAATTGGGAAAAAACATATAGAGTTATACTGTGGGGGGTAGGGGTTGAGTGGATGGATGACCAGTTGATGTTAACATCTTCTAATATTAGATGAGAGCCAAGAAAAGATATCTTCAAGTATAGGGATATTGTTACCTGGTGGGATGTAAAGGGCAGCTATCAGTATATTTTTGTGATTGTTAATCTTTAGGAGGGCCAGTGTTAATTCAGCTGTAAAAATTTGAGGTATAGGGTTGGTGTAGGGAGTAACTGTTAGGGAGTAGGAGAAAAGTAGGGCTACTCCACCTCCTTTTTTTATGATTTTGGTAATTTCCAATGATTCTGTAGTTTAGAGAGGTGATTTTGAAGTATTTCAGATGGGGCTTGAGCCAGGTTTTGAAATGGATAGAATATCAGGGTGGTAGTTGGAGAGCCACGCGTGGAAGTTGGGTATCTTGTTGCAGAGGCTTTGGGCATTAATAGTGGCAAAAAGGAGAGACTTACAGGGAGAGGATACAGAAGATGGAGAGGAGTTGGTATTAAGTTGGGCAGCAGGTCCTGGGTCGGGGTGAATATCAACCGAGAGAAGGATGGAGATTTGGTCAAGTATGAAGGATAGAAGTAGCAGTGGATTTTTGGAGTTTGGGTGGGGGAGTAGGAGAAACGTAGGAGAAGAGACAATAGGGGTGGAAGTGGTTTTAGAGGTCACAAAAAGTTTTTTGTGTAAGAAGAGAGGTTTGTTGAAGTGGTATAGGTAGGGAAAATGTAGGCAGAGTATTGGGGTTCATTTTGGGGAGGGAGGAGTTGATGTGATAGGCAGGGGTGTAAGTAAAATTTGGGAGATAGGTGAGGTGGAGGAGAAGACAGAGGAGGGTTAGAAGAAAATTTATAAATAGGGGTCAAAGAGGTGAGTTATGCATGATAGTGTGATGATTATAGTAGGGTTAGATAATTATAAGAGAAGATGTGTTATTTGGTAGAAAAAGGTATGGTACCTTAATCAGAAACAACAGGTAAGTCTTAAGTGCATCAAAAACACAGAAGGCTGGTGTACAGTGCTGAGTGCCAGCTATAGAAAGAATGGCAGATATCAGCAACTGAAGGCAGATACATTAACCTAGTGCAATCAACTTATAGAGCAAAAAATTACTTTGCAAAGTCACTCTTGTCAGTTAACCTAGCATGTAACAGCTGTTAAGCACAACAGATTTGCCCTGTACATCACTAAAAAGTGTGGAAGTCAAAGCCAAGGCAATAAATTACTGAGTGCAGGTCACCCTGATCAGTAACTTATTCACAACTTGTGCATGTTAACATATTAAAAAACAAATGATAAAAAAAGTTTCAACATTAACGTACTGTTCCTAGACAGTACAAGAGGTACTCATTTACAGACTATTAAATATTCATTAAAATGATACTATACTCACTCAGTAACTGAATTTAATTATATGTGTTCACTGGGAGAGAGGCTACTGTCTACAGAGATTAGAACCTTCTAAATTCTGTAAACTTAGAATGTCACTAGAATAACAGGTTTTGTTTTAGCATGCATTTTTTGAAGGATATAAAGTTTGGAACTCAAATGTCTGTCATTATTTAGTGACTTTTTAACTCAATGATTTACCAGAAAACCACAAATTTAACGAGGAACAGGCAAAAAATATGAGGCAAAAATCTACACATTCTAGAACTTCTGTGCAGTTGAGTGGTATGCCCTCTAGTGCTGTGTAGGCTGTTGAGAATTTACTATCAGTATTCTTAGATGGCTTTGGTAGCAGTGTATTTACCTACAGTGGATTTTGCCATATGCATCTCTTCTGAAATAAAACTGAGCAAACAGCATTTGGAGAAAAGGAAGGGGGCTTTACATTTTTAGGTACTGCGAACGTGAAGTTGATTACGATTAGTGGAAGGAGCATGAGGTCTTTCCATATATGATTTAGGTGTGGGTCTTCATCCCACACCCATATTAAGCACTTTGATTTTCTATTTATTGTAGATATTACACACTTGATTTACATTATCTGACTCTGTGGGAATGATTTGCAGTGCAGAGAGGCAAGTAAATAGCAAGTTTTAGCTAGAGGAGAGAACACAGATAAATGACTTGGTAGTCATTCTGAAAGTTAATAAAATGAAGGCCTAACAACCAGTCAGAGCTGTGGGAAGACAAATGTGTAAACACAAAGGCTATAAAACGAGGGGACATGGGACTGGAGTGGTAATAGGGTAGAAAAAAGATCAGTATAACTGTTGTTCTGTACAGAGTATTTTAACATTTGCATTTATGACGCATTTGACAGTACAACAGAATGAAAGAGACTGCAAATCATACCAGGTTTTCAAGTTCAGATCTAATTGTATGTCAGCTGTCAGTGGACTAAAGCACTTAAGAACAAATGAATATAGGATTAGGTTTTCATTTTAATTAAAAAAAGAAAGGTTAGTGCATTTCTAATGTAACACAGTTTTTCCACAAATTACTGGAACAGTTTTTGCCATGGACTGAAGGTACCCAAAACACCCTTGCATCTTTGAGTCTAGCATTTAAAACACAAAGAGAGGCAGTGTGTGAAGCTTTTTGCTACACAAACTGAGATTATCTTTGCAACAAACCTTTAGCTACTTTGACGTCCATGATTGCCAAAGGACACCCTTCAGCCTAGGTGATCCAGCAGATGTATAAGACCTGGACAAGTTGGTTTGGGGGAACAGAGTGAGAGACTGGAGTAGGGGAAGAGAGACAGAAAGTGAGAGAGAGAGGGGGAGAGAGAGAGAGATAGAGAAACAAGATCCGTTAAGCTGCAGTTATGTTAAGATCTGGACATGAGGCACCCAAGGATTCCTGTGTTGAGCTTATCACTGTGACAGTTTAATTTACAGTGTCCTGTTTTTATTTATTTATACATTAATTTCCTCATTCCAACTGTGCTATTTGGAAATGTAAATTATTTATCTCACCTTACATGACAGCAGATGTATTGAACTCAGTTTATTTCTGACTAAGGCTTGCTTGGATGAGGATGCACATTGATTCATAGGTAGTTTACTAAGCATACAGTCCAGGAGACCATTGAGGAGACTAATGCAATCTCCCAACTGTCCTTGAGCATTGGCATTGTTTGGTTATGTGACTTGCTCAGATTCAAACACTAGGCAGATGGAAGGGAGATCATAGCCTTAATTCTTTGAGTTGACTACCAAAATACCAACAAATTTACATTGTAAAGTTCCAACTGCCTTTCAAAAAAATGAAGCTCTCTTCTTATGTTATAACCCCAAAAATGTTACATAGATTAAGTAATAGATCTAAGTTATGTTGTAATGTAAATGGGTCAAATCCAGCTAAATAATAGGCAAGTGTCCGATAATTACAACATTCTTAATGCCTTTAGGAAATTATAAAAATAATTAAATAAGGATGATTTAATATCCGAAGAAAACATTATTTATACTTTTATAAATTAAATATTAAACATAACCTTTTGAAAGACTATATTAAGGATTTCAATGAGACCCATAAATATTGCAGAAGTAGCAAGCTGTAATAGATAGCAAAGTTCCTGAGACGGGTGGTCTATTTCCAGAAATATATATACATATATTTATACATACACACACAGACATACATAAAATATTTATGTTAAATGTTACACAAATTACAGAAAAGTACTTTATGCTGTTCAGTTAAATAATATATTTCCTCTATCCTGTAAGAATGTACTTAGAGCACCCATGCTGAACCAACACAAAAACCCAACTCTCTGTTCTTGTAGACCTACAACATTGCTAAAAATGGATTATAATTTACTTGTGTCAGGTTTTGACATAAACAATTACATTGGTACTGTTTATTCAAAGTTCTGGGGAATTTTGGTTTTCCAGAATCTTATATAAACTTAATAAAACTACTAAATGGCATTTCCAATATTTATATTCAATCTGGAACCCATTTATTGAGGTAAATAAATGCAAGGAAAGGAACTATACAGGAATGTCTGTTATCCCTATTGAGTAGTCAAGCAAACATCTGCAAATTCATTAAGTGTAGTTCAGAACTATAAGCTGCTGATATCCTACTGACACTGGGCCAGATTCATGAAGGCTTGCACGGAGTCAAAGAGTAGAGTAAGACTCCAGACAGCCAATATGTCTGCCGAGCAATCCAGGAACTGCCAGCAGGGGCGTACATGAGAGCTCCTAAAACTACTCTTGCACGGACAGTGTTATGTTATGCAAATTACCTCATTTGCTGCTGAAAGCTATGCAAATGAGGTAAATTTGCGATCCAGGAAACACTAACCTGTCCGAGTAAGAGTAGAGTTACTTGCAGAAATGTACTCTGTTGGTAACGCAGTACCGTTCTGCAAATAGCAAAATGGAGCTATGACAGCTCCAAATAAAGGATGCATCCAGTTGAGGAAGCATGCCAATGGCCAAATATAAGGCCATTGGCATTTTTATCTGTTGCAAAATAATACAAAATTTTATTTTTCCCCGATCTCCAATGTTTAAGCGTAGCGCAGCGCCACACAAACATGCGGCGCTCTAAAAACCAGAAAATAAAAACAAAAAAGGCAAAAATAGGCATGCAGGTGAATGACAGGCTGAAGACAACATGGCTACTGAGTAGTGGTTGCTAAGGGGGGAAGCTCAGTTTGAGAGATGTAACCAAGCATTAGTAGGCAATCCTATGCAAATGAGGATAAGGATAGTGAATCCCAATTTACCCTGCCATGTGAACCATGTCCCTAGAGTGTAAGTGTAGGATTAGGGGTGTAGTACAGTAGAAAATAGGTGACATCATGAGGGGTATGTATCAAAGACTGTAAACTTATTGGAGCAGAGTGGCATGTGTTTGCTGTGAGTTACTCAGGACTGGAAGAGGCGTGTCTACAGTTGTCTTAACGGAAACCCAGAAACT
Source organism: Protopterus annectens (assembly GCF_019279795.1). Classification (NCBI taxonomy): domain Eukaryota; kingdom Metazoa; phylum Chordata; order Ceratodontiformes; family Protopteridae; genus Protopterus; species Protopterus annectens. The sequence continues at coordinate 1,910,975,444 of NC_056741.1, read as the reverse complement.
GAAGGTGTACGCTGTGGATATCACTAAAGTTTCTTGCAAAGATGCTTACACTGTGTGTGTGCAGGCCTGTAAACCCGTCTAAGCCTGTGTGCGCATGTGTGTACCCGTGTAAGCCTGTGTAAGGCTGTCTAAGCCTGTGTGCACGGATGTGCACCTGCCTAAGCCTGTGTGCGCACATGTGCACTCATGTGCGCATGTGTGCACTTGTTTGCGCGTCGCTGCCCCCTGTGGAAACAGAAAGGGAAAAGGAAGGAAAAGAAGTAGTAGGAAGTTAACCAAGGAGAATTAGCAGAGCTGCCAGGTGAAATCAATCAGAATCAACCAATTACACAGGCAGTACACTAGCCCAGCCCAGCCCCAGCACTTAAAACTCTGCAAACAACATTCCCCCATGTTTTTCTCAGAAACACTGCAACACTGCAGTATACAAAGAGAAGTGAAAACTTAAAAAGCTTAACTGAGACAAAAGAATGTTAGGGGCTGCCATTGCTATTATAAGGCAACATGTGCAAGATGCTGAGGGTGGTGCCATTGCGAATGTTGCTGAGCAACCCACAGTGAGGAGATGGAGAAGAGTGTACAGACCCAGGGTAACCTACCAGGGGGCTACATGAGCTGGAGATAGTGGAGCGCTATAGAGTGGACAGAGACCTCCTGCAGAAAATTGTTGAGCTGTGCAGGCCACGCCTCACACACAGAACCAATAGAGGGGAACCCATCCCAGTGGAAACTAAGGTATGTGTTGGCCTAAGAATACTAGCAACAGGTACCTTCCAGAGACCAACTGGTGATATGATGGGGATTTCACAGGCATCAGCATCCAGGGTACTGCACCAGTTCTTGAATGCCATGTCAGCACGTCGGTGATCATGTATATTTCCCCAATTCCCGTGAGGTATTGGCCAGCAATATGCGTCTCTTCCAGCAAATAGTGGAATACCCTGAGGTAGTGGGTGCAATTGACTGCATGCACATACACATCAAAGCACCAGCCGGTGAGTGGGGTAGGGCCTACATCAACCGCAAGGGCTTCCACTCCATCAACTGCCAGGTCGTGTGCGATGCCCAGGGCATAATACTGAATGTGTGTGCTGGCTGCCCTAGAAGCTACCACGATTCCCATATCTGGCATCTGATGCAGCTGTACCAAACATCTGCCAATGGGGACATCCCTGACAGTCACCTAGTGGGGGATGCTGGATACGCACTGGAGCCATGGCTGATGACACCCATCAGAAATGCACACACACCTGAACAAGAATGCCACAATCATGAAATGTAATCGAGCGTGTGTTTGGGATGCTCAAGTCACGGTTCCAGTGCCTGGACACATCTGGTGGAGCCTTGCAGTACTCACCAACTACATGTACCCAAATTGTCATGGTATGTGCCATGCTACACAATATGATCCTGCGAAAACAGCATGCAGCAGGAACAGCATGGGGCAGGGCCAAACAGCCCCCCACCATTGCCAAGGCCTGCACAGGCACAGCGTGACTCAGAGGAGGAACAACCTGAGCCTGCCCCAGTAGGTAGAAGGAGGCGTGCCCAGTATGCCTTGGCCTTGGCAAAGAGGCAACGCATAGCACATACACTGGCTCAGTAGGAACCCTGGAAATGATACCTCTCTCTGACTTGCACATAAAATAAAAGGGATGCCTAACTTGACACTACCTGTTTTCATACATGTATAGGGAGTGTACTATGTGCATCCGACATAGGCAGCCCTGCAGCACCACCTGAGGCATGATTGCCATGTTTTAAGCTATATAAAGCAGTGCTAGGCAGCTTTTACCACTAATTAGTATATTTAAACAAAATTTCCCACGCCAACTAGCGCAACGTCGGGCAACGTTGAGCAATGTTGGGCAAGGTCAGGCAAAGTTGAGCAAAGTCAGGTAAACATGCTCATATCTGCTTTACTGTTCCTTAAGCAGTCTGGTCTGCCCAGCATGAAAATAAAAAGCAGTGACAGGGCTCGAACCCAAGATACTGTGCACTATAGTCACAGTACTGAACCACTAAGCCATGACAGCAATTCACTGGCACAGACACAGCAGGACAATTGTACACTAATGCAAACACAAAGAATTGCTGTAGCATGCCCCTAAAGAGGCATATGGGTAACCTCCCCCACAGGCCTATGCAGATAGAGAACAGCAGGCCAGGCGGTGTGATGTGGGTTGGGTAGGCTATGAAGTCGCAATCTAATATACGTGACAGTGGACGCCAAGATCTGTAGTACAGTAGTATGCCTCAAGCCAGTACGACAGGCAACAGTACAGAATGAAATGGAGTACCTTACATAGCAGTGCAGGCCTAGCAAATGTGTATAAGTGTCAGGTGAACCCCTCATCCTATGTACACCCACAGTAACAATCGGGTGTGCCCCCGGGTAGAAATGTACAAAGAATAGCTGTCCCCCTGTATGTAGAAATGTTGATAAGTCTATGCAAAGTGTCTCATGGAAGCCCTGCAAGCACAGCATGATCCCTGTTGATTTATGACATAAAGGTGAGCCCTGCTGTAAAAATACAACTTGATTTTCCACACACATATAGTATAAATGTCTATAGCGGGCGTGCTCACACACTTCAACAAATGTAGTGGATTTCATTCAGCATCACACTGAAAGGTCATACTAGGCATGCTCACAAACAAATAAAGAAGCAAATGTCAGGCAACAACATACTGAAAGGTCATACTGGGCATGCTCACACACTTAGGCTAAATATGGAGATGATAATAAGGGATCTATGGGCAAATGTGGTTAGTCATCTCTACTTCCAGAAACACATTCACAAAGTGGTCAGAAAATCATGCTATGCATTCACACAACCTGCCAAGGTCTGTGCATGTAGGTCAAAGGAGGTTCCCTCTACTCATCAATCATCAGACCCATCAGAGACTACCACAACACACTTACGATGAATCTGACTAGGCACTGTTAGCAGCTGGAAAGACCACTGAAGTACCTCAGCAAGAGGATTACTGGCCTCAAACAGTTGCCCCATGCAACAAGACTGAATTTAACCCAATCTGTACTCTGTTGCATACTGCCTACTCAGGAGATCTCTGCACAGCAGACATGTCCATGTCATGGCAACACTCAGATCTGTTCTGAGTTACAGCTCAATGGCACTAAATATACAGACCCAACTGATATTGCCAACATCCGGCAGATAGGATCAGTGTTAACTTTACCACCCCCTCTCACCCATGAAAGAGCACATCACTATAATGGAAGACTGCAAAGTTGCTGTCATCACGGCTGCACAGGTAAAAAACACTCTCCAAAGCCAGTATCACAGCAGCCATGGGACCAGATAACTTCTCAGGCTGTGTTCTACACATGAACAGGCACCACACCGACGTACCATGTTCAGTCATAGCCACACCTCAGGCTTTGTGCCAGCTGAATGGTGCACAGAGACGGTTATCCCACTACACAAGGGTGGAGACACCACGGACCCCAGGAACTAGCACCCCATTAGCCTGATGAGCCTGCCCTTCAAGGCCATGTAATGTATCATCATACAGCTTATAAAAAATACATTTGTAATCCCCAAACTCTGGACCACAACCATGTTGGGTTTGTAAAATGCAGATCATGTCTCCTAAACCTGATAGATGACATTGAAGCAGTCACCAGAACCGTAGACAAGGGTAAGGTGGTTCGCACAGCCTATGTAGATCCTGCCACGGCTTACAACACCACCCCACACCCTGTAAATATAGATAAACCCACTAAACGAGGTATAAATTGCTATGTCACAAGATGGGTTGCCAACAGGCTTACTGACAGAACACACACTGTGAAAGTAGCAGACTCCAAGTATGACTTTGGACCAGTGATGAGTGCAGTACCACAGGGTCAAGTCCTGAGTCTTGTCCTGTTTAGTATCTACTTCCCTGAAGTAAACTTTAACATGGAAGGTCTGTGGCTACTGAAGTTTCCAGATAACTGCAAACTAGGAGCCATAATTGTAAACACTAAAGATGTGGACATCCTACAAAAGGGCCTCGCTGAGACAGATGGCTGTTGTCAAAGCCATGGGCTCAAGTTCAATGCCAAAAACTGCATTGTCATCCCCTTTGTTAAAAACTCTGCAGCCATGAACTACAACATAGGCGGTAGTATACTTAACACTGAAAGTGTGACAAGAGACCTCGGGTCACAGGTGGACAGTGGACACAACTGTGATAATCACATCCCCACAGTAGTCAGGAAATCCTCTTATGTGGCACACCTCATCACAAAAGGTGTCTCATGCAGAATAGAAGAGGACATAGTTCCCCTCTACTCATCACTCACTAGAACCATAATAGAGTACAACGCCCCTTTTGCTATGTACCTCACAAGACAACTACAACAACTGGAAAGCCTGCAGCAATACCTTCCAAAGAGCATTAGCAGCCTGAAATACATGCCATACACAGACCATCTCAAAATGCTCCAGCCGTACTCCCTTGCATATCGCCTACTCAGAGGTGTTCTCTGCCTAACATACAAAGCTATGTCAAACACAGAGCTGTTGGACATGCTCCACATAAAACACTCACATTCCCACTGATCTTCGGACCCAAAACCACGAGTGAAATACCAAAGGAAGGGGCGTATCAGTTTACCTTATGGATATCCACACCTTCAGGTTAGTGGCACAGCATGAGGCCTTGGAGACCATGCAAGTGCAACCAAACTTGGGCAAAGCTGCTTATCAGATTGTAGCCTGCTACAGATCACCAATCTTGTCTCAGGAACTTCACTCAGTATTCCTGAGAACAGTGGAAAATACAAAGGTCCTATCAAACACCATTATATGAGGAGATTACAACTAGCCAAACATTGAGTGGGAGAATTACTCGTGTACAACGTCCTTTACCCAATGTTTCCTAGAGTTTAAAAACTCTAACACCCTGGAACAGCTGGTCACCATGCCCACTAGAGGTGACAACATACTGGACCTGATCATCACCAACATGGGGTACCAGTGTACCACAACAGAGGTAAACCCCTCACTGGTAATATCAGATCATAAAGTAATCACACTGGACATCCACATCCCACCTCCCCCAGTTAATGAAACCACTGTGAAGACATTTTCAAAAGCAAACTGCACACTTCCCAAGACCAAAGTGGAAAGTTCCAAAGCCCCCTTGCTATAGGCTAATGCTATACAATCTGCCGAATCATTTACAAATGCATCCTATGAGCATCTACAAGGATGCATTGATCGAGACATCCCAAATAAAACCAAGATGCACTCCTCCAAAAATAAGAAACCAATCTGGTGGTTGTCGCCCATAAATAAGCTAGACAACAGCAGGAGGAAACGAACACATGATAGAGCAAACTTCACAAAAGGAAAGGCATCACTGATCATTATTAGGAAGAAACAATGATCGCTCATAAAATAATCCAAGGCCAGTTTCTAAAGACAAATTGCCAAGGAATGTAAGAATAACAACCACAAAGCCTTCGTTAGCTAAACCAAACATGTAGGTGGCAACTTCCAAATGTGCTGTCAGCTACTGAAAAATGGCAAGAAATACACTGAACCAACTTACATTGCCCACATCCTGGGGGACAGGTTCAATGCAAACTCCCCCCCATCACCCCCAAAAGGGCCTGTGTCCATCCCAGAAGAATGCAGAGCCCAGACTTCATGGACATGCAGATAAAGACAGCCCTCTCCAAAGCTAAGAACACAGCATCAATGGGACTGGATGGTGTCCCAGGCTGTGTCTTACACCAGCCCCAAAAGGAACTACACCCTCACCTGCATTTACTGTCCAGACTCAATCGTACCACAGGCTATGTACCCAAAGAATGGCATACACCAACAGTCATCCAGCTCCACAAAGGGGGTGCCACAACAGAACCTGGAAACCATTGCCCTATAGGTCTACTCAGCCTGGTCTGCAAAGCTATGGAGCAAATTATCATGGAACCCATAAACAGAGACATTGGGGACCTCCAGACACTGGACTCTACCCAATTTGACCTTGTTAAAGGCAGATCCTGCCTCCTAAACCTAGTTGACTTATTTGAAACAGTTACCAAGGACATAGATGGAGGTAAAAGTAGTCCACACAGCCCACCTGGACCTCTCTAAGGACTTTCAACACCATTCCCCACTTTGTCATCATGGACAAGCTTACCAGCCTGAACATTAACAGCTATGTCACAGGATGGGTGGCTAAGTGGCTCACAGATCAAACACACATGTTCAGGGTTGCGGGTGCCATGTCCAACTCTAAACCAGTCACAAATGGCATCACACAGGTCTTGGTCCTGGGACCCCACCTGTTCAGTAGATACTGCTCAGAGGTACAGGCAAGCACGGGAGGAGTATGGCTGAACAGGTTTGTAGATGACTGCTAACTGTGGTCCATAATCGACTCTACAGCTGACACAGACATCCTCCAGAAGGGTCTTACAGAGACAGATACCTGGTGTCAAAACAATGCCCTCAAGCAGAATGCCAAAGAATGCATAGTCATCCCCTTTGGATAAAACAAAGTGTACACAAATTACCACATAGGTGGTAATCCAGTATGTACAGAGAAAGTCATTATGGCCCTGGGGACACAGGTAGATAGTAAACTCTCCTTTGATGATCACATGGCCAAAGTGTTTAGACATTCCTTCTATGTAGCCCACCTAATGTAACCCACTTTGTCTAGTCTGATGATGTCACCATCCTACAAATATACCTGTGGAAAGCAGTACTCGCAGTAATGTATATAACGTGTCATGTAAATGCGTGCTCTTGTATTATCATAAAGTAGTTAGGTAGGGGTTTGAATCCTGCACTTGACAGGTGTGTGTTTGCATGTGATCTCCTTGGAGTGGAGCAACCTTTTTGGAGAGTAGTAAAACACCTTAAAAGTGGTATACTAATCTTTGTCAAGTCTGATGATGTCACCATCCTACAAATATACCTGTGGAAAAAAGAGCTCCTAGTAATGTGTAAATCGTGTCGTGTTAATGCGTACTCCTGTAGTATCATAAAGTAGTTCGATAGAGGTTTGAATCCTGCACTTGACAACTGTGTGTGTATGTTTGTGTGTAATCTCCTTGTAGAGGAGCAACCATTTTGGAGAGCAGTAAAACACCTTAAAAGTGGTATACTTATCTTTGTCAAGTCTGATGATGTCACCATCCTGCAAATACACCTGTGGAAAAGAGACCTCCCAGTAATGTATGTAGCGCGTCATGTTAATGCGTACTCCTCTCGTGTCATGAAGTAGTCAGGTAGGGGTTTGAATCCTGCGCTTGACAACTGTGTTTGTGTGTAATCACCTTGGAGAGGAGCAACCTTTCTGGAGAGTAGTAGAACATCTTAAAAGTGGTATACTTATCTTTGTCAAGTCTGATGATGTCACTATCCTACAAATATACCTGTGGAAAAGAGACCTCCCAATAATGTGTATAGCACGTCATGTTAATGCATACTTCTTTAGTATCATGAAGTAGGTAGGTAGGGGTTTGAATCCTGCACTTAATAGCTGTGTTTGCATGTAATCACCTTGAAGAAGAGCAACCTTTTTGGAGAGTAGTAGAACACCTCAAGTCTGATGATATCACCATCCTACAAATATACCTGTGGAAAAGAGACCTCCCAGTAATGTGTATAGCGCGTTGTGTTAATGCGTACTCCTCTAGTATCATGAAGTAATTACTGAATTTCAACAGCAACAAAACCAACTCTTGATGTACAACAAAAACTGGTTCCAAGCAAGTGGGTAAAATCCAGAGATTTATTTAAACTGTAAAGCGCTTTTCGTCTTCTGTTTTAGGAAGACTTCTTCAGACAAAGTGAAATCGCTATCTAAACTGTTTAAAAACAAAAAATGGCGCCAAAAGTCAGCGCTCAATAATTCACAAAAATCACATACAGCTGCCTTTAATAAAGAACTTGTTACCATAGTATTATAATCAAGAATTAACTGTGCAAGGATATACTAGTTTGACAGACACATTCCTTAACTCATTTCGTACTTCCCCAAAAAAACACAAATAAAGTAAATGTATTTACCATAAGATGTGGGTCATAGTACACCATAAATCATGTTCGTAGTCCACTTAATTTTTTATATGTATAATCCAAAGCAAACTGCTCAAAACACAGCAAGTTGTTGTAAGTCTGTCAATGATGGCTATTCATTATAGGTGAACAACAACCTTTGTGGATATGCATGCAGACCCCTTATTGCTTATGTGATCCAGCGAGGTATTTCTAATTACCTTTGGAAATGTGATTACCAAAGTAGAGATGATGTAACACTTGGCTGCATGTACACATCGGTACCTGTTCAACATGTTGGTGGCTACTACCTATGTGGTACTGTGGGGATACTATGTTTTGTAAAGGTGGATGACTATGCTCTGGTTGGCTTATAGCTTTACAGCATGGGCTTGACAACAGGCATCTGTCTGTATGATACCCTTGTGGAGGATGTGTGTGTCATCTGGAGAATGCATTATAGGCCACAGTATGCATTTCCAGACGTGGACGGACATATCCCTACTGTGATTGCTTGTACCTAAGAGAGCTATATGGCAAACAGGAGTGGTCTCAGGAGTGGGTGCAGGTGAATACCACTGGTTACTGTCATAGTATAGTACCTGAAGGATCCAAATGTTACTGTGTGTCCTACATCTGTGTGTCAGGTGTCAAGACATCATCTAACAATTGTTTATGGTCAGGCTGTTGAGGTTATGTATACTACCAGAATGCAAAACAATGACAGATAGTAATAGTATTACCCACAGCACAGTGTCAAACCATGTCATACACACATGTGTAGTCAAGTTCCAAAATGTATGTGGTACAATGCATACTGGCCACCAATAGAAACTATGGAGTGTTACTGTGTAACACAGGGAATGTCACCCTGACCATGTGTCCACTATGCACGTACATGCAGACAGTACACCTCCACCATGTTCACAAATATACACCTGCAAATCTGTGCTACACACATCCCACATGTACTGTCCACTCTCTAACACATGCTGTCAATACTACACACATCAGCCAAGTGGCACGTGGGCGGACAATACATTATTGGAACTAACACTGGTGTAAACAATACTACATTGACAATCATAGCTTTAATGCATCATGCCTGCTCAGCTACACCTTCAAGGATATCATTACACTCTACTGCTGACAACATGCTAACATTGCTATACTGCTGTAAAATCACTCTGTGCATCAGCAGCATGGTAGCCTGTTCCTGCATCAATGTTACAGATGACAGGGGGTGGCACAGGTTTCATCATATCCACAGGGTGTGCTGTTGGTTTGCCAGAGGCCTACATTGAGCCATACAATTGACGTGTGTGTGTGTGTGTGTGTGTGTGTGTGTGTGTGTGTGTGTGTGTGTGTGTCTGTGAGGGCCAAGAGTACTGCTATGGGCCAATGTTGATGTAATGTGTGCGGTTATGTGTTAGCCCTAGGTGTCTGTTTTATGTGTGTGTGTGTGTGTCTGCATGCACACAGTTCCACCATGTGGCTGCCATATACGGGGATTTGTGGGACAGCCACAGACTGTACCTGCCAGGCTTTACAGGTCACTGTCTCTGGCCATGGACACGGTACCTGTGCCTGGCAGGTGTGCTACTGACAGTATCAGGTACTAAGCCAGACTGGGTACTATCCTCAGAGGTGGACAGATGTACACTGGACCCAGGTCCCTACTGGGACTGTCCAGAGCCATGTGCACGTGGTCTTCTAGGACGGTCTATGGACAGCCCACCCCCAACATTGCTGGGGTTGGTACTGGCACTACAGGAGTGGCTGTGGCTTGAGGGACGTCTGCTGCGACTGCCAGCTGCTGATGTTGCTGGCATACATCCATGTGGACATCTCAACCATCCCGCACTGTCCTGACACATGGACATGACATTGCGGAGGACATCTAATGTCTCACTCCATCGTCTATCAGTGACCTCAGTGTAATTATGGATGGCACCTGCTAGGTCACGGATACTGTCAATTACAGCGGTGTTATGTGCCCTCTGTGCCCTTAGTCCCTGTCTGGTGTACCGTTCCATACGTGCCTGTGCCTCCATGACAGCCTGGAACATGCGTGACGTTGTCAGACCTGTGGCACATCTGCCAGTGACATGATGAGCAGCAGTGCTCCGACGAGAACCCCTGGACATCTGCCTATGTGGTACCCTTCCAGACATCTGGGTATGGCTGCTGTGTTGGGATGCCTGTGCCATAGATACCACACTGTCCTGGCCAATGCCGATTGTACACTGTCCCTCAGCTAAGGGCATTGGTGATGGATGTATTGGCAGTATGACTGTGTGCATGGATGGGGTAGAAACTTGTGTTCTTTCGATTGGTGGCCCAACGACAAACCCTGGCAAACATGCCTATGCCTCAACACACCTATCCTCATCATCACTATTTTGCTCAGTGACATCAGGTTCCCTGCTGCAGTGAACCAGCCCAACCTCAGCACCTGTGAGAGGAAGACAGGAAACACACTTTACGACCTGTACATGATGTCAGAACACATGAACACATGCACACATGAACACATGCACACATGAACACATGCACACATGCACACATGCACACATGCACACATGCACACATGCACACATGCACACAAATACACACACACACACACACACACACACACACACACACACACACACACACACACACACACACACACACACACACACACCACCAGCAATCCAGAACATACTCAATAGCGGTTGATGATGGGGTACAGTATCACAAGCCAAACAGTCATATCACACGTGTCAGCATGCAAGATGTGTGTTGCTCAACAGCATGCAGTGTGGGTGTAGACAGCCCTTGCTAATAACAGTATACATGGCTCTGATGCATGTGTGTTGTTATTCAGTGATTAGCCTCACTCTGGAACCCAATGTGTACATGGACACAACATTGCTGTGCAAGTATTGAAAGCTCTGCAATGTCCTGTGCACCATCACTCACAGGTATAGATACCATGGCTGAATGTGTATCTGTGTGTCACATAGATATCCATTTCTGATTAGAGTGTCTGTGTCTTTAGCAGACAATTGTGGACACAGGTTTAACACATGCATGCTATGTATACACACAGGATGAGTGGTGCATGTATACCTGATGGAATACCATTGCTCAACATAGCCATTGTACAGTGGTTATGGTGAGTGTAGGACATATTGTGTACATGCCAGTGACAGCCATGTCATGGCATGCTACAACGCAACTGCAACATTAAACATCACACATACACAATGTGTGTCATGTGACCTATACACTCCATAGCATTACAAGACATAAATGTGTCACTTTGTACAAATGGTGATTGCTATGCATATTGTGTATAGGTACATATGTTTGCACACACACAACAGTGAGGTGCATAGCAATGAATGCTATGTGTAGTACTGTGGTTACTGTAACTGGATGGGGTGTAGTACCATGAGCCATCATCATGCAGCATCATGTGGTCACTCAAGGCTACTAATGTGTGCCAGACCAGTACCTAGCATGCTGTACCTGAACCACAGTACCATGGCTACATTCACCATTTTACAACCAATTGTTACATGGGTATGTAAGGTGCCCAATAGTGAGCATTGCCTAACATTAATGTGTTATGTGTTGCAGAGTGTCACACAGCCCCATGATAGGCCCCTACCCCTCAGGTATATTATGTGTGCTGTATGGATGACATTTGGGATACTGGAGTGTGACCTTACAGCAGGTGTCTGAATACGTCATGTGTAGCATATTAACATGTACTGCGTATGACAATGTTGTGTATGTTGTGTGCATGTGTATGGACTCTGCCTATCCAATGTCCACTACAGTTTTGCCACAATTGTGTGGGATGCTCTGTGTATTGCATGGGTTTGAGGCAGCTACACACGTTACTGGGATGTGTATAGTCTCACAGCAAACATGCACAGCATGCATTATGCGTAGGTGTGTTACGTGTACATGTCCTACACCTCACCTATGACATGCACATATATCATGCAATATTAAATGTAGAACACACTCACCAGCATGGGTCTGCTGCCTTGCTGTCACACCAGAGGGACCTACAAGGATATGAGACAGTTTGTCAGTGGCAACAACTGTGGCATTACTACTGTGGGTTTGCAATCTTACAGTAGTACAATGGTTGACATTCACTGGCCTACAGATTATGTTCTAAATTATCAGTCTTGCACAACACCAGGCTCCACATATTCTAACTACACTGTACACATCTCACATATGCATGATCTACCAATAGAGGTAACAGTAGTCTACAGATATGCCATGTTACCTGCATGCTCCGTGTCAACTCGCTGGGTGGCTCCGGCCTCCATGATGATACATGTTTGCTGTTGTTGTTGTTGGCCAGGAGCCACCAGGCTGAGGAGCAGCTCCTCCACTCTGGTGAGGGGGGGATGAATGGCTACCCCACCACCTCTGACAAGCTGTCTACAGACATCAGGCGCACACTGCCGGACATGTCTAAGTAAATCACTGCAGTGATGGCATACCTGCTCATATGTCCGGTTATGCATGCCTATGTTATTTACCCGACGGACAACATCTTGCCACAGTGCAGTCCGCTCATGCTGGTCCTGGCTGGTTCTTGAGAACAGCAGGGCGTAGTGCTGAACCAGGCTGGTTGTGATCTGCTCATCCTCGGCTGGGCTATATGTCGGATTGCGATGGTGAGCCATGACCCTGGAAGACAATGAAACAATATGTGTGAGCAAGTCATGTGGCACACTTAACATTCTAAAGTACAGATATCACTGAACTGCCATATATAGCAACCTATTGGCTGTCAGAGGATACACACTTTCAATACCACATATCAGTGCTTATACCACAGCTGCCTGACAGTGCCTGGCACACTCTATATATCAAACCATGTTCTGCACAGCAACAAAGAGAAACCAGTATGTAAGACTATACAACAGTACATGTCACACTGTATGAGACACAATGCACCACCTAGCCACGGGAGGTATATATCAAGCTAATGCAAAAAGAAATATGTCATCCATTGCAATGATTGTAAAGTCCAGTTACAGTATTACCAGTATACCACACTAGTTGTTGGTGGCAAACCCCTTGCCTAACATATGTGCACATGCGTTAGTATAGGTGGCATACTGCTGTACTAGACTATACATGTTGCTAGATACGCACTTATATCCTGTAACACACATATGACCGAGGGCATGTTACAGGCATACACACACACACACATCAGACATACATACAAGACACAAAGGTATGGCAACCCAGATGAGCTTTACCTGTGTACCATACAGTACTGTGTGTCAGTACTTACAAAACATTATGCCTGAGGTATGTAATTTGTGAGGTCTACAGGGAACACACATAACAGTGTTTCCAAGCAATGTGGACATACACCATACTGTGCAGTTTAGGCCTACAGCCTCAGGTAGTACTACAGTTCATATGGGATTTGGATTCACCAGCAGTACCACTCAATAAGCATACATGTACTGCTTTAGCCTACAATGGCACACCCCAGTCCACACCAAGGGACTACGTCAGACCGTATGCCATACTGCTTTTTCTGCCAAGCAATAGCATGCACATGTTTTGCTGGGATCAGAGCTAGGACACAAAATAGCATGACAGAAACAGTTTCCCACTAAGCTATCACACATTTACAGAACCTCGACACATTCACCATCACACTCAGTCAACCTCATAGCAATTATTGCAACAAGTACATGTGGGTGTGTATCGGTTCATAGGTAGGTAATAGGCTATTGGCCCTAGGGCCTATAGAAGCCTAGCCATAAGCTACCCTGGCCTTTGACACACATGTAATTTAATTTCACGTGCCCCTATCCAGCAGAGCCACAGAGGTGATTCCCGGTGTGTATTTCCTATCTCCCATCCAATCATCAGGATTATTCATGACAACTGCTAATGAGGAGCTTAGTTTGCTATTAATAGGTGGTTTGTTCCAGAGTATGGGATGTCTCTGAGATAGGAATCTATCCCTCCAGCATGTTCTGTCTATTGAGGTGACAAGGTTTAGGTCCCTAGAGCGTGTAGCTCATAGTGGTTGTGATCTGTTTACGTGGAGCATGTCCAACAGCTCTGGGTTTGACATAGCTTTGTATGTTAGGCAGAGGTCACCTCTGGGTAGGCGGTATGCAACACAGTCTAGCTGTGGTTTTGTGAGACGGTCTGCATAGGGCATCTGTTTGAGGTTGGTATTACTCTTTGTGAGGTATGTCTGTGGCCTTTCCAGTTGCTGTAAATGTCTTGTGAGGTACATACCACATGGGGCATTGTACTCTATAATGGGTTTTATGTGTGATGAGTAGAGGGGAACACTGACCTATATTTCCCTTTTGTGATGAGGTGTGCCACGTAGACAGATTACATGACTAGTGTGGCACTTTGATTATCAAAGGGGTGACTACTGTCCACCTGTGTCCCATGGTCTCTTATCACACTGTCGGTGTTAAGTAGACTACCACCTATGTGGTAGTTCATGGGTATGGAGTCTTTGCCAGAAGGGATGCCAATGCAGTTTCAACATTGAGCTTGAGTCCATGGCTTTGTCACCAGGCATCTGTCACAGTAAATATGACCCTGTCTCTCTCTCTCTCTTTCTCTCTGTCTCTCTACATATATATATATATATATATATATATATCTATATATATATATATATATATATATATATATATATATATATATATATATATATATATATATATATATATATATATATATATATATATATATATACGCATACATATAAACGTCCAATGGTGTACATATAGATATACATATAGGCACATATACAGTCCACCTTTCATGGTGGGAATATCAATTATGCGAAGGTTGTGAGGTATACAGTTATGTAATAATATTGCACAGTGTTGTGCGGAATGCATTGAAGGTGTTCTCAGCCCATGTAGCTTTAGCAGGCCTCACTGGCTGCAACACTGCAAACCTGACAAATCATACCAACAGTATTTAAACACCACATGTCATATACCAGCACTGTATGCTGTCTTGTTTGCCACACACCACACCCTACATAGAAATATGCACATAACAACCTTCGCCAACATATATATGTCCACCCTTCACAAACAGTTGCAGTATGTCCCTTGCTCTATGCACATGTACAGATGCGAATATATATCTGAAACAGACAGATCTCTCCGTATGTGTGTGCCATACACACACAAGATTCACACTGTAGTAAGTCCGTGTACCTCATGGCTGACCTGTTGGGCCTTGCTGCAACATGAACAGGTGTCACATGTGAGCACACAGTAATATTAGAGGGTGTATATATAGCTGCGAATGTTAGATTAGCATACTAGCCTGGTACAGCTGTTGCCAATGCTAAGCTACACGTTAATATGACTATCATGCATTTGGTACTCTTTCACATCCATGTTTATATATCTGTATGCGCTACTCCCCCAAACAGACATTGTACACACTACTGTACAGAACACAGACAACATGGATCAGATGTTTGACATTTAATACTGAACTACATATATCATAGTCACATCCCACTGCACACAGCTACACACTGATTTCTCCATGGCAGTAGTTATGCAGGGCATCTGTGCATAGATACGTACTGCTGCCACATATGGATGATTCAAAGTATGTAGAGTACTCTTCAAAAACATCTACTACATGCCAGTAAATACATATCTGTTACATACCTTTCCTTTGTATGTGTTTGTATTTGTCAGTTCGGTGTGTTTTGTAATTTTTTTTTTAATATATATATTTTTTTTAATATCTTTTTTTTTATTCTGTTGCTGTTGCTGTTGTTGTGGATGTTGCTGTCTGTCTGTATGTCTGTCTGTGTCTCTGTCTCTCTCTCTCTGTAGCTGCAATGAAATGATTGCATGTGTCGACAGCAAGTACAGCCTGCTTTTATAGGTATCTGCACATGTGCATGTGATGGCCTCTGCACCAATTGGTGGCCACCATTTGGTAATTGCATGCAGCCTGCTGTGTGGTAATTGCAGTACTCACTGTCATAGCAACCCAATGCTATAAATTGCTAAATCAGGTAGGCATATCCCTTTCAGCTTTCCAAAGTGGGGACCATGCTTGTTTGCTGTGGACACCGTTGTGTAAGTCAGAATGTTGGTATGTAGCCAGTGATTTGAATGTTGTACTCAGACCTGAATGTTGCCACTTCCAGTACACAGTTGTCAGTGTAGAATTGTACTCACCCCTACAAATGCTAACACAAGATACATGGGAGTATGTAGTTTCTTTTCTACTTATACAATTAGCTGCCATACATACGTAGTTATTGAGATGTTTTCATTTGGCACATGAACTGTTTGTGAACTGCTATACTGTGAATATTACTGTACTCACTTCTGCACAGTTTGTGCTTTTTTTGTTGACATTAGCACAGGATGCTCATGAAAACTGGACAATTCCAGTACTGAGTATGCCTACCTACATCCCTGCTGGACCCTGAGCACACAGGTATTTTGTACGCTTGGGTGGGGATTGTCCTGCTATGATACTGTGTGGGGGTTGTAAAGTGCTGCTGTAACATTATTTATTGCTAGAATGGCTGGTTCTGTTATCACAGTCATGTAATGCAATTCCACAACAACTGCTGGTAAAGTTCCACAGAACAGGTTTTGTGTTATGGCATTCCTATCTTTCCTTTACAGTCACTTATTCTGATGCATGATATATATATTTCAGCAACAACCTGCTGTATATCTGCTGTGGCTTAGTGGTACTTCATGCAGTCTAGTGTATCCAAGGTCCGGGGTTCGAGACTGACAGTGGTGTTTTATTTTGCTGCTGAGCAGAACAAGGGCCCTCACATGCAGGGTGACTAAGGCACTTTTAAGCAGTTGTAAGTGGGTTTGCGCTTGTTTGAGTGAAGCTTAGCAATACTTAGCTAAGCGCACACAAGCGCACACTCGCGCAAACCCGCTAACTACTGCTTAAAAGTGCTTAATCCCACTAACCAGGGGCAGCCCGTGCTATTGGACTGCTGGACTGCAGCCCCCCCAGCTGTAAAATTAAAATAAAAGATAAACAAAAATTAAAAATTCACAGATTTTCACGCATGCACGTTAGTCCACACTGCTGCTGAGACAGTCTGGAGCATGCGCAGACTTTTTCAGCAGCAGTCCAGACTGGGAAAAGTAAGAGCAGAGATCCTAGAAGTCTATGCAGTTGTAACTGCATAGACTGTCACAGGAAACTCATCAGACTGCAACGTCGGCAGAAGATCTCACATGGTGGATGTGCTCCAACGGAGGTTTGCAGCTATGGATGTATGGCACAAAGGGATGGGATCTACATCACTCCAGGTAAGACAGCTATGGATGGGGGTGTGTGAAAATGCCCCAGTTGCTATATACTGGTGGCTAGAACAAACTCATGGTGATGTGGTAGGGAATACATCAGGCTTGAACCCTGTACCTTGTATGCAGGTGTTAAAGACCTGAATTCCCTACCCACCACCATTTGTAAAAAAAATTGCAGATTTTTGCCTCATATTTGATCTGATCTGTTTCTCATAATATCTGTGGTTTCTAAATGTTGCAATGCTTGATATTTGATGGTGCAGTGGTAGCATTGTTGCCTCACAGCTGCAGGTTCTCAGGTTTGATTCTTGGCTGGGGTGCCTTCTGTGTGGGGTCTGCATCTTCTCCCTGTGTTTGTGTGGGTTTGCTTTTGTGTCCTCCCATGTTACAAAGACATGTCTGCATTATTTCTTCCTGGGCCTCTGCTGAAAATTGTTTTTTTGTTCCAAGTCAGACTGTCCTGATTATCAAATGTTAAATAAAATTGACAGGCATTTGAATTTCAGACTTCAGGTTTCTGAATGTTCGATTCCTTATATATTTGATGGTGCAGTGGTAGCACTGTTGCCTCACAGCTATAGGTTTTCTGGTTTGATTCTTGGCTGGGGTGCCTTCTGTGTGGAGTCTGCATCTCATCCCTGTGTTTGTGTGGATTTGCTCTGGTGTCCTGCCATTTTACAAAGACATGTGTCTGCAGTATTTCTCCCTGGGCCTCTGCTGAAAATTGTTTTTGTTCCGTCAGAAGTAAAATTGACAGGCATTTGAATTTCAGACTTCATATTCTTCAGAAAATACATAGTAACGCAACCTAAGTTTATAAGATGAATATTTGAAATTTGTCCTTATTTTTGGGACTGTATTAACCCATTATTGGCTTTGTCCAGGTTTTTTGTGCTAAGGTTGACAGCTATGGCAAGAACTGAATTCACTGAATATGTTTGAGGGCTGTATTCCCTCATTACTGGGTTTGTCCAGGTGTTTTGCGCTAAGAGGTTGACAGCTATGGTGAGAACTGAATTCATTGAATGATAGCCATTTAAGTTTCAGTCTTCCGCTCTTTCACAAAGCAGCTGATTTGGCGTAGTGGTATGTTGCTCTGATTGTTCTGCACAGGGACCTTGGCAGTAAAATGTATGGTGGTAACACAGCATTTTTCTTTCACAAAGCAGGTGATTTGGCATAGTGGTATGTTTCTCTGACTGTTTTGCACAGGGACATTGGTAGTAAAATGTATGGTGGTAACACAGCATTTTTCTTTCACAAAGCAGCTGATTTGGCATAGTGGTAAGTTGCTCTGATTCTTTTGCACAGGGACCTTGGCAGTAAAATGTATGGTGGTAACACAGCATTTTATTCTAGCAACTTTCCAAGATTATACAAGCAATGTTTAATGTGTCCCTGGTTTTTGGGCTTTTGACCCCAATAAATTTGGCTTTTTCCAGATTTCTTGTGCTGCGAAGTTGAGATGCAGTTGAGTATTGAGTAGATTTTACAAGGAGCTGAGAGCTGCACGGGAAGAGAAGTTTAGTGCTGATTATGCTAAGTCAGATTGCATTGTTAATAGCACAACAGGTTGTATACTTGCTTTTGATGCAGAAGGTTGTTGGTTCTACTCCCACAAGGGGTGAATGCTGCCATACTGAAAAAGTTAAGATACTAACTATGAGCCTTTTATCAGTTTGCCATCCATTTCCTATTGCAATATTACTAGCTTATCATTTTTAATGTAATATAGGCAATTTATTCCTCAGGGGCATCAGACACTTTATTTTTCGATGAAACCATGAAATATAAAGGTGTTTGCTAGCAGCAACCTCCTCATTAGTTACAGATTTATTTAATGTGGAATTATTTAGATGACTTTTTTACTTCTTCAGAGATTGTGCATATTTACTGATAATGGTGGACTGTAGAATTGTGCATATTTACTGATAATGGTGGACTGTAGAATTGTGCATATTTACTGATAATGGTGGACTGTAAAAGTTTGAGTAGACTTTTATGATGGAAATGTTCTGAACTGGGCAGTTTTGTCATTATGGGTGCATGCATTTTGTTTCATTGTTTAGTGGAAAGATGTTCTGAATTGGGCAGTTTTGTCATTATTGATGCATGCGTTTTGTTTCATAGTTTACTGGAAAAATGTTCATAACAATAGGAAGGTGTATCAAAGAGCACATGTATGTTTCATATGCAAGGGGCCTATGATTTGAAAACAGCCCAGAATTAATCTTTATTTGCCACTGGTAAAAATGTATTTTCTTTGAATGTGGGTTTCAATGATGTTTCAATGAATGTGACTTTCAAGGGCAGAGAAGTTTTAATGCTAAGTTTGTTTAGCAGATATCTTAGTGTTTGTGCTGTCAAATGCAAAATAAAACTTTCAAATGAAGTCCAAATCATCATAGAAGTAAATCAGTATGCATATTAGTGTTTATGGTAAATGGAGTGAAATAGCCAAGTAATGGATCATTGGAATGGCTGCAGGGGAGGCTCCATTCAACCATGATTTTGTGAGGGGGAAGGGCGGCAAACTTAAAGACATCCCCAGCTGAACTATATCTCCCAACTGTCCAGATTTTCAAAGAATGAATAGATTTTTGCTTCTTATTTTTGGTTTGTTCCTCATAAAATTTGGGTTTTCTGGAAAATCATTTAGGAATTAAGTCACTAAATAATGACACACTGAGTTTCAGACTTCATAACCTTCAGAAAAATGCATGTTAAAGTAAGACCAGTTGTTCTATCAACTGTCTCAGTTTATACAAGAGGAATTTTTAGTACTGTTTATATGTTCCCCCAATATATTTGGCCTTGTCCAGATTTATTGCATTAACAGATTGAGAGGTACATGCAAATAAATTGCTTTATAGAATTAGGCATAGCCAAACCTTTCAACTGTCCCTGATTTTGGCTCAAAATGTTGCTCTTCCCCTAATAATCCCTCCAGAAAATAGCAATTTTGGAAGAAAACATGGAGGGTTTACAATTAAGAAATAACTGTAATAATCAGAGTTATAGATTACTTTTATTTCAGAAATGCATGTAGATTATTTTATTTTGTCAGCTGCTCAAGTTAGCAGTACTAATATTAAAGTGTCCCTTCTTTGACAGGTTCCCAGCTGTATTGTGTGGCTATTTTATATTTTTACATCACATTTTTGGTCCATTTTTCATAAAATTGTGTTTTTTTGGCAAATTAGTGACAAATCATTAAAGACTGAAGTTGGAAAATAATGACAAACATTTGAGTTTCAGATTTCATACCATTCAGAAAATTCATACTAATGCAAGACCTATTCTATTATCTTTCTAAGTTTATAAGAGCAATATTTAAAAATTGTCCTTATTTTTGGGCCTTTGTCCCACTTCTTTATATGGCTTTGTCCAGATTTCTTGCTCTGAGGTTGAGAGGTATGACAAATGTGTCAGGGCCATCACAGTCAGCCAGAGACATTTCAAATTATGACATACTTGTTGCACCCCACTCCCCCATGTAGTGACTCTGGATGTGTCGAAGCAAAGCAAGGAGTAGTTATGCAGTGTAAATGTGCAGAGTATCCCCCCATCCAAGGTAGACACAAGTACTAGAGTGGCTTTTCATCTGTCTTTGATTTTTGCAGCATGGTCTGGTTTCTGTCATATTTTTTGTACTGTTGATTTATGCTTATTACTCAGTGCCTGTTGCTCTGTGTTTAAGTAGCAATACTTTAATGACCATCAGGTAAGCTTGGCTATGATCGTAAGATGCAAGTAAGCTTTAATAAGCATACTGTTAAAGAATTGCCAACAATGAAAGCCTTTCTGTTGTTGCCATGTAGAGAATACTTAACTAGATAATGTATAAGCCTTGGGTATTGAAATGCATATGACAGTATTTGTAATAAAGGACAGGATTACATTATTTTAAGAAGCTCATTACACTTGGAGACTTCCAGTCATCTCTGCAGGCTTTACCCGTAAACTAAACAGAATGCCAATCGTGTGGTCCATAACCTGTACAGTAATCCTTTTAAGCAATGTATCTTGAGCTTATTTCTTGTTTGCTTTTCATGTTTTACTTTGATCATGTTTTCCCCATGAAACAAGTAGATAGTTGTCAGGCAGCAGGTCTTTTTGGATAAGAAACATTTTACAAGTGGGGCATCAGAGATTTCTACTTTCAGCATGTTACTTGGTACTTTAATAAAGCTGAATATAAATTATAATTAGAACTACAGTGCAAGAAGTGGTTTGAGTTGAGTGCTGCTTGTCTTTCTTATACTTGATTTTGACTGGCATTCCATTAATGTATTTAAAAAGTAATTTATTTTTTCATGCCTCACAACCTTTTTGTTTCCATCTAGATATTAAGTAAGCTGTCATGCAGCCAATGCATTGAAATATTTTTATTCTTCTACACTTCATTTTGTCTTGATTGGACTCTCATAATGACGGTTTGGCACCCAGGGCAGTGTATTTACTTAGTTTTTGTGGTTTTGAGCATAGCTCCTCCCCTTTCTAGTTGGCCTCACCCCTTCCTATTGACCCCACCCATTCAGCTGTCTCCTACAGCCCCCCTTTGATTTGAAGTCACCAGCCACCACTGCCACTAACCCCTGCACTCATTTCATTGAAAGAAAAGAAAATGGGGCAATAGGAAAGTGGTGAAAAAGGGGCACAAAGAGGGAAAGACAGTAGGGAAAACAGTTAGGGATGTGCAGGATGGGTGTAGGGAAGGTCCATAGCTGCCCATTTCTTTAACAGCAACAGCTGTGCATATACTAAAAATTTGGAGGGAAATTTGAAGCCTTCCACCCCTGAGAGAGGGGTGAGGACAACAAAGTATGTTGTACTGCCAATTAAATATCAGTTTATGTGTCCAGCAGACATGTGTGCAAAATGGGCAGCTATGTATGGGGCGTAATTTATTTTTGGGAGCAGATTGCCTTTTTTTTTTTTTCAGGTGAGAGTGGAATGTGGGGTAGGGGAAGTAGGTATATTTGGGGAGGTAGGTTGGGGAGGTAAATAGACAAGACAAACAAGATGCATACAGTGGCGGAATATGACACATGTGGTGGGTGAACACCATTGACGGGGAAGGATGTTTGTAAATCGCAAGCCCATGAGCCCACAGATGGTAACAGTGGAACTGAGATCCCCACCCATGGGCATGCACCGTCACAGCCCAGAGGGTGGCTGTGCTGGGGGCTGCATAGGAGAGGCAGGCTCTCCCGTGAGTCTCTCCACTAGTGCCTCAAGCTGGCGTAGAGGATCAGCGACTGAATGCTCGATCTCCCTACACACCACAGCCTGGACCATTCGGAGGGTGATAGGTGGCCCTCCTCTGGCCACGCTTGCAGAGGGGGATGAGCCCCATCCCCTGAAGTGCTTCCACCTGAAGGTGGCACAGGGTCAACGGAGGAGGAGGTCCCGGGCTGGGCACCGGACCTGCTGGTGCCAGGTGCCATCGCCAGCTGAGGTGGGACAGGTATGCAGTAATATTCCCATTAACCCAACACACCAGAGTTACAACAGTTGAACAGCAAGCATAACACATGCATATATAGAACAACAGTGGACATTCCAACAGCATGCAGGATTGATTGGTGGCAACAGGCCACCAAGATTGTGGTATTTGAACAGGGCACATGCATCAAAGTAAATGCAGATATTTATAAACCAATAGGACATATGTCCCAGGAAATGTTTTGAGATTAGACATATCCATTGAGGTGTGGAATTGCATTGTTTATGCCCATACAGTAGGGTGTAAAACAATACCTCCATTAACAACTTATATGTACTTATAGTTTACACTACATTCCTACTGACTGCAGGTATATATCCCCTACATGTATTATTACACTAGGCAATGTCCGTTAAATTGTGAAATGGGTTTTGCTAGTTCCTTTTATACCTGAACTGTATCTGACATACAAACTGTCCAGGATGCAGATGTTACTGCTACGTATTTATATATTTTTATTTATATTTATATATCTACATATCTGGATGTGTTCAGGTGACATTATCAGTTATATTTTAACAGCCCCCTACATTTCTAGCAGCACACTGACATTTCTGGAGAGCACAATAACAAGCTACTCATGTGCCAGATTTACCTATACATGCCAGCCATGAACCAACAGTTGAGGACTGTATATATGCTTAACAGCTACCGGCACTCCCTTCATCCACTTTCTATGGGCCTACCCAAGTGTGGGTTGACAGTGCTTAATACAACAGTACTATTTCTATAATGCAAGAGTACAACAACATTTCGGAGAAAGTGACATGGACACACTCCAGGAATTATACCTTTATTAATTACATTACACACTTTTCTAGAGGCTCTCTCATTCATTTGATATTACAGTGCATGCAGATGACTTATTCAAGATGTATTCTACCTTTATTAATGGGTTACAACACTCTTTTTCAGGCTCTCTCACTTATTTATATAACAATGCATGCAGAGAAATTATTCAGGACTTATTATACCTTTATTAATGGGTTACAACACTCTTTTTCAGGCTCTCTCACTTATTTTACATAACAGTACATGCAGAGAGGTTATTCAAGACTTATTATACCTTTATTATTGGGCTACAACACTTTTATTCAGGCTCTCTCACATATTTTATATAACAATACATGCAGAATAATTACTAACCTGCTTGGTGGCGCAGCCTGAGCAGCCTATCTGCATAGGCTTGCTGATTCGCAGCACGGACACCTGCAGCTGTGAAGTAAATGAAGTGATATTGAGACATATACCTATCCATAATATCGACTACAGTAGCAATTCTTGCATACTTCATTCCATGGCTACCTACTCAGTAGTGGGGCATTTTGCATCCCACGGGCCTCCTGTATCCACTGGTTCAGTTGGTCCTGCTTGTGTCTCTTCAGGTCTGCGTAATGGTGTCTGACCTGCTCACCAGTCCGAGGGACGCCTGTGGCACTGGTGAGATCATGTGCGAGATGGTTCCAGGCTTCCATTTTGTATTCAGTGCCCTGGAACTGGCCCTGCAGGAGTCTGGCATCATGATTATGGACGAGGAGCCAAACCATCACTTTTGACTCCTCAATGCCCCACCGTTGCGCTTGAAAGTGAGAGCCCTTTCCAACACCAGCCATGCTGCCTGCAGATGGGAGCTACAACCAGTTATGGCAAGTATTCCCGCCTATGGAGCTTAAATATGCCTCATTTCCCGTACTTATTTGTGATTGGCCGGTTTTGAAAATTCTCAGCTGAGAGCACACCTGCTTAGCACTGGGTAAACTTTCATTAATACGTATGTGTGTGTTGACAGTGCATGAATATCAAAAGCTGTCATGGCTTAGTGGGTCAGTGCTGTGATTATGGTGCACAGTATCCCGGGTTTGAGGCCTGTCATTGCTTTTTATTTTACTACTGGCCTGACAGGCTAGGAGGTGTGGCTGTGTTTAGCCGACTTTGCTCAATTTTGCCCAATGTTGCTCTACGTTGCCCGACGGTGCCCGACGTTGCGCTAGTTGGTGCGGTGCGCAGCTTTGTGCAAACATGTTTTGTTTGCACTAGTTGGCGCGATGCACAGCTTCGCGCAAAACCATTGTGCTAGTTAAAGCAATGCTAAGCTGTGAGCAATTATACTTAAATGTGCTTAATACTGGTAAACTTTGCTTAGCAGTGCTTCACATTGCTTAAGATACATTACTTATGCATTAATCAGTATGCATAACCAATTCACCTGCTTATATATGTATTAAATATCGTTCACTACTACATAGGCCATTTCAATACTTTTTACTAAATTTTAAAAGATAAATGTCAGGAATTCTTTTTCTATACAGATTTCATACAGAAAATAGAAAGGGGAGTGGAGGGACTCGAACCGGGAATGCCTCCTCTTTGTGCGAAGGCTCTACCACTACGCTATTGCTATTTGGCTTAATTTGCATATAAGTGTTTTATTATCCTCTTCGATGCCTAAACTGCTAACTGTAGCTAAGCAATGGGCAAACACGTGCAAACACACACAAATACGGGCAGCTATTTTGGGAATAATAAAAAAAAAAATAAGAGTTTTACATTTTATAATTGTACAGGGGTTTAGAATGTGGGGGAGTGTAGTGTTGTGTATGTACACATTTGAGTGGACTCGCTCATGTCATTTACTTTTGACGATTGTGGGACTTGCAGGGGCGTGGATTTATGGACTGCTCGGCAGTCTGACATGCCCCCTGCACTCGTGCACGCACTGTGTTAGCCTTCGAGTTGAGTCAGCATGCCCTCATGAATATGCATGGCGTGCTGACATCATCCTCTTAGGTTGCAGTTTCTGTGTAAGACTTATTTAGTCTTACATGGAGGATTAGTGAATC